>NC_137974.1:26094773-26694773 GCF_963924665.1 Micromys minutus | reverse complement strand
GGTACTCCGTTGTTGATGTAAGTGGACGATTTCTGATATTTCTACAAGTCTAGAGGGCATGGGAAGCATGTGAAGTGCTTGAAAAAGGATCCCTCTAGGCCCAATATCCGAAGATTCTCATTGGTATCGCCACAGTGAACAAGGTACAAGATAGCTTTGACATGATTCTGTAATCAAATTACATCTCAAAAATTATATAGGTCTAAAAACATCTAACTCTTCTAGTGTAGTGAGGTCATCTTTTATTAAAGAGTGTTAAAACTGTAAGAAGACAAGCATCATTGTCACAGATGTCTTTGAATGACAAGAGAATAAAAATCCTGGAGAATAGTAACTTATCATGAAAAGAAAATGAAAAGAAATTATATTTAATTGGAGTGTAAAACTTCCTAGGTTTGAAATTAATAAATAACCAATTTGTTGTGAATTTTTCTATGGAAATTTTTGGTAGTTCCATAGAAAATCTATCTTTAGGACATAGGAATTTATTTTATGACAACCTGTCATTAGTTTAACTATCATTGAATTTATTCGCCTTCCCTCAAGATATTTTTAGATTAATATTTTGATGTATGCAACTTTCTTGTTATGACTTATGAATGAGAATATGCAAGGCTATAATAATCTTCTTCCCCCCACAGTATGTGTATGTGTGTGTGTTTGTGTGTGCATATATGTGCAGATGCATGTGTATATATTTGTATTCAGGTTGACTTTACTTAATTTTTAGATGTGTATATGTGCTTGTCTGTGTAAATAAATGCCAAATATGTGTGTATCGTCATAGGCCAGAAGAAGGCACATAATCTCAAAGACTTGGAGTTACAAGCAGTTGTGAGCTGTCCCATATGGGTTGTGAAAACTGAACTCAGGTCCTATGCAGGAGCATTGTATAATGTTCTTTATGTACTCAGTGTTGCTTTATAATTATTTTAGCCAAATTTTTATTCTTACCAATAAATAATGCACCTACACCTCTGTTTACATTTCTGTTAAATGCAAATTTGCTAGTGTGTAAGTCTGATCATTTGAGAATCAACTGATGTTATTCTTATAGAATTGTTATCTAAATAACGAAGTACTTGCCTGCATTAGTAATTAGACAGTGAATATGGAGAGCGAAAAGAGAGCAAAAAGTTCATGCTTTGCCAAAGCCATGCTTGTTCAATATAGAAAGTGAGAAATGAATGTAACAGATTAGAAAGTCAGTTTGGAATGTGTTCAGCAAGACCATGGGTGCCTTGGTTGGAAGGCTATCTCCAATTTTTATATCTTATACTGTGAAAGTCAGTGCCTTGTGGACAAATGATTGGCAAGACTGGATAATATTAGAGGACACAGGTGTAAAAATGTACCACTAGAGGACACAGAAGAATTAAATAGTGATTGAGATAATCCAGATGTGAGAAAATCAGGCTCTGAACTGAGGAAGTAGAAATGGAAAATGAGGGTCCATTTGAGAAAAGCAAGATGTTTGGAGGACTGGTCAGTTAGTCTTAGAGATGAAGAGATATACACTGGAACATTTGTCTGTGTTATCATTGCTTCTTCAAACTTTTGCTGAGTGGGAGAATTCATATAAATATAGAGCACAGGTGTGGCCCCAAATCTCAAACATAATTTTGTTCAATAATTGCTTTTTTTCCCCTCTTACTATAATGTTCCAAAAGAGATTTAAAAAAAAAAATATCTCCAGGCAGTTCTTTTTCTCCTGTTGCCACTGACTACGCGCTTTCATTGTTTTAAAATGATTTTTATATATTCTGTAGTATTTCCATATTGAAGAGCCAACATTCCAGCTTCCATGTGTTCCCTGTTAAATAAAACACGTTTACAGAGATTTTCTGACGCCCATTGTATTTAGCCCATGTAAAGGCTAAATCTGGAAAAGTTTAGCAGATAAATACCCATTTCTTCAACTATGCACAAGAGATTAACACAGGCAACTCCCTCTAACGTTAATCACTCAACCCTTTGGCCATTAACATTTCACCACTTTCAGTTGAAGAGGTCACACGTGAAGAGGAAGAAGAGGCACAAGTAAATCATTTCCATTCTGTCTAATATAAAACAGTTAAATTTCTTTATAAAGGACATTTTAAAGATGAAGGGTTTGTTTTCCCAGCCTAAATATAAATGTACAAACCAATCCTTCCTTCCCAAAGTCTGACATCTTTGGCTGAGATGACCCTCCACCTGTGTTCTGCCTTTTCAGAACTTGTCTTGGCTATGTCTCCTGTGAATGCCTGTTTGCTCCATTATCTGGTTTTTAATAAAAGTGCTTCCTAGGTTTTGGCAGTAATACTAGACACATCTTGAGTGTTCATCTTATGCTGCTAGGTGTAGATCTCAGGTTCTTAAATCCTTGACTCTCAGCATCAACTCACCACCATTGCCAGTGTTTCAGAGATTCAAACACTTTGCCTTTGTTATAAAACTACCTTGTCAGAAATCAAGCAACAGGTCTTCAGTGAGTCCTTCTGTAGATGAATGGATACAAAAAATTGTGGTATATTTACACAATGGAGTACTACTCAGCTATCAGAAACCATGACTTTATGAAATTCGTAAGAAAATGAATGCATCTACAGAATATCATCCTGAGTGAGGTAACCCAATCACAAAAGAACAGACATAATATGCAGTCACTGATAATTGGATACTAACCCCAGAAAGCTCTTAACACCCCAGAAACAACTCACAGACTATATGAAGTTCAAGAAAAACAAAGGCCAAAAAAAAAAAAAAAAAAAAAGAAAGAAAATGAAAAACCATGATGCTTAATCTTTACACACCAAGAAAACTTTGACTATTTCCAGGTTACATCTTTTTTTTACATGTACTTTATGCTTATTGTAACTAGTAAGATTTTAATGCATACTATCAAACCTTTAAAAAATCAAGTACTGACAAAAATGTACTCATATACTTTTATGCAAAAATGCTTAAAACTGTACATTTATCTTTGTTTTTTAAAATAAAGTTGTTCAATTTAAAAAAAAGAATAAGGAAAATAAATTTTTCTTTACATGAAAAATAAGTCTTGCAACCATTGGTTTAAGACCAGTGTTTCTCAAACTGTAAGTCAAGATCCCTTTAGGGGTTGCATATCAGATATCCTCCATATTAGCTTTATGACCAGACTTTATAACATTAGAACGTCTCTGTATCTCTGTGTGGTCCAGTAATTAACAGTTACTATGGATGTAGGCTTAGATTCTATCTTATGTTTTCAATGTAGCTATTTGGGGATATGTATCCTGAGGTAGAAGAAAGAGCCTCACATTTTTTTCTGAATACTATTGACTTGTGGAAATTATCTGACTTCATAGGAAAGACATGATGTGGTAGGGGAAAGGTTAATTGTTGAAAAAGAAGTTGGGGCAGGATTTCTAGCTGGCCTGGATCCTTGCAGCCCTGGGAAAGCTCTGCAGCTGGGATGCTCCCTGGGTGCTGGACTCATCTATATTCAGGGACAGTCTCCATTCCTGACATGAGTGAGCTGAGGAACCTGGAGCTGGTGCCAAGAGCTCCTGCTGAAAGCAATTATCAGGATTCACCATATGATTTCAATTCTTTGTGGACTATAAAAGAGACACTTCACCATTTTTTGAAAAGGGATATGAGCATGAATGTCGGTAGCTTATGCATTATTTAGTGCCTGCCATCCTGCCTTGGTCTCACAAAGGAGAATGACAGCATTGTCGCTGGGGTTTCTGTGCGTGGTGATAGTGGAAATAGAGATGTTGGATTTTGTAGCTTCTCTAAATTACCTGTAATCTCATGACCTATAATTAGTTAGCTGAGGATATTAAACCCTCAATTTTTTTCACCTGTCACTGAAGATAGGTTTCTGGTATGTCATTATGTTAAGGAAAATCCTATCATACATACATTTGAGGAATGTAGTATAATGATAACAAAATTATTAACTTCAGCTCCTGTTTTGTCCATAGTCATGAATATGAAAGTCTAAAGGACATTGCATGAATGTAGTTTGTATCAGGACCTAACTCACTCTTACTTCTAATACACTCTGTATCTCTGTCATCATTCCGTCTTTTTCTCTGAGATATTTTGCTTCCTTATAGTCTTGTTTTTCTATGTTCAGTGTATTTTTCACAACAGCTATTTATGTGCTCTACAGCAATTTCCCAAATTAAAAACAGGGTTGACTTTTATATAATATTATTATTTTATTTACTACTAACAAGGAAAATATTTTAACTATTTATATAATAACTGAATTCTTTTTTACTAATCGGTAAAGCTCCCATTTACTATTGGGAATGTTTTTAGGGTTTATTTGACTCACATGCTACTTCAGATACGTGAGGTCAAAAGAGATGTTTCTCAACTGACATTCAAAAAACTTGCAAGCTGCCAATCTCATCATTACAAGAGTGATGCTAAGATGAAAAGGAAGACTTCTTCCTAAGTTCATGAGACAGTCATTGTCACAGAACAACTACTACTGTGAAAATTAGAGAGACAAATAGGAATCAGAGATTGGAGCACCTGTAGAAACACGAAAGAGTGGTTGAGTATGTTTGGGAGAGAGGGAGACAATGGTTTCTGAAGGATGGGAGAGCAGTCTCCTCTAGGGATGAGCTCTGGCACCCCAATCCCATATGGACAGGCCTGGAAATGTACACATGTGAAATGTTAAATGGACTCAGAAGAGAATATGCATTAATAATTTAAAAAGTCATTATGAACTTGGAAGAGGATATGGGGAAAGTTGGAGGGAAAGGAGTAAGAATGGTATGTGGTCAATATTCATGTAGGAGATTCTACAAACAAACCAACGAACCAACTAACCAACCAACCAACCAACCAACCAACCAACCAACCAACCAACCAACCAACCTCCAGGAGTTATGACTTCAGGGAAAAACTTTTTTCTGTCTTGCATTTGACCCCTAAGAGCTGCTAAGAAGCTCTGGGTCCAGGTTGAAGGAAATCCCCTCAGATTTTGACATGAAGAAGGTGAAAAGCAATCATTTTAAAACCTAGAGTGTGATATTATTAACAAGGCCTGCCATTAGACACCACTTTACCAGTGTTTAGCCAGCATGATTTAGTTTAGACACTAACCCAGCCACAAGAGAGAGGACGTGTCCAATTGTATCTCAGACTAGACCCCTTGTTTTGCCCAAGAAAGACAACGAAAACAAACAGAAAAATAAAAATAAAAAGGAAAAAAGCTTCAGAGCTTCAGCTGAAAGGTCCAGGCTTACTAAAAGACTGAGGCCTAATGCCCAACTCCCTTCACCTCTACACCTCAGCACCCCATGGACAGAGCTCTCACACATAGATGGGATGCTAGTTATACACAACTGCAAAGCACAAATCTACTTAAGGAGCACCTTCTAGGGAATCCAAAGCACAAGAAAGAAGAGAGAGAGCAAGTCCCTTAATACCATGACCTTTCAAACACAGTTTCTCATGTTCTGGTGTGCCCAAATTATAAAATTACTTTGTTGCTACTTCATAACTGTTGCTACTGAGCAGAGTCTCAGTTCCTAAGACCATTGGAAACAAGTGTTTTCTGATGGTTCTGACACACAGGTTAAAAATTGATTACTACTCTAGAGGTGGTTTAGCCACTGACACCTACAGTAGCAGTAGACAGCAAATAGCCCAATGTACTATTTGATAGGTATAAACCTTCATGCTTAAGACTTAGCTCCCCAGTTCCTGACACTTGAGATATCATGTCTAGCTTTTAACAGAAATATCAAAGTATAAAGAAAGTCAGGAATCATATTCTGAAAGACAAAACCCAGAACTGAATTTATATGTGGCAGAGGTTTTGGATTTATCATGTCAGAAAAGTAAAATAAGGAATTAGTAGCTAAGGGATCTAATGGAAAATGATAACACCATGCAAGAACAGATGGGCAAAATAAATGGAGAGATGAAAATTGTAAGAAAAAATAATTCTAGCAATAGTAACAAAAATAAGGAAGAGTTTTGAAGGGCTCATGAGCACATTCCTGTGAGAAACGGTACTATGTTTAAACTGTACCAATAGAAACTTCTAAAATGTAAATGCAAAGATGTAAAAGAAATGAAAAAGAAAGGAAATGGGTATCTCTGAAATGTGGGACATCCATTCAGGACAGTGCACAGCATGGCATTACCAGAGAAGAACAGGGAGGCAGGATAGTTGTGTGTATTTGAAGTGACAGGGGCTGAAAGGTTCCAAAGTTCATGATAAATATTTGAATGTCAAAGTGGAAGTTAAACACATGAACACTAAGTAGGATCTATGCATTTCCAGCTTATCAAAGGCAAAGAAAAAAAATCTATGAATAGAAGGAAGGGAGGATGTGAAAACACTCTATGATATGAAGTAATACAGGACTTTCACCAGTGACTATGCAGTGTAAGAAACGTGTTTTTTTTTTTTTTTCAGAAATGAAGATTTATAGATGTAAATGTACAATAAAGAAGTTCTCGTGGAAACAAGAGAGTAACAAGAAATAAATCAATTTTGCTTAAGTGGCATCTGCATTATTAGTAATAATAATAATAATAATAATAATAATAATAATAATAATAATAGGATTGGTAAAAATCTTTTCCCAATCTGTTGGTTGCTGTTTTGTCCCATTGAGAGTGTCCTTTGCCTTATAGAATCTTTGCAATTTCATAACATTCCATTTGTCAATTCTTGATCTTAGAGCATAAGCCATTGGTGTTTCGTTCAGGAAACTTTTCCATGTGCCTACGTGTTCCAGGTTCGTCCCCACTTTCTCTTCTATTAGTTTCAGTGGACCTGGTTTTATGTGGAGGTCCTTGTTTCACTTTGACTTGAGTTTTGTACAAGGAGATAAGAATGGGTCGATTTGCATTCTTCTATATGCTGATTGCCAGTTGAACTAGCATCATTTGTTGAAAATGCTGTATTTCTTCCCCCACTGGATGGTTTTAAGTCCTTTGTCCAAGATCAAGTGACCAAAGTTGTGTCAGTTCATTTGTAGGTCTTTGATTCTATTCCATTGATCTACCTCCCTTTCTCTGCACCAATACCATGCAGTTTTTTATCACAATTGATCTGTAATACAGCTTGAAATCAGGGATGGTGATTTCCCACAAAGGTTCTTTGATTGTTGAGAATAGTTTTTGTTATCCTGGGTTTTTTCATATTCCAAATGAATTTGCAAATTGTTCTTTCTAACTCCATGAAAAATTGAGTTGGAATTCTGATGGGGATTCCATTGAATCTGTAAATTGCTTTCAGCAAGATGACCAGTTTTACTATATCAATCCTGCCAATCCATGAGCATAGGAGATCTTTCCATCTTCTGAGATGTTTTTCAATTTCTTCTTTCTGAGTCTTGAAATTCTTGTCATACAGATCCTTCACTTGCTTGATTAGAGTCACACCAAGGTATTTCATAATGTTTGTGATTATTGTCAAGAGTGTTGTTTTCCTAATTTCTTTCTCAGCCTGTGTATCCTTTGAGTAGAGGAAGGCTACTGATTTGTTTGAGTTAATTTTATTTTTAGCTATTTTGCTGAAGTTGTTTATCAGGTTTAGGAGTCCTACACCTGATGGAAGGCTAATATCTAATGCAAAGAACTCAGGAAGTTAGACTCCAGGGAACCATATAATACTATTAAAAATAGGGTACAGAGCTAAACAGAATTCTCAGCTGAGGAATGACCAAGAAGCACCTAAAGAAATATTCAACATCCTTAGTTATCAGGGAAATACAAATCCAAACAACCCTGATATTCTACCTCATACCAATCAAGATGGCTAAAAAAAAAAAAAAAAAAAAAAAAAAAAAAAAAAAAAAAAAAAAAAAAAAAAAACTCAGGTGACAGCAGATGTTGGCATGGATGGGGAGAAAGAGAAACATTCCTCCATTGTTGGTGGGATTGCAAGCTGGTACAACAACTCTAAAAATCAGTCTGGTGGTTCCCCTGGAAATTGGACCCTGGTTTACCAGTCCTGGGCATATGTCCAAAAGGTGCTCCAACATATAACAAGGGCATATGCTCCAGTATGTTCATAGCAGCCTTATTTATAATAGCGAGAAGTTGGAAAGAACCCAGATGTCCTTCAACAGAGGAATGAATACAGAAAATGTGATATATTTACACAATGGAGTACTATTCAACTATTAAAACTATGACTTTATGAAATATTTAGGCAAATGAATGGAACTAGGAAATATCATCCTGAGTAAGGTAACCCAGACACAAAAGAATATATATGGTATGCACTCACTGTTACATGGTTATTAACCCAAAAGCTCAGAACCCTCACAATATAATTCACAGACCATATGAAGCTCAAGAAGAAGGAAGATCAAATGAATGATTCTATCCTTCTTAGAAGGGGAAATAAAACACTCATGTGAGGAAATATAGGGACAAAGAGAAGAACAGAGATTGAAGAAAAGGCTATCCATTACTGTCCCACCTGGGCACCCATCCCATATACAGCCACCAAACCCAGTCACTATTGCTGATGCAAAGAAGTGCTTGCTGACAGGAGCCTAATGTATATGTCTTCTGAGAGGCTCTGCCAGAACCTTATGGATATAGATTAAGATGCTTGCAGCTAACCATCATAATGAGCACATAGACCCCAATGGAGGAGTTAGAAAAAGGACTGAAGGAACTGAAGAGTTTGTAACCCCATAAAAAGAACAGTATCAACCAACCAACCCCCTCCGCCCCCGAGTTCCCAGGCACTAAACCACCAACAAAAAAACACCCATAGGACAACCAGTGGCTCCAGCTGCATATGTAGCAGAGGTGACATTGTGGCATCAATAGAAGAAGTCCTTGGGCCTGTGAAGACTCATTTTCCCAGTGTAGGGGAATGCCCGGGTGTTAAGTTGGGAGTGGGTGGGTGATAGGGGGAGCATCTTCATAGAAGCAGGAGTATGGAGGGTGGAATAGTAGGGAACTAGGAAAGTGGATAACATTTAAAATGTAAATACATAATCTATCCAATAATAATAATAATATATTACTATATTTTATAAATAAATAATTATATGTTACATAACAATTAAAATTACAATATATCTAATAATTCCAACCTCAATCCTAAGTCTTCAGCATGAAGGTTTATACCTATCAGGTTGTGTATTGGGCTATTTACTGTCACTGTAGGTTTCAGTAGGTAATCTAATAGCACAATTATTAAATATTATACCCTAATTATGTAATATAAAATAATTATATAATATAATATAAACTTATTTATATATATAACTCATATTATTACATATTTATCAAAATGTAAGTTTATAATATGTAAATATATAATCAATGTGTATATAGAAAATTTATATAATATATAAAATAATAATAATAATAATAATTTTTATTTGTATTATTTGTTGTTGTGGTGCAGGTTGTCTCTGACATGAAATGTCTGTCTTTTTCTATTACTCTCTACCTTGTGTTTTGAGACATTGCCTGAGAGTTGGTGCTCACTGTGTTATACCTGTAGGCCACTGAGCCTCTGTGATCCCGTCCTTACTTCCTGGTGCTGAAATAACAGGAATGTACTACCACATGTGTATTTAAATGGCATCTAGGAACCTCATGCTTGGTCAGCAAGCTCTTTACACATTTGTCCCTGGCTCTCTAACAGCTATGGCTTAAATTAATAATAGCAACAATGTATTTAGAAGTTATAAAGTATGTGTAAGTGAATGTATGTTATATTTAGAGTTTATAATGTATGGATGCGTGAAACTGATGATACCAATCATCTAAGAGATCCTGGGGAGGAACTGGAACTACTTTCTCATAGCCTATTATCAAATGATATTGGTAATTTTCCTTTTATTGGCATGTCTCTTTCCTTCTCACACAAGGATATCTACTACAGGCAGGCACAGCCAAACTCAGAAAATATGCATTGAATGAATAAGTTGTTATTTAAAGAAAGAGTGTTATGATCACCGTGCAGTTGCTCAAGGGGGTCTGAGAGACCATAGACTTGCTAAAAAGCAGTTCTCTTATCTGGCTGGACTAGGGAGAATATACATGCAAGAAATGCCCTATCAATTGTTCAGTTAGGTAGTTCAGAACATCATTTGAGCAGCTGCTGTAATGGCTCTAGTAAGAATTTTTTGGGGCAGATGAAAATTAAGCCAGTGTTGCTGGTGACCATGTCATCCAAGCTGGGTTGCCGATTCTGGGGGCATCCCTAAGGAAATCAGACTAAAGTATGTATCTTGCAGGAATAGGTCGGAGCCGGACTGTCCTCTAAATGCCAGGAAGTGTCCTGCTCCTTGCCTTCTCATGGCTGCTGTTTTGGCAGACATCCAGTTACATTCTACCTCAGATAATCGAATGACAGATGCTGAGAGCACCTTTATCTTCATCCCGTGTCCTTAGTAATCTTGCCTGCATTGAATAGCAGCAGTTGGGAAACATTCTAAGGCTCTCCAGAGTGTTTAAGAAGCATTACTCACACTATCACAGAAACATGTCTTGCTCCAGAAATGTATTTACTGTTCTTTGTAGAAACACAGATGCAGTCTAGGTAAATAATACAAAAACAATTTCTTTCTTGCCAAGGAAAAATGCTGTTTTTGTATTAATTTAAAAGGCAAATGAAATTGTCCCTACCGGAGAAAAATGCTATAGCAGATAAAGAGTGTAGGCTTACTTCTTATTAATCTGTATCATTACTTTCATGTTTATCCCTTTGGACTGTGTAGAGCATGTTTTTCTTTAAGTTGGCTCCCTTGTAATGATGAAAAATGCATTACATCTTAGCTCCTCCATAATTAAGAGACACAGCTTTTGCTAATTTGCTATATAGTAGCTCGATGTAAGGAACAGATTCTTTTAAGTCTTGGAATGAGGAATTTGATGCCTTACTGTTTAGGGGAGATCTACTCCCTTACAAAGTTTTAGCTTATTTGAAATTCCAAATTGTAAATGATTGTCCTTAACAAGGATACAGAAACTGCAAATGGTAGGCTTCTTCTTGCTGCTGCCCTGCTTTTATGAAGTAAGGGCTATGTTATTTATAGTTATATAGTTATTGGCATATTAACAGACCTATTCTACTACATGTATCTCAGCTATACACAAGCCTATATCCAAGCAAACTGCACATGGTTTAGGAGATGGATGAATATGACTCCAAAGGAAGATGGAAATTTACTTATAACAAGACACTTTTGCAATCATGTATTTTGGTAACTCAGTCAAACATTGTTCCAGTGTGAACTTTTTAGATGACTATGTATCATGATAGCAAAGGTTTGGGCAATCCTAGGACATGTGCTGTGGAAGAGTCACCTTTCAGCTGTTGAGGTAAGTCTGTAAAATACTGAGCCAAGACGAGGCTAATGGCATATACCCAACCAATGAATGAGTATGTTCTTGGCTTCTAGAGTCCCATGCCAACAGAGAAGTCTGGTGGAAGTTCCAGCATCCTGTTGTTTATGAAGCTGGAGATCATGGAGGTATTTTCATTCTGGGTCTCAGCAGTGTATTTGCCAAAGAGCCTTGTTTGGGTCTGAGGTAGATGCCTTAAGTAGAAACTTGAGATATGAATACTGTGTTCTCTTGGATCCAAGGGTGAAGGCCTAGTGTTCAGTATGAGGATCTACTAATACACACAGCAGATTCACTGGGATGTATCAGATTACAGTGGGCATGAACTGAAATAGTCTGTGCGTCTCAGGGCTGAAAATGTTTCTTGCTTTGCTTACCAGCCATGTTGAGAAAGTCTGCGAGCTGGTCACAAGAGCCACATTGTGGACTTAAGTGACATAGAACGAGGGAACACAGGCAACAGAGTCCTCTGAGTGGGCATGTGACCTGACACCACAGTCCTAGAGATATGCTGATCACACACCCCCATACAAAAATCTAATGGAAAAGTAATCTGCTCAAGCATCCTGAAGCAGTTGTGGATGCCAACAGTACTGGAACATATCTAAAAGTTGAATCTGAGAAAGTGTGGTTTATACACACAATGGAACTTGGGGGCTGGGCATAAAGAAAAAGCGACTTAATGTTACTTGTGGAAAAATAATGCAAATAGAGATAATTAGTTTAAGCAAATTAAACCAGTCTCAGGGAGACAAAGATTGTGTAATTTTATATAGCTACACAAAACTCTGTATGTATATATGATCTGAGAGTAGAGTTAAAACTTCTCAGGGAAACAGTTGTTCTCAGGATTAACAGGGTGTCAAAGAAGTGAGAAAGGGGAGAGCATAGGAGTGTGGGGCAGAAAATATGCTTCAAAGTACATTATGTATCTGTATAAAATGACTTTACATGTTTTACTCAGTATAATCACCACCACCATCTCCATCATCATCACCATACTATTCTGAAGGAAAACAAAGCCTAAATACATAAACTCAGAACCTCAAAATCTGAATCAAAATCAGAAAATTCTCTCTTCTCCTTTCCTTCTGAATTCTTAGATAGGTAGCAAAATTTTATTAACAAATTTTGGAATATAGTTGAATCTTTACTTCTCTCTCTTATATGCTATTCTTCTTTTTAAATCTACTTTGTTTATTTTAGGGATGGGTGTTAATCTTGTAGCCCAGAATTATTCTGCTTTAGCTTCACAAACTCGGAGATTATGTAGGCAGAAGCCACTATACCTGTCTGCCACTCCTGTTCTTGGGTTGTCCACAGCTTCTTTGGTACTCCCAGTTACTGTCAGGCATGTTGATAAAGTAAGCGGGGAACAGTCCTCTCTCTGCATAGCACAGGGTCCTATGATGACCTCTTCTAAGGTTCTACATCTGCCTTAGAGCTCCCTGTGGGTGTAAATATTTAAATATCCCCCAGCTCTGTGCCCTGCCTCTGCCTTCCACCCCAGCTTGAATCATGTGCAGTTCACTGTTTATGGAAACAAGTTTTGGCTCTAGGTCCTGTTAATTTATTTTTATGATTGCTGCTGGCACTGGGCATGGCATTTAGCAGTGTTCATGTTACATTTACCTCATAGTCAGGAAGAGAGATGATAAAAGTACCATAATGAGACTAATGCAGAGATGAAGTGGGGTTTACAGAAACCATCAAGAGACTTAGCATACACTCAGAGTTTTCTATGAATGTCAATTAGAAATTTTGCCTGGATATAGCCATGCTTGGAAAAGATATTGATTAGTTTTTAAAACTGTAGGCTTAATTTTCAATGTTTTGAAAGTCCCGTGGAGTAGCTTAAATAAACAAAATTTGTTCCATCTAGTTCTTGCGGTTGCCATGTCTAAGCTCAAGTATCTGGAAGAGCTTGTGTCTTGGGAAGTCTGCTTCCTGGCTGGTCCTTGAGAGTGTTCTCATTGTAGCTTCACACAGTAGGGGCTACAATCTCTTTTTCATAAAGTCATTAATTCCATTCATTAGTTATCCATTTTTATGACTACACTTAAATCTTCAAAAGCTTTACTTCTTCCCACCGTCACATTGGAGGTTAGAATTCCACTGGAGTGGATTTGGCGTGGATGGTGCAGGGTGTTTGTGTTATAGTGTGGAAAGAGGAAGTTTTCTTACCTGGATATACCAAAGGAATGGTATCCCATTAGAAGGTAAAGATTATTTTCTTCATATTGTATTGTCTCTTTTGCCTATTTTTCTTTATCATCACAATCAATGATTTGTGTTTTCAATAACTGTGATTGAAAGGTGAGAGAAGGGGCTTGCAGAGTTTGGGAAGTGACATTGGCCACTGCCATGTTCTGTGGCTTCTTGGGTCACAAGCCACTAGAAAAACTGTGGAATATGAAGAGAAAGCCCCCTTTCAGCATGGATACCCATATGCTGGTTATCGCAAAAGAGGGTTTGGTTGAATACAGCCTCTGGTTTGAAAAATCTTTCAAATGCACTATTTTTACTACTTTTATTAGAAGTGCTAAAGAAGGGTAAGTCATTACTTTCTTAATAACTATGCAACATAAATCTCCCTTTAAGTTTATAACATTCCACAAATCAGTGCCCGTTAAACCAGAAATCAGTATCCCTTTATTCTGGGGACAACTGAGAGAGATTATCCTCTGAACTACAAGAATTCGTAACTATACTTAACCTGGAATGTAAAGGCATAGAAGAGATTTCAGTTTCTTGTCCCTTTATGGCTTTTTTTTTATAGATTCTGCAATTTATTTCATTTCTCACATCTGTAGTTTTTGTTATTATATATCAAATATTCATATTTTAAATGGATTTATTTTGACTTATAGTTTCTATTCTACAAATATCACTAGCTTGTGTTATTGTTTGGAAAAGTTTATTCTTGTTCTTAACCTTTCATTTGCTAGTTTGAGTCAGGGTTTTGCTGTATAGGCTTGGCTGCTCTTAAATTGTCTTAATAAGCTAGGGTGAGTTCAACCTCACAGGAATATACCTGCCTTTGCTTCTTGAGTGTTGGAATTAAAAGCACAAATCCCCATGTCCAGCCTAATACAATGTACATTAATTTAATTTTACTTTATGTAATAAGATTTTGGTTTTAATAAGAAGTTTCTATTTCCAAGGCCCAAAGAAACCTCTATTCTCCCTCTTTAACCTCCTGAGCATAGCACAGGATACACACACATGTAAGTTCTACTGTCTGCTTAATGTTCTGTACAACCTAAGAAGAGAGAGAAAGAAGAGAGGAGAGAGAGAGGGGAAAAGAGAGATGGAGGGAGCATGGACAGGAGAGAGGGAAAGAGGTATGGAGAAAGAGAGAGGGAGGAGGAGAGGAAGGTGAGAGGGAGAAAGAGAGGGAGGGATGGAGGGAGAAAGACTGGGGGGATCATTATCTAGACTAAGTGTCAGTCTTACATTTTACATGATATCTCTTCTTAATTGACATGTTTGACATAGTCTCTGTTTGTTTTGGAGAAGAATGAATATAGGCCATGAATCACGTGTCACAGAAAGATAAATGTCCACCACACCATAGTATTACCTTTTGGGAATGCATGAACACATGCAATTTGTCATGTATGCCTTATTGGATGGCTTCTTCTGACTATGCTTTCTATACTGTAGGAAGCATCTGGCAAGCTTCTCCACTGACTTTAATACTTATTGAGATGTCAAGAAAAAGCACCAAAAAAGCTTTTTTTGTTTGTTTGTTTTGTTTGTTTTGTTTTTTGCCATCCTTAGGGGAGATCGCTGGACATCTATTCCTTTGTTATTCTAAAAGGGGTTCTTTGAATCTAACCTTTTTCTTTGCATTTCTAGGTTTTCATAGTTAAGTTTATCCTTTTAAAACAACACAGAAACCCAAGATAGTTCTTCATTTGTCATGTTTGTCATGGACGAGAACTCCTCTTTACATGTAATTCTACATTGTCTATAATTAGAGCTTCAATTTTCGCTTTACTCCAGAAACTATTTAGAATAGGTTGATTTTGTTTCCTGAAAGTTTTATTTGATTGATGCTATACATTTATATGTTGACAAATTTTTCCAGTTCTACTTCATTATGGTCTAAGTGTATATAATATTCAATGCTTCAAAATTTGAAGTTGTTTTGTGGTTTAATTGCATAGTCAATTTGGTTACTGTTTTATGGACTCATGAATGTAATATATTAATGCCTTTAGGAAACTATTTTACTCCTTATTTTTATATTTCCTCTCTTTATCCTTGAAATTCAAGACATGATAATGTAACTTATAGCTGATGATTTTCTTTTGATACTCTATATATTGTAATGCAAACCATTTTAACTTTCAGGTTTAAGGCATTTTAAAGATATGCCCACATTATAATGATGGCTGTTATTCCTGGTCTCATGTTTCTTTTAAGTGGTCCCTTCTATCTTTTTTTACATCAAGATTCTTAACACATTTTACATGTTTAAACTATTGTAAGACCTTTAATGTCATCCTATATATTTATATTGATGTAAACAATGTGGCTAATCATTATTTTATTTTTTTCTGAATTTTGTTACCCATGTTCCTAGGTGTTATATCAGGTCCAGTTCTCTGAATGAGTGGATGGAATTAGACATCAATGCTCATCTTCCAAGACATTGCTCTTGTCTTGTTTTCTGGTTTCCTTGAGCCTATTTCCCCCAGATACTGCAATGACATGAGTGGGAGAGAGAATGTGCAATCAGGACAAACAGCATCAGGGAGGATGTGCCAACAAGTAGCAGTGATTTCCAAGTTATTTAGTGTTTTGTAAATATAAATTACAGGAAGTATGAGACAAGGCATGGATGCAAATTATACCCCACTTTTATTGATTACCTTAGGGACCTGTCTCGTCTAGTGGATCTGTTCTTTAATTTACTTTCTCCAACAAGTATGCCATTTTCCATCAATCTTTCCTTTTCCTAAAATTTCTATGTAACTTCTCTCGTTAGACTCTTCCAGGTTGCCTATCACAAATCTCATTCACCTTATTTTAAAACAGGACAAAATTATGCAGCTTCTCTTTTTTTCTCTTTGTTTTACTATAGCTTACACTTTTGGTCTTCACCTTGAAGGAAATACTCTATATTCATTTTCTTACTTGATAAACATAATTAATGTACTGTAGTACAGTTTTTGACTGTACAGCAATGGTCTAGACACATTGTGTGATGGTAATTTCCCCCCTTTTTTATACTGAGTGTCATAGAGGCAGAACAGACTGTTACATTAGATGTAGAAAGAATCTGGCACAAAATAGATACCTAAAAAATAAATTCAATCAGCAAACATTGTATTATGAAGCTTCATTCAGTCTTAAGCTTACATCAAATAAACATATTTTTTTTTTTTTAGTTTGGGAGTAATGGAAATCTACTGTTAATGCTTTTAGAATGTGTTCTATTTACACATCCTATTTATATAGTGCCTTCTTTCTCTTAGAATTAAGTACAATTATCTATCCAACTGTCCATCTCTCTGTAGCTGCTTGTATCAACCAATACCAACTTTTTTTTGCATTTTCTCACTTTTTAAATTAGATTTACATATGAGATGTTATCCCTCCCCCCCAACCCTGGCTCACTCCCATCCCCCTTCCCCTACATTTGCCTTTACAAAGTTACACTCCCTCCTAATCACCTTCTTCATCCCATTGCCTTGACATTCCCCTACATTGAGGAAACATTCCCTCCCTGGACCAAAGGTCTCTTCTCATATTGATGCCAGACACTGATATCTTCAGCTACATATGCAACTGGAGCCATAGTTCTCTCAATGTGTGTTCAAAGGTTGGTGTTTTAGTTCATGGGAGTTCTGGAGGGTTTGGTTGGTTGATGATGTTGTTCTTCTCATGAGGTTACAACCCCTCTCAGTTCCTTCAGTCTTTTCTTTAGCACCTTCATTGGGGTCCTGTGTTCAAATTGATCATTAGCTGCAAGCACACTCAGCTGTATCTGTATGATTCTGACAGAGTCCCTAAGGAGGTATCTCTATGAAAGAGTTCTTGGATTTGGTGGCTGCATATGTGATGAAGCCCCAGGTAAGGCAGCCTCTGAATGATCTTTTCTTCAATTCCTGTTCCTCTATTAGACCTTGCATTTTCTCTTGTGAGTGTTTTATTCTCCCTTCTAAGAAAGACTGAGGCATCCCTACTTTGGCCTTCCTTCTTTTTGAGCTTCATAATGTCTGTGAATTGTTTCTTGGGTATTCAGAGCTTTCTGGGGCTAGCAATATCAACTTTTTAATACACAGAAATCTGTTTTTTAAAATATGTACTATGATTTGATTACCAGTTTGTTTAAATCATAAATTTTCACCTAAAGTTTATATAAATTGACCTAAAATTATACTTTTTTGTTTAATAATATTATTTTCTAATACTTGTATTTTATATCAATACTTATATTTATAATCTATAAAACATAAATTATGTTGTAAAATATAATAATAGTATTGAATATCATTAATACCACATATGCAGGTATTTCTCTATAAGTGTCTCTGATAATGCATTTATAGTTTGTGACCTGAATCACAGCATTAAGTAGAATAGAACAGCTATAGTTTATTCATGCAGAAATTGTTTACTTCATCAAATTAAAAATAGTTTTAGTTATGTTAAGAGTGCACTCAGAACTTTGTATATGGTCCCAGTAGCAAAGAAAATAAAGAAGTCAATTCCCTCAGTCAATTTATTTAGTTGAAATAGTCAACACATACAACAGCACATTACCAAGAGCTTTTAAAAATGTTATGTTAGGGTTGTGTGGACTGAAGAATTTTTGAAGTTATGATGGAATCTTGAGTTGAAGGCAGTTTATCTGAAATTGCTGTGGAAAGGGGTCAATTTAATTCATATTAAGATCTTCAATCTCAAAGGAGAAGGTTTACTTTGAAGAGAAAGGTCAACACCTTTGGGTAGAGAGAGCATCATGCTTTCAGGATCAGCAGTGAAAGAGGAGCCTGATTAGTGGTTTTGCTAACAACTAACAGATTTTTAGAATTGCTTCAAATCATCTCTCAACCAGTAAAATGTTCTGTAGGTGCATCAACATGGAGAGGCAGGAAAGTATTTGAGTCTTGGAATATAATCACAGGTATGTGAGTGAACAGTGAGGGAACACATTCATGACATAGAGTAAAGCCAAGAAGAAAAGGAAAGATGCAGGTGAGATTGCACACCAGTGACTGAATCGTGATGTTCTTGGAGACCCTGGGCTGCATCCTGTCAGCATCTTTGTATCCCTAGTCTCACTGCAGCAACACCACTAGTACTTGAGAAGTGAGGAAGGTTATAGGAGGAGCATGAGTTTGGGGTGAGATGAGCTATATAATGAAGACTTTAAAAAAAAGCCAAGATAACAAAAATACATTCATTTAAAGCAAAATGGGAGGATAGAGCATCAACCTTTTGGTGTTCTTTAGAGAACTAAAGATACCCTACAAAGCAAACAGAGAGAAAGCAATAAGGGAAAGGGAGGTGTGGCTCAATCAGTATTAGATTTAATTCTTTTTTGAGACAAGGTCTCAAGTTTGCCAAGGGTGGCCTCAAACTTATTATGTATCTCAAATTGGCTTTGACTCACAGAAATCCTCCTGCCTCTTACCAGATGTTTGAATTTCTGGTGTAAGTTGCCTGTTCTAACACTTGAATCAGTATTTAAAAGTTACACAAATTAAAGTGGTTAGAAGAGATATTTGAAGAAATTAAAGGAAAGCACTTTGTCTGCTACTCAATTAGACATCACTTTCAAACATGGGCACTCCCCTAACTACACCTTTCTTTATTGTTTTGAATTAAATGTGTGTACTAAAGGTCTATCTGTATTCCAGCCAGAGGGATTAAAGGTGTGTGCTAAGGGCTGAGTCATAGCACAACTAGAAACAGGTTTTTTATTTTTGGTAAATAACAGTCTGAGGGTTCACAGTGTGATCCTGCAACAGCTGAGTCCTCAAAGTGTGGTTCCTGGAAGCATCATCATCATCAATAACCCAGAAACTTGTCAAAAATAAGATGTTTGGTTCCTCCCTAGACCTACTGATGTGGGAGGTGGGGGCTGTGTATACAAGGCTTCCTGCTGACTGATGGGCACATAGTGGAGAACAGGCTATTTTGTGCCTTCCCTAGAGAGAAGATCTATGGATCACAATGTAAGTAGCCCTGCAGAGAAAATGCCTCTATGAGAGGGGACAGAGGGAATTCTGTGAGAGGAAACAGGAGAGGATACAGGATACGTATAAGAGAAGTACCTCTGTCAACCTTAATTGTGAGGGAATTTAAAATTACATAACTTATGGAACTTATAAGTATTATATTATGAATTAAATTTATTTTGCTATAATTAAAGTGCAACTTGAGAGTGTTAATAGGAGATTTTGAAAAAAAAATCCTTCTTTTCATCCATTTATCAAATATTTTACAAAAGTACAGTGAGGAAAAATTTTGTTTTATAGGTATGCCTTTTGTAGAATGTAAGAGAGTAGTATTTTCCATTCTTAATGCAGATGTTGACTTTTTAAGCTGTTCCTAATGTTAGAAGACCATAGTTGGCACGTTAATCCTTTACAAAGGCCACATGTGAGACTGGAAAACATTTCAGTCTGAAGCTTTAATTGAACATCACTCAGGATTTGCCTTTTTGAAAATGTTAAACGATCACCAGTTTGTGAGCAATAAAGTCAATATATTCAGGGATAATTACAGCTGGCATATTCAATCCAAGAATCTGAAAGAATAAATCAGAGCATGTTGCAGTAAGTTAAATATGCTTATGTAGTTTTCTATACTAAGATAAAAATCAAAATTGTAAAGAAAATAATTCTGTGGGGTTTGTTTGGTACTTGAATGTAGCTAATTTTAGACATAATTTGAAAAAATGTAGAAGACTAAAGAGTGCACAGATAAATGCAGATCTTGATGAATTGGGATGTAGTAGATTTACTACAAAACCACAACAAAGAACAAGGAGCCAAAGAGAAATGATGCCCACAGTGTCTTCTGTGTTCTTCCCCCAACACATTGCCTGCCCTAAAACAAATAAATAAATAAATACATAATTAAAATAATCTCTATTTGGGGTTGGGGATACCACTCAATCATTATAGTTCTTATACAAATTAGAGGACCTGCATTTATTCCCCAGAATCCAAAGTTTATAACATGGGTGTGATGGTATACTATTTTCTTTTTAACTTTTGAGATTATAATATTGAGAGACCAAACCTTTCTAGTTCAGACTCCATTTTAGAGAACTTGACCTAAGTTTGAACTCTGGTGAACTAACATACCAATATCTAACATAGGTTTCCAAGTTACCCCCTCCTCACCCCCCCACACACACATACAAACTCAAGTCTAGCTGGAGTGTCTTGGCTAATCCCAGTAAATCCAGTGTTTCCAGGTTAATCCCTAACAAACTGGCCCCCTGCCTAAAACCATCAATGCAGAGGGAAGCAGGAATTAAGTTTATGGTTTGATGCCCAGCCCCTGTCATTTACGCTAAAGGCCATAGTAGCTCTCCAATTAAATGCTTGTCAGGCTAGAAACACTCATTCCCTCCAAATGTCACTTTCTATAAAACCTTGTCCTCATGAGTGTTTGGGGGATCTTCTCCTTCAAAACCCTGGAACCAAGCTCAAGCTTGTAAATAAAGCTCCTTATGCAATTGCATCAGATCGGCTCCTTGTTGGTCTTTTGGACTTCACGAACACTTCTTGGCACTACAATATAATTACACTATTTCTCCTTCTCTTTGCTCCCTCCAAACCCTCCTTTTACTTCTTCAAATTCATGGCTTATTTCTTTCATTAGCTGCTGTTACATGTATATATGTATATGCATACATATATGTATTTGTATATATAACCTGCTCAGTCTGTATAGTGTTATTTTATATGTTTGTTTTCATGACTGACTGTTTGGTATTGGATTATCAATTGGTGTGGTCTTTCCTGGGGAAGGCTTTGTATCACACCCTTAGCATTCTGTTGCTGCCTGCAGTTCTTTGTGGTAACCAACTGCTCTCTAATTGATCTTAAGACAGGCTTGACAAATAAATGCCAGGTACTGAAAGCCTAACCTCCTTAGAGGTAGTGAGGTCATGGATCTTGCAGGAGAACCTCCAGATACTACTTTACTAACCTAACATAATCCCTAATGATACCTTAAACGTTTGGACTTAGATAAGTATCATCTTCACTGTTCATCAAGGAAGCTTCTCTTTGCAACAGACTGATACCATTACAGAAAACCACAACCAATCAAAATACAGAACTGTGGAGCCCAGTGCTAGTGCTCATGTGTTTCCTAGTGAGGAGATAGAGACAATGGATCTCTGAGGCTCTAAGGTTAGTCAGCTTAGTCACAATCCCAGGCTGGAGAGAAATACTATCCTCAAAAACAAAATAACTACTGAGAAAAAACACTGTAGATGGATTTCTACCCTCCCTTGCCACACCTTCACACACACACACACACACACACACACACACACACACACACACACACACACACACCTGTATCTCCCCTTAGCTTATATCTCTCCATCATTCAGCATACATCTCCTTGCTTGCTTCTCCTTATTTTATCATTATGTTGGTGAAATTCAGTTTTATAGTTGAATATAGCAGTTCATGCATATTCTTATCTACATATTACCTTTTGTACCTTAATAGAATTTTTATAATAAAACTGGGGGGAATATAAAATATTAAAACATATCTCTATTAGTATTCAAGGATGGGAACAGCGTAACCTCAGGTTGATTTTTTCCCTAAGTTGAAATCAGATACTATAATATGAGAACATGCAGATTTGGGCTGTGATCCCAGGAAAGACCAACAGGAGGGTGTAGAAAGAGACTAGGAAAGGAAGGAAACCAATTATGATGGCTAATGAGCTACTGCTTTCTGTAAATGGAACTGAATTCCATTAGAGACCTCTGGGAGACAGAATAGAAATCACCCAGAATTATTCTATGCCAATATATATATCACCTGGAACTTTTATGCACCAGCTTCCATAATGGCGGTTCCCATGACTGACTATACTCTCCACCGAGAAGACAGGCTGAACCAAGCTCCACTGTTGTAAAAACAGACACCACCTCCACCAAACTCACAGTTTCAGGTGTTTTTTGCCAGCAGACCCTGAAAACAGAAAATGTCACCGCTGGGGGTTTTCATATGGAGCCAGCAGCACCTGCTACAAATTCTGCCACTGCCATAAACACCTGTAAGGAAAACTCAGCAATGAAGGAATAGCAGGCAGAGAGCTAGCTGTGTTCAGACTCAAAGAGGGACGACTAACGGATTAATCCTCTCTGTGACTTAGGGAACATTCTATTTCTGGCAAAGGCACATAAACTTCCTGGAGCTACAGTGTGGGCCTTTGTCTTGGGTTCATGACTGAGTCGTAGCTGTAGCTGTGAATACCAAGGAGTAGGCTTGTTTAATTACAGCAGTGGTTCTCCATTGCAAATTCCCAGATTACTCTGATAATTAGCCATTTGTAATTAGTCTCTTAAAATATACCAGATTTAAAAAAAAAAAAAAAAAAAAAAAAAAAAAACTCAAACAGGAATTTTAAACAAAATAAAGCCCACAGTTTTCAATCAATTTGAGTTTAAAACCTTGGTACTTTAAACAGAATGAGGTTAAAACTAATCTTCCATTTTTGATGACAGACATTTGCTATGTTTTTGCATAAGCTTCAAATTTAGAACAGCTCGCTTGTGTTTTTTGGAAGAGTTTAGGTTTCTTTCTTTTTTTCTTTTTTTTCTATTGCAGAAGTAAGGTGTATTAAGATGTATAAAGTTCTTTATGTACTTCGATTTTCTTTTTACTATCTGGAAAGCATTTGGAGACTATTCCCATGAACACTGCATATTCATGACTACCCATAAAGGATATGATTCAGAATTTGGTCTTAAACTATTGCCCCTGTTTTACATATCCTTCCGGCTTCCTTTTTATTCATAAAAATGACTCAGAAATGAGTAAAGAAGAAGCTAGGCAGCTTCATTTTTTCATATATATATATATGTAAATCAAGTTACTTTTGAAGTAGCATATTGGGTTTTCAGACAGGTTTCATCCTTGTGAAATTGGTCCAGTTGAGCAGAGACTCACCTTCTTTTGTGGCTCAATCTTTTCCCTCTTCATACAAGGTCTACTCAGAACACTCAGTCCATCCCTTCATCAATAGAAGGCATAGACTGCCAATTCCTTTCTTTCCCATTAACTTGTTTTTAGAGATCCTTAAATCATTCACAGGGACATTGTGCTGGACTTTGATTCCCCCTGTTCTTTAATTCTTCAACTGGTATTATTTTGGTAGTATGTTACTTGGTTATGTAAACAAGATACTAAATGTGCTTCCTGAATAGACCAAGGGTAGAAGTCTTGGTGCCCAGACTTTATGATGCTCTGTCTTGAGACAGAGACTGACCTTAAGTTTACAATTTTTCTGCATAAGTTCCTGCATACTGTGATTATAGTCCAATCAAATTCATCTGGAAGCTGTCTCTTGATATGGCGAGTGTTGGATAAGGGAGTTGAATATTTTTCCGCATCTATTTTACTGTTTACATACCTGTATATCATCTACCTGTCTGTTTGTCCATCTGTCATCCACTTGTTTGGTTATTCTCTTCACTTTTTTCTTTCTTCATTATCTTGCCATCTTTTTCAAATACATAACACAGAGCAAGAAAATGCCATACATACTTACTTCACAAGACAGGGTTCTGAAATTAAACATTACCAAAATACAATAATCTTTTAACCTACTACTTGCTTCATATGTCAGCATATCTTTTTGTTTAAAGGAACTTGAGTCTCTCTGATTTTACTCATTAAGCCAACTTCTTAGTCATCCACTGGAGCATTTTATACCTTGGCTACAAACAGATCATAGCTTTCTCCCTCCAGTCACCTCAACTAACCCTCACCATAATGAGACTGCTAAAAGAATTCAAGCGGCCAGTGGTTCATGTCCCATAATTTTAATCATACAGCATTTTACAACTCATATATCAGCATTACAGCCTTCTTTTATGGTTAGCATAAACATTTCTTCTTCTAGGGAACAGCAGGGAAAGTCACAATGAGCACTCTACCATGTCAATCTGCAGTGTGCTGGGTGAAGGTTTGGCTTTCATTGGAATTCTGGTGTTCCTAGTAGGTCTACAGATACTGAAGAAGAAATACACATAGGAAGGATGAAGGAAGGAAGGAGAAATGGAAGAAAGAGATAGGGAAGGGGGAAGGGAGGGAGGCAAGAAGAGAGGGAAGGAAAAGGTAGGAAGGAAAGAAAGAAGGAAGGTAGGACAGGAGAAAGGAAGCATAGGCAGAAGAAAAACACAATAAAATAAGGGTATGCCATATGCAGATATCCTTGGAAGGCTTGCTAAAGGCTTAGATTGTTTTAAAAACCTACCTTTTATGAGGATTCTGAAATACCTTGATTCCAACCCCCCCTTTAG
This sequence comes from Micromys minutus, assembly GCF_963924665.1. Classification (NCBI taxonomy): domain Eukaryota; kingdom Metazoa; phylum Chordata; class Mammalia; order Rodentia; family Muridae; genus Micromys; species Micromys minutus. The sequence continues at coordinate 26,669,911 of NC_137974.1, read as the reverse complement.
CCTACCATCCAAAGGTGGGGGAGAAAAATGGTGAATAGGACAGGGGGATGTGGACCTGTCTTAGAAGTCAGTCTTTGGAGGTGATTCTAATCTTCATTCGTCAGATACCAGCAGTCCAGTGCAATAGTGTCAGGGCTGCAAACACCAATCAGCAGTAGTGGCACAATCCAGCAGAAACAGCCAGGCCTCTGCTGAATTATCAAGATTCAGCAGGAGTGGCCAGAGCCAGTAGGGATGCGAGAAGCTCTCTACACAAGATAAACAAAGCACCGCAAAGCTAGCTATTCAAGTCCTTGTACTGTCTATTGAGTCCTATTTATACACCGTAAAAACATCATATGTCCTCCCATGGGACTTGCTTCAGCAAAACACCATGTGAGTCAGTATCAGCAAAAGGTCACATGAGTCTGTATTACCTGACATATCTCGAAACTTTCCCTTTGGCCTGTTCTTTTCTGAAGGAAAATGGAAGCAGAGCAGATGAGGAAAGAGGGTATAAGGAGGGGCTGGGAGGAGAAGAGGGAGGATGTCATATTTAAGTGAATAATTTTTAAAAAGGAAGAAAAGAAGAAAATAAGGGAAAAGTTCCAAAACAAGAGCCTCCCTTTCAGATTATTTCAGAGCTTCATTTTATAGATTAGGGAAACATTCTGTGGAAACATTGCTCTTCAAACTCAAGATATATTTATAGATTTCACAGAGTTCTAGGAGCAAACACCTGCAGCTCAGCGCTGTGACTATTTTAAACTGAAAGAAGCAAAAGAACATGGGGGGCAGGAGGCTGTTTGGACGCCCTGGGTGGAGCAGACAGTTGTAATGACTGCCTGACATCCAGGTGGCATAGAGCATTCTAGGGTAGAAAGAAGGAGAAAAAAAATAGGCTGTAGCTGGGGAGCATGGCCACAGTACAATTTTATGATTTTCTTATTGTCTCTGGACAAATTCGAGTGACATTTCACTAATATTGTGATGCCATGGAGACAAGAACCAGGCTTCGACCACACACAGGGTACCACTACCCCCTCTCCATTTATGACTCATTTAATCTCAAAGAAATTCTGCTGCAGTCAGGTACATCACGAGGATACAGTGAGATTTGAGATGGAGAAGTCTGGTAGCTCATCTCCTTGAGAACTGGCATTTCCTGGCTGATGTTCTCCTGTGAGAGGCAGCAATTATATATCTCATCCCTGGGAGGTCTGGCTAAATGTGACATTTCCTTTTGCTGGCAGAATCCTCATCCTGACCCTGATAAAGGCTGTCACCTGCACATGACGGTCTTGCCTTGAATGGTGAAAGAAAATGTATGTCGGGGTGTGGTATGATAAGTAGGGGCACTCCAAGGACAAAATTAAAGACAGTGTTCTTCATTTATTTCTTTGAAAAATTAAAGCAACCCTTCCTTTGCCTTTGTTGCTGGAACTGTTTCGAGCCCCTGTGCCTAGTTCTACTTAAAGTGTTTGAGCCTGGTTTCTCTTGGCTGGTCTGTTTATGTACAGAAAACACAAGTGTTCTCCAGGCCACTCCTTCAGTTCCATTCAAGTACCAGCTAGGCTGGGTTTCCCTCTCCATCAGTGCTCCTTCTGCCAGTGAGAGCTCCTGCCTGTTCCCAGAGTCTTTGCCCACATCAAGCCTCTGAGCCAACTACACAGTATCAAGAAAACTGGGGAAGGAAGTAATCTTTCTACCCCCCTCTGGGTGGTAGAAAGGTGAACATCTTTGAAGGGTTATCCCACAACGAAAGGTAAAATTACATCAAAGAGTCAGGTTCTGGTGAGCAATAACTGGTAAAGGCTAGACTTAGGTATTTTCCTGAGTGACAAAGGTCACATTTCATTACCTAGCTGTCAATCTATACAGAATAGGCAAGGCACTAGGGTACTACCACACACTATTTACAGGGATGTCTGAACAAGGAATGTAGCTGAGAAGAGTCAATGGAGGGTAGGAATCTGGACAAATGATTTCAATTTTGAGATGGAAGCTGAATAGAAATTGATGTTTGGAAATGATTTGGGTCCTAACAAGTCTAGGCTAGAAATAGCCTAGATTTTTTCCAACATGGCCTACAAAGAGGATTGCTAAAGTACGGGGCCTGATAGACAAACCATACTAAGACACTATAAAAATGCTCAGCAAAGATGTGCATAAAAATGTATATACTCTTCTCTGATGGTAGTGAAGCACTTCTTGCTATTACCAGAGCATCTGGCCTTAAAAGAGTTTGATATTCTTGGTGTACATGTAGGAAGGATGTAGGTATATTCACTGTCTTTTTTGGAAGACTCAATTACAAGTATTATTAGAACAAAATCTACACATATTAACTATGGCTTTTTCTTTTCTGAGGGGGATGCATTCCCACATAGCCTATGCTGATCTTGAACTCCTGAGACTTCTGCTTCTGACATTCCAGGGTTGAGATCACAGTATGCAGCACTATGCATGGTATTAAATGGTTCTGGGAATTAACTCACAGCTCTGGAGGGTAGATATCTGAGATTTGAGATATCATTGTGCAACGTGTCATCAAGGAAGTATCCTATAAAGGTTAATGAGAACATCTGTGACCCTTCTAGTTCATGCTGGTCATTTATATTTCTATTACAGGTGTGTGTGTGTGTGTGTGTGTGTGTGTGTGTGTGTGTGTGTGTGTGTGTGTGTGAGAGAGAGAGAGAGAGAGAGAGAGAGAGAGAGAGACAGACAGACAGACAGACAGACAGACAGACAGACAGAGGGTCATGTATATATGAGAATACACAATCTTTGTGATTAGTGTTTAAGTATTATGTGTCTGTAGCTGTACTTTGTGTGCCTCTATGTGAGAAAGGTAATTTATGTACAAGTATGTATATATACATGATACAGTGTCATATGAACATGGTACATGTAAGTGCATTGATTATGTCAATGTGTGTGGGTATATAATGTGTATGAATGTATATTTGCATATATGTGCATATTTTTGTGAAAACATGTTATCCAATCTTTCTATAAAATATATTATTAAAGTTTTGAAATGTGAACCAGTTGAAAATCTGCCCTAATGAATCAATATTCTCTTAACAGATGGCAAACTAAATGTAGTGTTTCCACCTTCCCAGAAATCATGTTAAGTGCAGAACTGTTATGGTTTGTGAGAGAAGAGCAGCCCTGTTTAAATGCTAGTAAACAAGCGAACTCACAGCTCTCTTACCTCTGTCTGAACCTCAGGAAGAGGCCCCGAGTGGGAGTTCAGCTTAATGAAAAATGCATTAGAAGCCGTCCTGCAGGCACAAAGGATCTATAACTCATTTTAATTTTAGCCAACCAGGTAAGTAGGCATTGGTCCATGAACCCCAGCTCTGGAAAAAAATTACAGCAAACTTAATGAGAGACACTGGCCCCAAATGAGGGTTTTGAGGTTTTTTTTTTTTTTTTTTTTTTTTTTTTTTTTTTTATCTGCACTTAAAACCTGCCCGTGGAAATAATATTCAGGTTTTATGAGGACTCGAATATGTGCTGATCAGGATTGGGGTTTAGTGTATAAGGAAGAGACTAAGAAAGATAGAGCTATGTTGAGTGAAGTACAGGAGGTCAACTTTTGGAGGTCTAGGATGTATCTTATAAATACTATTTTAATATGCTCATAGAATGTTCCATGCAAATGTTCTAAATGATTATTATGTATATGCCACATAAATGAGAGCAAAGTTCAATGATGTATAAAGCACTCCATCAACAGAGTAGGCACTCAAGGCAATGATAGAACAGTATCAGCCTTGATCAATCAATGGTCAATTTCTGGAATGGAAATTGAGGATACCACATGACACAGTGCATAGAGAACCAGTTAGAGGAGGTGAGAGAAACTGGCAATCATTCATAATGCAGGTAATGCAATGATATCTTTAGGGCTTTGGTTCAGCACTAAGAAGCACTGGCTAGAACGCAACTAAAATTTTGCTGTAACATAGCATATAGCAATAGAAATATGTGAGGGATATTTGAATAAACTGCAATTTCGTCATTCTGGTGTCTAGTAGCATCAGAATCATCTGGAAGCCCATTATAAATGAAATGTCTAGGGTTCCATTCCAGCCCTACTGAGGCATTCTGTATTTTACCAAGATCCAAAGCAACTCATATGCACATTGAAATCCAAGAGTAATGTCGATGTGTAGTTAGGAAAAGGCTTGGTAATATTGTGTTTAGGTTGGGAAAAGATTTTACCATTTTACTAGTCATGTTGCAAGCCAGTAAGGCTATATAGTCCATGTTTGTTTTCATCATACATTTATTTCTGAAATTTTAAGACTTGTATAACATTTTCTCAACTTTGTTATGTACCATTCCAGCTAAAACACTGTATTTCCTGTTCTCTGTTGTAGTGGTGAGAACAATATTTAAATGGCAGGTTTTTTGGGGTGGGGGATAAGTACGGAAATTTTAAAAAAGGATACAACCTTTTTATTTTAGAGCTTTTCTTTTCCTTCTGGGAAGTGGGCATCAGGTGAAATCACAGTGTTTTCAGGTAAACAAGGTACACTAGCTACATGACAGCCCCTGTGGAGCTATGGCTAGCATGTAAGCCACATATGTGTCATTAGTGTAAAAATAGACAGGCTGCTCAGTGTCCAGGTTCTATGAATGGCAGGATTAGGATTTATTTGTTGAAACACCTCAGTCCAAAATCTTTGTATTCTAAAGCTCTTGTAGTTTTGTATCTTTGGGGAACACAATATTAATCTTCTTTGCTCATTTTTTTCATATAACCACATTCTTCATTAGCATAGAATTTTTTTCCTATGTAGAAAAGTCTAAAGTTTTGTTCATTGATTTCCCTTCTCAAACGATGCCAATGATAACTTTGTATCCAAAGGTATTTTGCAGTAAATATTAAATGATGGCTTAACCTTTTACTTCTTTTTTTTTTTCATAGCAGCCTTATTTATTTATTTTTTTCAAACGACTTTATTTTACAAAACAAAGATAAATGTACAAATTTAAACATTTTTTGCTTAAAATTATACATTTTTATCAGTAATGTTTTTTCAGACATTGAAATAATTTTTACATAAAACCATGTGAATATATTTTTTTCGTCAGAACTTGATTTTTTTCAAGGGCTTGACAGTATGCATTGAAAACCTAATAGTTACAATAAGCGTAAAGTACATGCAAAACAAAACGGAACATGGAAATAGTCAAAGTCTTCTTGTTTTGTAAATATATGTATATATTTTTTTTGTTTTCTTTATTTCTTGGACTTCATACAGTCTGTGAGTTGTTTCTGGGGGAGTGCAAGCCTCTGGGGATAGCATCCCACTATCAGTGACTGCATATTATGTCTGTTCTTTTGTGACTGGGTTATCTCACTCAGGATGATATTCTGATATGATATTCTAGATGCAGCCATTTTCTTAAGATTTGGTTAAGTCATTGTTTCTGGTGGCTGAGTAGTATTCCATTGTGTATATGTACCACAATTTTTGTATCTATTCATCTTCTGAAGGACATCTGGGTTCCTTCCAGCTTCTGGCTATTATAAATAGAGCCGCTATGAACATTGTGGTGCATATATCTTTGTTGTGTATTGAAGTGTCTCTGGGGTATGTGCCCAGAAGTGGAATAGCTGGGTCTTCAGGTAGTACTATATCCAATTTACTGAGGTATCGCCAGACAGACTTCCAGAGTAGTTGTATTAGCTTGCAACCCCACAAACAGTGGAGAAGTGTTCTTCTTTCTCCACAGCCTCGCCAGCATCTGCTGTCATCTGAGTTTTGGATCTTGGCCAATCTGACTGGTGTGAGGTGGTATCTCAGGGTTGTTTTGATTTGCATTTTCCTGCTGGCTAAGGATGTCCAGCACTTCCTCAGGTGTTTCTCGGCCATTCGATGTTCCTCAACTGAAAACGTTTTGTTTAGCTCTGTACCCCATTTTTTAATAGGGTTATTTGATTCTCTGGTGTCTAGCTTTTTTAGTTCCTTGTACACCTTGGATATTAGGCCTCTATCTGATGTGGTGTTGGTAAAGATCTCTTCCCATTCTGTTGGTTGCCATTTTGTTTTTTTGACAATGTCTTTAGCCTTATAGAAACTTTGCAATCTCATTAAGTCCCATTTGTTAATCTTTGATCTTAGAGCTTGAGCCATTGGTGTTTTGTTCAGGAAATTTTCTCCTGTGCCCATGTGTTCTAAGGATTTCCCTACTTTCTCATCTAATAGTTTCAGTGTATCTGGTTTAATGTGGAGATCTTTGATCCACTTACACTTGAGCTTTGTACAAGGAGATAAGAACGGGTCTATTTTCATTCTTTTGCATGCTGAGTGCCAGTTGGACCAGCACCATTTGTTGAATAGGCTGTCCTTTTTCCATTGAATGTTTACTGCTCCTTTGTCAAAAATCAGGTGACCATATACATGAGGGCTCATTTCTGGATCTTCTATTTTATTCCATTGATCCACATGCCTATTTCTGTACCAGTACCATGCAGTTTTCAGCACAATTGCCTTGTAATATAGCTTGAGGTCAGGGATAGTGATTCCCGCAGATGTATTTTTGTTGTTGAGGATGGATTTCACTATTCTAGGTCTTTTGTTATTCCATATGAAATTGCACATTGATCTTTCCAATTCCATGAAGAATTGGGTTGGAATTTTGATGGGGAGTGAATTGAATCTGTAGATTGCTTTTGGTAGGATGGCCATTTTTAAGATGTTGATTTTTCCAATCCATGAGCATGGGAGATCTTTCCATTTTCTGAGATCCTCCTCAATTTCTTTCTTTAGAGGTTTGAAGTTCTTGTCATACAGGTCCTTCACTTGCTTAGTTAGAGTCACACCAAGGTATTTCATAGTTTTGAAATTGATTGGAAAGGGTACCTTTTCCCTAATTTCTTTCTCCACATGTTTGTCCTTTGAGTACAGGAAGGCTACTGATTTGTTTGAGTTAATTTTGTATCCAGCCACTTTGCTGAACTTGTTTATCAGCTGTAGGAGTTCTCTGGTGGAATTTTTGGGGTCACTCAAGTACACTATCATGTCATCGGCAAAGAGTGATGTTTTTATCTCTTCCTTTCCAATTTGTATCCCCTTGATCTCCTTTTGCTGTCTAATTGCTCCAGCCAGGACTTCCAGTACTATGTAGAATAGGTAGGGGGAGAGTGGGCAGCCTTGTCGAGTCCCTGATTTTAGTGGGATTGCTTCAAGTTTCTCGCCATTAAGTTTGATGTTGGCTGTTGGTTTGCTGTATATAGCTTTTATTATGTTTAAGTATGGGCCATGGATTCCTGTTCTTTACAGGACTTTTAACATGAAGGTGTGTTGGATTTTGTCGAATGCTTTCTCAGCGTCTATTGAGATGACCATGTGATTTTGGTCTTTGAGTTTGTTTATATGGTGGATTACGTTGATGGATTTCCTTATGTTAAACCATCCCTGCATCCCAGGGATGAAGCCTACTTGGTCATGATGAATGATCGTTTTGATGTGTTCTTGGATTCGGTTTGCAAGGATTTTGTTGAGTATTTTTGCATCAATGTTCATAAGTGAGATTGGTCTGAAGTTCTCTTTCCTTGTAGGGTCTTTGTGTGGTTTAGGTACTAGGGTTATTGTAACCTAAAAAATGAGTTAGGTAGTATTGCACCTGATTCTATCTTCTGGAATAGTTTGGAGATTATTGGTGTTATGTCCCCAATAAATATCTGATATAATTCTGCACTGAACCCGTCTGGACCTGAGCTTTTTTGGTTGGGAGGCTTTTGATGACTTCTTCTATTTCTTTGGTGTTATAGGGTTATTTAGATGGTTTACTTGGTCTTGGTTTAACTTTGGGACCTTGTATCTGTCTAGGAATTCATCCATTTCCTCCAGATTTTCCAATTTTGTGGAGTATAAGTTTTTGTACTAGGATCTGATGATTTCTTGAATTTCCTCAGTTTCAGTTGTTATGTCGCCACTTTCCTTTTTGATTTTGTTAATTTGGATACTCTCTCTTTGCCCTCTAGTTAGTCTGGCTAGGGTTTTATCAATCTTGTTGATTTTCTCAAAGAACCAACTCTTGGTTTTGTTGATTTATTCAATGGTTCTTTTTGTTTCTATTTGGTCTATTTCTGCCCTAATTTTGATTATTTCTTGCCGTCTACTCTTTTTGGGTATATCTGCTTCCGTTTGTTCTAGGGCTTTTAGCTGTGCTGTGAGGTTGCTGATGTGAGCTCTCTCCAGTTTCTTTTTGGAAGCACTTAGGGCTATGAGTTTTCCTCTCAATACTGCTTTCATTGCATCCCATAGGTTTGGGTATGTTGTGTTTTTGTTTTCGTCGAATTCTAGAAAATCCTTAATTTCTTTCTTTATTTCTTCTTTGACCCTGCTATCCTTTAACAGAGCATTGTTTAGTTTCCATGTGTATGTGGGCTTTTTGTTGTCTTTGTTGTTGTTAAAGACCAGCCGTAGCCCATGGTGATCTGAGAGGATGCATGGGAGTATTTCAATCTTCTTATATCGATGGAGGCTCGTTCTGTGTCCAATTATGTGGTCCATTTTCGAGAAGGTGCCATGGGGTGGTGCGAAGAAGGTGTATTCTTTTACTTTGGGATAGTATGTTCTGTATATATCTATTAATTCTAGTTGGTTCAAAGTCTCTGCTAGTTTTGCAGTGTCCTTGTTCAGTTTCTGTTTCCCTGATCTGTCCATTGGTGAGAGTGGGGTATTAAAGTCTCCCACTATTATTGTGTGGGGTGAAATGTATTTTTTGAGCTTTAGTAGAGTTTCTTTTATGAATGTGGGTGATTTTTTATTTGGAGCATATAAGTTAATGGTTGAGAGTTCCTCCTGACAGATTTCCCCGGTAATGAGTAAAAAGTGTCCTTCCTTATCTTTTTTGATAACTTTTGGTTGGAAATTTACTTTATTCGATATTAGAATAGCCACTCAAGCTTGCTTCTTGGAGCTGTTTGCTTGGAAGTTTTTTTCCCACCCTTTTACTCTGAGATAGTGTCTGTCTTTGTCTCTGAGATGAGTTTCCTGTATTCAGCAAAAGGCTGGATTTTGTTTATGTATCCAGTCTGATAGTCTATGTCTCTTTATTGGGGAGTTGAGACCATTTATGTTAATAGATATCAAGGAATAGTTGTTTCTGTTTCCTGCCATTATTGCTTTTTTGGGTTGAGTTGTGTTTGTGTTTTTTTCTTCTTTTAGTTTTCTTGTTTAGGAGTTTTCTTGTTCTTACTAGGCTGTATTTTCCCTCACTGTATTGGGTTTTCCACCTATAATTCATTGTAGTGCTGGGTTTGTGGTCAGATATTGTGTGAATTTTGATTTGTCTTGAAATATCTTCGTCTCTCCATCGATGGTGATTGATAGTTTTGCTGGGTATAGCAGCTTGGGCTGGCACTTGTGCTCTCTTAAGGAGTGCATGATGTCTGTCCAGGCTCTTCTAGCTTTCATAGTCTCTGTTGAGAAATCGGGTGTGAGTCTGATTGGTCTGCCTTTATATGTTACTTGAACTTTTTCCCTTACTGCTTTTAGTATTCTTTCTTTACTTTGGGCGCTTGATGTTTTTACTATTATGTGTCGGGAGGTATTTCTTTTCTGGTCCAACCTATTTGGAGTTCTGTAGGCTTCTTTTATGCTCGTGGTCATCTCATTCTTGAGGGTAGGGAAGTTTTCTTCTATGATTTTGTTGAAGATATTTACTGTGCCTCTTTGTTGATACTCTTCTCCCTCTTCTATTCCTATTATCCTTAGGTTCGGTCTTCTCATTGTGTCTTGTATTTCCTGGACATTTTGGGTTAGGAACTTTTTGTTTTTTGCATCTTCTCTGGCTTTTTTGTCTATGTTTGCAATGTTGTCTTCCTCCCCCGAGATTCTCTCTTCGATCTCTTGTAATCTATTGGAAATGCTTGCTTCTGTGACTCCTGATTTCTTTTTTTGGTGTTCTGACTCTAGGGTTATCTCTTTTAGTGTTTTCTTTATTGTGTCAATCTCTGTTTCAATTTCCCTCTTCCATTCCTTTATTTCTTTGGTTCTGTTTTCCTCTAGTTCTTTGAGTTCTTTGAGTGTTTTTCTTGTTTCTTCTTTAAAAGCTTCTGAATCTTTTTGCTTTTCCTCACTTTCTTGTTTAAGTAACTCTATCAGCGTCTTGAGGCATGATTTCAGGTTTGTGTCTTCTTTTTCTGGAGTGTTTGGAGTTCCAATGTTTGTTGTTATGGGAGAGCTGGGCTCTGGTGTTGCTAGATTATCTTGGTTCCCTTGGGATATACTCTTTCTCTTTCCTCTTGCCATTTTGTTGTCAGTGATATGTTCTTACCTTTCCCTTGTATCTGGTCTGTGACCCTGGTTCTCCACTGGTTGAGGTGTCAGATGGGTCGAGCCCTGTTTTATGCCTCAGAGTCGTCGGGTATGAGCAGAAGTTCCAATGTTCTGTTTCTGTTTGCTGCATCAGGCACGGCAGGGCAGTGCAAGTCAGGGGGTGCACTTTCATTGTGTACTCCACAGAGATCTTTCTGCTCCCCTGTGGTCTAGGTCTCCCACCCACCAGTTGCTCAGCCTCTATGAGCCTCCGTTCCGGGTAGCAGATGGGCCAGGCTCAGCTCTGTGTCTGGAAGTCGCCTCCGGGTGGGAACAGAAGTTCTAATTTTCTGTTCCCAATTGCTGGATAGGGCAGGGTGGGGCAAAGCAAGGTAGGATGTGCACTTTCCGTGTGCTCTCAGCAGAGATCTCTCTGCTCCCCTGCAGTCTTGGTCTCCCACTCACCAGTTGCTCAGCCTCTATGAGCCGCCTAACCTTTTACTTCTAATTGAACAACTTTATTTTAAAAACATTTCCAGTTTCTTTTTGGAAGCACTCAGAGCTATGAGTTTTCCTCTCAGTGCTGCTTTCATTGCATCCCATATGTTTGGGTATGTTGTGTTTTCATTTTCATTAAATTCTAGAAAACTCTTTATTTATTTCTTTATTTCTTCTTTGACCATGCTATTGTTTAATAGAGCATTGTTTAGTTTCCATGTGTATATGGGCTTTTTTAACATTTGTTGTTATTAAAGACCAGCCTTAGTCCATGGTGATCTGATAGGATGCTTGGGAGTATTTCGATCTTCTTATATCTACTGAGGCTTACTTTGTGACCAATTATATGTTCAATTTGAGGTAAGGTGCCATAAGGTGCTGAGAAGAAGTTGTATTCTTTTGTTTTAGGATGAAATGTTCTGTAGATGTCTATTTATTCCAATTGGTTCATAACCTCCGCTAGTTTTACACTGTCCTTAATCTGTCCCCTGTTGAGAGTGGGGTGGTGAGGTCTCCCACTATTATTGCGTGGGGTACAATGTATTTTTTGAGCTTTAGTAGGGTTTCTTTTATGAATATAGGTGCTCTTGTATTTGGAGCACATATGTTAAGGATTAAGAGTTCCTTCTGACAAATTGTCTATGTAATGAGTACAAAGTGTCCTTCCTTATCTTTTCTGATAACTTTTGGTTGACAATCTACTTTATTTGATATTAGAATGGCCACTCCAGCTTGCTTCTTGGGGCCATTTGTTTGAAGTTATTTTTTCCAACATTTTACTCTGAGATAGTGTCTGTCTTTGCCTCTGAGATGAGTTTCCTGTATGCAACAAAATGCTGGATTCTGTTTATGTATTCAGTCTGATAGCCTATGTCTTTTTATTGGGGAATTAAGTCCATTTATGTTCATAGATATTAAGAAATAGTGGTTGCTGTTTCCTGCTATTTTTGCCTTTAGAGGTAGAATTGTGCCTGTGTGTCTTTCTTCTTTTGGTTTTCTTGCTTAGGTATTTCCTTGTTTTTACTAGGATGTAGTTTCCCTCCTTGTGTTGGGGTTTTCATCTATAATTCGTTGTAGTTCTGGGTTTGTGATCAGATATTATGTAAATTTAGTTTTTTTCCTGAATATCTTGGTCTCTCCATCTATGGTGATTGAGAGTTTTGCTGGGTATAGCAGCTTGGGATGACACTTGTGTTCTCTCAGGGTCTGCATGATGTCTCTTCAGGATCTTTTGGCTTTCATAGTCTCTCTTGAGAAGTTGGGTGTGATTCTGATTGGTTTGCCTTTATATGTTACCTGACCTTTTTCCTTCACTGTTTTTAGTATTCTCTCTTTGCTTTAGGCACTTGGTATTTTGACTATTATGTGTTGGGAGGAATTTCTTTTCTGGTCCATTCTATTTGGAGTTCTCTAGGCTTCTTTCATGTTCATGGTCATCTCATTCTTAAGTGTAGGGAAGTTTTCTTCTACTATTTTGTTGAAGATATTTACTGTGCCTCTTAGTTGATATTCTTCGCCTTCTTCTATTCCTAGTATCCTTAGGTTTGGTCTTCTCCTTGTGTCCTGTCTCTCCTGGACATTTTGGGTTAGGAATTTTTTGGCTCTTGCATCTTCTCTGACTGTTTTGTCTATGTTTTCAATGTTGTCTTCAGCCCCTGAGATTTTTTCTTCCATCTCTTGTAGTCTGTTGGAGATGCTTGCATCTGTGACTCCTGATTTTTTTTTTTTAGGTTTTCTACCTCCGGGGCTGTTTTTTTTTTTTTTTTTTTTTTTTTTTTTTTTTTTTTTAATGTTTTCTTTATTGTTTCCATTTCCATTTTAAATTTCTTCTTCAATTCCTTCCTCTCTTTGGTTCTGTTTTCCTTTAGTTTTTTGATTTCTTTAAGTGTTTTTTTTTTTTTTTTTTTTTTTTTTTGTGTTTCCTCTTTAAACGTTTCCATTTCTTTATGCTTTTCCTCCCATTCTTGTTTAAAGATCTCCATCATCATCTTGAGGTATGATTTCAAGTCTGAGTCTTCTTTTTCTGGAGTGTTTGACATTCTGCTGTTTTCTGTGGTGGGAGAGTTGCATTGTGATATTGCTAGATTGTCTTGGTTTCCACTGGGTACATTCTTTTGCTTTCCTTTTGCCATCTTGTTGTTTGTGATTATAAGTGGTCTTGTTGTCAGTGATTGGTTCCAGTCTCTCCAGTGTACATTGCTTGTGTCCCTGGGTCTCCACTGTTCCCAGTAGCAGATGGCCTGAGTGTTTGGTCCCCATGCAAGGGCCTTCTGGGTGGACCCGAGTCTCTCTGGCAGAGTTCCTGCTCCCCTGGACCCACCAGAGGGCCACACCTACCTACCGTGTGCTAGTATTTGTCTTCTCTGCACTCTGGCTACTCGCAGTGCAGTCTCACTAGGCTTACATTCCTGGATCTCCGCTGTTCCAGGTGGCAAATGGCCTGAGTGTTTGGTTAGCATGTAAGGGCCTTCCGGTTGGAAACCAAGTCCCTATCACTAGGCTTACTTTCCTGGATCTCCGCTGTTTCAGGTGGCAAATGGCCTGAGTTTGGTCAGCATGTAAGGGCCTTCCGGTTGGAAACCAAGTCCCTATGGCAGAGTTGCTGCTCTCCTGAACTAATCAGGGGGCCATGCTTTCTGTGCACCAGGCCTAGCCCTCTCTGTGCCCTGGCTACTCCTTGATTAACCATTTAACCTGTGTTTGCTGGCTCCAGTGGGACCATTTGGGACTACAGGGATCAGTAACTTCGAGCTCCTGGCCACTTCTAGGAGCTCAGGTGCGGTTCACTCTATTGTCCCTGCTGCTTCTGTCCCTGGTGGGTACACCTGTTGTGGAATGTTGTTTTGACTCACTTCCCCTTGGCATGTTGTTGCCAAGAATTAGACACACACATCCCAACTCTGTGGCGGGCTTATGTGCTCTGCCACTATACCCTTTAAACTGTAGTCACATCAAAGAACACACCAAACTACTCTGATACAATAGGTATAATATAATTTGCCAACCTTTATAAGTCAAATGATATTGTACAGTTCCATCCCTCATGAAACATTCATAACAATCTTATTTATGAAAAGATGTGCCAAGAGAAACATGCCTCCATCTTTGTTTCTCACAGAAGCTCCTCTTCTCCTCTTCCATTTTTCTAGCCTATTTTCCTCCTACCTCTCCACTGTCCAATCATGTATTACCTTAACATAAACCTACAGTTATTTGCCTGACTTATTATATATAGTTACACAGTTATGAATAATTATAGAATTGCAAAGCTCTGAAAACTAGAAGTTAAATTCTTTAATAACTTTTGGTAGTAATTGATGATTTAAGATAGTAGAACATTCATTTACCCTTTTAAAAAGAAATTTTGAGATAGGGTCCCCCATACCCAGGCTGGCCTTTGAAAAGAAATCTGGAAATAGGGTCTCATATAGCCCAGGCTGTCCTTACACTCCTGATACCTCTTTTTCCATCTCCCAGGCATTGGGATCACCACTGTGATCCTTCTTTCATCCTCTGTTTTTATTGTAGAAATGTTAATGTCCTTGGCTAAACAGTGTTGACATATACCTTATTGTAGGGGAGAGAATTATTATGACTTCAAGGTGAAAAGATTTTAAATTTCCAAAGGATGTTTTGTCCCAAGAGTTTAGAATGGTGCAACATGAACCTGTGCTGTCCTGAAAGCTCATAGGTACGGATGGGAGGTTGTATGGTTTAGAAGAGCAGAGTCAGTATTGCAAATGACATCATTGCAAGTGGCACTACTAGAATAAGAATCAAGTGAGAAAAAACGTAGATAAAATCTAGCTCTACACTTACTTCTAGAAGAATCCTCCAACCAGAATCTAAAACAATCCATCCAGCACATCATTTTAAATAAATATATCTAGAGGAATTTATACAAAACTGTGCTGGTGTTGAACTATGGAACGTGCATCTGGGCTCCAGCTTGTACTCCCACTTCTCCCAGGTGTTGTCAGACCTACAGAGACAGCAGCTCTGACTCTGAGCTGCACCTCAGCAAGTAGGAAGGCACAGCCAGCACAGGGGACTCAACCATAGCCTTGCAGACTTTCCCTCATGACTTCATGTACTTCAAGCTTCTCCAGGACTAGGTTCTACCTCCCTGTTATTTATGCTTTTTGACCAGGGTGTTTATCTTTCATTTTTAGATGATGCTCCTTCTGTTACCAAAACTGGAAACAATTAGATAGATAGATAGATAGTTAGATAGATAGATAGATAGATAGATAGATAGATAGATAGGTGATTGATTGATTGATAGGTGAATGGCATTCCAGCAGACTTTTTGAAACTTGACTTACAGGATGATTATTTTTGTGATTGTTCATTGTGCCTTATGAACAACCTCAACATCCCCAGATGCAGCTGTGCCAATGTGCTTAGAAAAGCCATTGTATTTTGGTGACATAAATGGACACAGAAAATTGATTAATTAGGTAAAGGGAATTTTAAACTTGGACGAATTCAAAATCATTGTCAATCTGCAACAGAACACTGTAGCCATGGGACAAAGTTTGCAGGGTACATTTGCTCTCAGCTGAGCTGTATCCCCAAAGGAATATGTTCAAAGAGTCTACCCCTTATGTTATAAAAAACATCCTTATGACATTTTTCCTTCAAGCATTTACATATAACTTACTCTTCAGTCTTCTCAGCTTAAAATGAGGGTAAAGGTGTCTCTATCCAGGATTCTTGCATTAAATTGAATGGATTAAATGAATCGATGCATACCCTAAGTGCTTAAGTGGCCACAGTTCTAGTATCTAATAGAATGCAATTTTCTTTTTCTAGGAGGTAGGGCTACATGTGGAAGTCTTCTCCACATTTTCACTATTTTAAGATGTGATGTTCTGAGGCCTGAGAACTAGCAGGAGAGCCAGATCCATCCTTCATTCATTAACTATATGATCTTTCACAGATTACTTTTTTCCCTAAGCCTTTGTTTTCACCAGTAGAAGTGATTATTGGTTGCAAAGTTTGGTAGGAATATAACATATGAGGTAGATGGTGCAGTGCATAGAACACCCAGATAAGAAGCAAACCCTCTGGTGCTTTTTACGCAGGTGCAGCAAACAGCATGAGAAAAAGCAGATCCTGACAAAATTACATGTTACCATCCTCATCCTTATAGATTGAACAAGTTTGCTGAGTTGCTTCCTGTACTGGGTGGTTTTATATCAATGTGACACTAGCTAAAATAATCGAAGTGGTAGAGGAGAGAACCTTAATTATAAAAAATCCCTCCATAAGATTGGGCTACAATCAGACCAATAGGAAATATTGTCAATTAGTTATTAATGGAGGACCCAGTCCATTGTTGGTGATGCCATCCCAGGAATGGTGGTCCTGCATCCCACAGGAAAGCAGACTAAGCAGTAAGCAGCATCCTCCATGGACTTCCTTAGTTCCTGCCTTTAGGTGTTTGCCCTGTTTTAGTTCCAATCCTGACTTCCTTTCATTATGAACAGTGATATGGAAGTATATGTCTTTATAATTAAATAAACGTTTATCTCCTCATGTTGGTTTGGTCATGGTGTTTTGTCACAGCAATGAAAGCCGACAAAATTGCTCCCAAATTTGGATTTGGAGAAATTCTCAGATAAAACAGCTGAGGGATCCCATGGAAATGTCAGGTGCTCTGGAATGAGACTGGGTTTTAAACTTCAACTATCCCAGTCTTGTCCTGTATTTTAATACTACCTTGTATTGTGGGTATAATAAAAATTTCTACAAGATATGACCAATGTCAGTGATAATAATAAAAGTATAAAATTTAATGCAGCAAACATGGTTGACAGTTGTTAATATTTTGTAAAGTTGGTAGTTACAATCCTGTTGTCACTTTTTTCGTTTTTCTGATGATGAATCCTTGATTTTGTGCATGCAAAGATGCTTGTACAGCTGGATCCAGTCCTTTTTATACTTTGATTTTATCTTTATTCTGAAGATAACTTAATTTATTTTTAAATATGTTTTTACTGTTTCAACGAAGGTTCATGTTTTGAGGACATGTCAGATGATTTTGCTTTTTATACACAGGCCCTTCATTTCTGAACAGTTGTAGTAGTCACATAGAACCTGATTGTATAAGACTGGTATGGTCTGTTGATTTAGTATTATGATACAGTCCTGCCTGATATGTCCCCACCGGCTCTGTGTTAGTGACTTGTTTGGACCCTGTGGCACTGTGAGAAGGTTCCTCAATGGTTAGAAGGTGGATCCTAGTTGTAGGAAGCAGCTCATTAGGATGCACTGTCAAAGTTTTATCCTATACTTTGGTATCTCCTTCTCTTTCCAGACACTATGACGTATATAGCTCCTTCCATGCTACTGAAGATATGGCATTATGACTCACTTTACACCTAAGATAAAGACACTAGGACACCTTGCACCAAAGCCTCTGTGTCAAGGCTCATGAGTATCAAAAATACTTCATTTTTAAAAATAAAAACTATTGATAGATAATTTGCAGAGTGCATAGGCAGATGATCAACACAGCAGCCATTAATCAAGGATGGCATCTAGTCTCCCACCGTGTCCCACCAAGGCTCATGTCCTTCAATAATTAATTTTCTCTAAAGGGACTTGTAGATGGTGATGACCAGGTGTATTCATTTAGTTTGCTTTTAGACTATAATTAAAATAATTCTAAGGCACATCAAATTAAAAAATATAAATATATCTTTTTTATGTACTAGCAGCAGTAATTGATGTCTCAGAGGCTTACTGCTAAATAAACTCACCTTTTCTATATCCTTTTGAACTTAGGCTGGCTGTTCTAGCTCAATACTCCCCTCCAAGATGGCTGATTCAAATTTGCTTCTCCTGGCTTCTGACTGAATTGCTTTGTTTGGCCTCAAACTAACTCTGGCCATCTGTTCCAGTCATCTGGATCCTTCTCATGCTCCAGCTTCATCTTGTCACTTGCAGCCTTTCACCTGCAGCCTTTCTCTGTAAAGCTGCTCTGGTAAAACTGTTCTTCCCCCAATCTCCAGATGTTCTCCTATAAATTGGGCATATTATTTTTATTTTTTACTTATCCTGTCAGATATTTATCTGATTTGTTAATTTGTCTTTCCCTCGGTTAGTTGTTGTTGTTTGGAAATAAAGGTGTTTACTAAGGGCCTGTTGGAATTCTAGCCAGATCACATAGACCTAGAAGGTCTTTGATGTGATCCTTTGCCAGAGCAGCAGGGTTACTGGATTAAAATTCTTCTATAAAACCAGATAAGTGTGGAATTCTGATCCAGTCCAGAGGCACAGATCTGTCAGGCAGGTTGACAGAGGTTGAAGAACAAGGATCATGCATTCAGGACTTGCCTGGACTACAGAGAAAGTTCAAGGCCATCCTGAGAAACTTAGGGAAACCATGTCTTAACATAATAAATAGGCTTGAGGCATGGCTGCCTGGTGGAGTGTTTGGTAAGCATTCAATAGCACCTGCCTTTATTGTCATTATTTTTCTATATAATGAAAAATATATAGACTCCATGCTGACTATCAGTCACTATCTGTGAAGTTAAATGATCTCCATGCATTAGTTCTATTTCACAGCTGGTTTTTGTGTCCTATCTGAAATATGGGCAAAATGACTCTAGATTAAATATGACTTTCCTAAGACTACACAATTAAGATTTAAATGAGCTCAATATATCTTAAATGTTGTTTAAAGTACCATTTTCTGAGAGTAAATAAGTAAAGCAATCTTTGAACAATCATCTTTATTGAAGGGAAATAAATATTCTAGTAACATCAAAGGACAAAGATACACAAATGCAACTTTCAACTATCCAGAGCATAAGCCTGCTTCCTCAATCTCTACCTTCATCCTCCCATGCACATCTAGCCCTGGTATTTTAAAATCTAATACAGCAAACCAGCATAGTTCAAAAAATTCTGCCCTCATTTAAATTGTCAGATACAAGATGCTTATAGTAAACAAAAAGATAAGAGTAACTGAAATGAGTAACATGCAAAGAGCTTTGGAAATGCCTGAATACAAATCACTCTCTAAATGTAGGCTGCTGTTCTCATTGATTGTACACAAAACAGAACCTTAGACCTTTTTTGCCATGCAATAATAATGAAGGCAAACGTTTGTGCTCAGAATGATTAAAGCATTTAACACACAAAATAAGCACCAGGGAGAAAATCTCGTCTTCATTATATTTCATGTTATAACACACAACAAACACAGTCTCCCTTAGGTTTCAATAAACATCCTAGATCTTTCATTTACATTATTTTTATTATTGGAGTTAACCTTTGTACTAAGGGAAGAAAAAGAGGCCCAGAATAAGTGAGAAGGTAAAATTAACAAAATACCTTAGGGTATTAGCGAATCCATGAGACAGTTAAGTGGACATCAGCTTACCCTAAAGTCATATTGTTGGTGGACAAATCATTTATGGGCTGGTTGAGAGTATATTCACCATGAAAATTATTGATTAAAACAGTTTATTTAATCTGCCTCTTAGTTTAAATTATGATCATAAAATATCTCAAAATTTTTCTTTCACACTTAGAGGCATTTTCTATTAAGGGAAACAGCCAATTGCTGTGGTATACTATAGCATCCCTATGAGGTTTTCTATGTATAGAGGCTGTGAAGTCAGGTGGCTGCATCGGTGTAGGTGTTGGGGTGTATCACTTCTTGTTTTGGATCACACTGGATTTAAGATTTTATTTTTTTATTACTTTGGCAGGTGTTTATTTAACATATGCAGTTTCAGTATTCTCAAATGACAGGTGTGAAACATGGGCTGGCCATATTTACATGGAAAATTGTACGTGAATTTGGTTTCTTTCGATAAATTAAGGCTTCATTGTTTTAGCAAATGTTGCAAAAAAAGAAAATTAAAGTTTCTTACAGTTCTGTCTTCAAAGAATAAGTAATGTAGTTGCCTGTTCTTTTGTGTTACCTAAAGACAAGATTATAAAAAAATTAGGTGTATGTTTAATTGGTTTTGATTCTAAATATAAGTTTGTATAATCTGAATTATATACAATGGAACAGGAAATTCTGCCAAGCATTAGGAAACAATGAGATCTGAAATAGTGGTGTGCTACCTATCTACCTATCTACCCACCCACCCACTGAACTGTCTGTCTGTCTGTCCATCCATCCGTCCTCAGTCCATCCATCCATCTGTCCATCTATCTATAACATAAGTGCCTGTAGGCATACATGCACGCATGTGTGTGTGTGTGTGTGTGTGTGTGTGGTAGAGAGAGAGAGAAAGAGAGAGAGAGAGAGAGAGAGAGAGAGAGAGAGAGAGAGAGAGAGAGAGAGAGAGAGAAGGAATGTGTGTGCTATGTTTTATGGTGTACAATCTAAAATGATACACTCTTTTCTTTTCAAAGCATTGGGTAATACACATTTTTAGTTTCCAAAGTCAGAATTTATATCTTCATTTGTCATCATGGAGATTGCAGGACACAGCAAGTACAGATAACATAGCTACAGAGTCAGTGAGCATTTTATAGTTAATTACATTATGCACTTTTGATATTATTACATAACATATGACCTGGGACATCATCTTTCACCAGCAACATATAAAAGTTTTTAGTAGCTGTATATTATCACACAATGTTATTGTGTGGTTATTTAGTCATATTTTTGTTTATAAGGATGCAGCTTTTTTTTAAACTATAAATGGGAGTAAAAATTAAAAGAGGAAAGTATTTTCTTAGAAGTCTCACTTGTTCTCAACTTTCCTAAAGCTGCTCCATTTAACATAGTTTCTCATGTTGTGGTGACCCTTCTAACAATAAAACTGTTTTGTTACTGCTTTATGACTATAATTTTGCTACTGTTATGAGTCATAATATAAATGTCTGATATACAGGACATCTGATATGTGCTCCTGTTGGGGTTGTGACCTACAAGTTAAGAACTGTTACAATAAACAATAAGTAATGATGAATAATTTTGGTATTTTTTTATCAAAAACAAGTAAATATTGCCATATATAAATTATAATGCTGTGTCATTTGTAACACTGGTCCTTTCACAAAGGAGAAATGCCACCATTTTGAGTGTTTTGCAGACTAGAAAAATTGATTTGATCAAGTTTGACCCCAGCGCTCCTTTTGTATGGTTATCAAGAGGTACTAAGGTGAGTAGAATTTTGGTATCTACCCACAGAGACATGCTGCATCTTTTTGATGTGGTTCATACGAAAGACAAAGCAGTCACCACTTTTACACTTGGATCTCCATTAGTTTTTTTGTACCAAACACAGAATATGGATTGTTCTTCTCATGGGGAAAAGAATTTGTCTTGCCATGGCTGGTCAGACAAGAGATCAGTGGCCTGTCTAACTGAGCAGTAGGGATAAATCTATAGACAATGCATTGGAAATGTATTTGCATGCCTGATAGATAATGTAGTATTATTTCAACAAAGCATACATTGTTTAGGCACATGAACCTGTACCACATCAGTATAAAAGAACAACTCTTCAGCACTAATAAAGTCTGTCATGGTATGTGCCCAGAAACAGAATGATACTGAAGACAGAGATCATAGCCCCAGACTCCTGACAGTGATGTCCAGTTGTAAAGTCATGCTTTACAATAAAGGAGTACAGAGGTGCTGTCTTCAAATGACATGAGATGTATCTTTCTCTATTACCAGTATATGAAGTTAATATAGAACCAGTTCTTTCCCAGTATAGCTCCCAAAGAGCAGAGAAAAATAATGTTAATAAAAGTCCACCAATTTTCTACTATTGCTTTAGCTCTCTACCTACTACTAAGTTTTGTGTTTTAACCCAGTTATTACCAGATAGACCAATAATAAAATTTCATTGAGTAGATTGCTCATATTTAGAATTATTTAAGAGTAGAATTTAGGGTACAATGCAGATTGGAAACAGAAACCAGAATATTGATCATCTAAAAACTTACCTAGATTTATTTTATCTCTATCTAACTTCCATTTACCCTGAGTTTGAGTAACTATTTTCAGAGAATTGGTTTATACATTATTTATATGTCATGTCTATGAGGAAATTGTGTGCACTGAACTTTGCACAGGGAACTTTGGAAAGGGATTACATTTTTCATAAATTTAAGGTAAACACAAAATCTAACAACCCATGCGTCTTTTTGTTTGTGTGATTTCCTACCTGCCAATTTATTAGTCATCTATCTATCTATCTATCTATCTATCTATCTATCTATCTATCTATCTATCTATCTATCTGAAGTACTCCAAAATAAGCCTAAATTTGTTAAAGCTCCATGGAGTTCCCATGTAGTTTAGGAACTTCTGCTTTTGAGCCAAATGAATGATCGATGATGTGAACAGAGGATCATTCATGGATGATATCTATGATCACATGGAGGTGGTTCATCTCACTTTATCTTTTGCTCTGAAGATTTAAAACATAGGTACAAAAATTGCCTTGTGACTGACACACTTTCCTATGATACAGTCTTGGAATGCTTATCTCTTTCCTTGAGAATATGATGCTATACCTCATTGAATCCATGCATGGGCCCAATAAGCTAAAGCTTCTTGAGCAATCCTTTCAGAGTTCAGCAGGTTTACACTTTCATCTCATTTCTCTGAACACTGGTGTACTGGCTGGTTTTGTGTCAGTTTGACACAAGCTAGAGTTATCACAGAGAAAGAAGCCTCAGTTGAAGAAATGCCTCCATGAGATCCTGCTGTAAGGCATTTTATCAACTAGGAATCAAGGGAGAGGGCCCAGCCCATTGTGGGTGGTGCCATCCCTGGGCTGGTAGATCTGGGTTCTATAAGAAAGCAAGCTGAGCAACCTAGGGGAAGCAAGCCAGTAAGCAACATCCCTCCATGGCTTCTGCATCAGCTCCTGCTTCCTGACCTGCTTGAGTTTCAGTCCTGACTTCCTTTAATAATGAACAGCAATGTGGGAAGTGTAAGTTGAATAAACCCTTTTATCCCCAACTTGCTTCTTGGTCATGATGTTTTGTGCAGGAATAGAAACCCTAAGACGACTGGCTATCTTTGAAGTTACAGGCCTGTACTCTTCTTGGCTATTTCTCGGAAGACAGAGAGCTCTAGTTGTGACAGAGCCACACCCCATCAGCCTTTGAGGCTAATCTCCAAAGGTATGCTCACCAATGTTGACATCAACGAAGGGACTAGACAGTCAAGGGACTTTACATGCCTTCAGCTACCCGCTGTATGGACCACAACACTCTCCTGAGAGCCTTTCTTTTAAATGCACATTTCAAACTTTAATTAGACGACCCTTTCCTTAGAGGCTTACTCTTATCCTAATTGAGCAACTAGACTTTTATAATTTAACACTCACTCAAGATGGCATTCATTTGCCTCATTTAGAAAATCTTCCCCCTGAGGTTTGTTCCTGTTATTTCCCCACTCTTTAAACATTTGTGAATCAAAAGAAAAAAAAATATCTCTTTGCATAGCAATAAGCCCCGAGATTAGAGAAATTGTATTTTTATCTTATTTTAGTCATTCTCTTCTCTAGATGAAACCTCTGTAACTCCATCATCCAAACTGCAGAGACTGGAAAATATCTCAGTCCTAAGGAATTGAGAGAAAAGCTATAGAATCAAGGATTATTTCTGCTACTTTCAACTTCATTCTTAGCATCCAATCTTTCATAGGCACAATGTGTCAAAGATTGAAAATCAGATTGAAGAAACAGTATGAAATTAACATTTCAACATTTCTAAATGACAGAAGACAAAGCTGTGTTATCTTTAACTACCAACCAAAGCATGGGTTTGGACAAAGGTGTTTCAAATTTGCCATTGTCAGTATGTTGGTCCAAGGAATTGTTGGTGGTGGGTGCTGTGTTGTGACAGTAGCATGTTTATGAATATCTTAATATGTTCCTCCAGATGTGATAACCAAATGTTCCTCTAGGCACTGTCAACATTTCCTGAAGTTAAGTAGGAAGTAAAATATCTCTAGCCTGAAAGTCATTGAATTAAACAGAAGGAAGAAAAGATTAGAAAGGATTGAAACAAGTTAACTAGAGTTCCCCCAATCAAAGCATTCCCCAGAATGCTCACAGCTATGAAATTTAAATTTCTCATTGTTCACTTCATTGAGTCTCTTTCTTTTTAAATCTCAGGCCTTTATAGTGGCATTTCAGTTGTATATTAAGGAACCCCACTGTGGATTAAAGCATCCAGGCTTCTACTTTCAAGAAAGAAGGCTGCTGGTCACTCATAGTAGAGTCACTTCCTGCAGCACTGCCGAAAGGAGTAGATATCACCTTACCAAGTCTGTCTCTTCCACAGAGAAAGCCCTCATGCAGTGTCTGGTGTGTGAATAATGGAGTGCCTGTGTCCTACACCTCAGCCAGGAGCACTTTTTAAGACTTTCACTGAATGCCCTGGGTTTTGACTTGTCTCTTTGCACACACAGGTTTGCAGTGGCTTCTTTCTTGATAAGGATTGCTCCCTAGAGTCATCCCAATAAACTCCCTGTGTAGAAGTCAGCTATGGAGTCCGTTTCTAGCAACTCATACCTTAAATGTTTTATTGTAACAACACAAATGCTAGTGTTATTTCTCCAGGCTTTTGATGTTGGGAAAATGCCTTTTCTTTGATTCCAGCTGCTCTTATCAGAGTTCTCCCAGCCTTTATACATTAGTTGTGTCTGAGTTTGAGTTCACTTTGTTTGAATGGAGTGAAAGCCCACTCATAAATATTGTGAATGGAATGGAATATAGATTTTAAAACTATTATATTTGTATTGTCCTGTCTACATCAAGAGCAAGCTTAAATGTATGTGCTGATTTTTACTACTGTCTAGAAGATTCACCTTAGAAAGAGCCATTTTCTTTATATAATTTCTGTATTGCTTAATTGAGCTACAAGCTAGTTATATATAAAATAGGCTGGAAAGAAACATCATTAAGGATAATGTTTCTCTGCATGGACAAATATCATTATGCAAGAGGTAGGCTATAAGTGGAAGTCAGTCACATTGTAGGTATCCACCATGGTTAGTTTGATCATGCAGCAGGGTCGTATACGAGGTTAAGTTGGTAGAGGCATCAAAAGTTGTTGACTTAACAACCGGAAGATGAAGGAACTCAGAGTTGTCTGGACATATTTTCTGTTGATAACCAATATTCCAAACCAGATCTTCAGATCAATATTATTTATGATAAGCTACAGATTCAGATAGAGCAATCAATTAGGAATTACAATTTAGTCACAAACCTTAGAGTTTCAGTTAATTGAAAGTAGCATTGTTATGGTTTAAGTTTTAAATAATCCCACATTTGTGAATCATAAGACTCTGTCCTTGAGGATTGATAATCAGTTAATGGTTCCTATGACTGAAGACACATTTTCTTTAGGTATGTAGTTGCCCATGCTTATTTAAATAAGCATTCAACCATGTTCTCATAAGAGACTCTAGTTCAACTCTCCATCTGTCTGTCTGTCTATCTCAGACAAACACACACACACACACACACACACACACACACACACACACATACATACCATATACATGCACACACATATACAAACACACACATACACACACATACACACACACACACACACACACACACACACACACACACACACACACACACACACTATGCATGGACCCACCAAACAAAATAAAAGCAAAAAGTAAGAGAGAAACTATTTGGAATTAGGAAGGAAATCAGCAGTAGGAGGAGTTGGAAAAAAATAGGCATTGGGTTTTAATATGATCAAAACACATTATAGACTTGCATAAAATAAATACAAAAATGACACCTATTATTTTGTGTAATTAATGTATACTAATATGTATGCAAATGGTTCCTAAAGGCTCATGTGTTGAAGACCTGTTACCAGTGTGGCACTATTAGGAGGTGGTGAGAACTTTGGGAGACAGGTTTTTCTGGGAGAAAAAGTAACGGAGACTCTGCCCTTGAGGACTTTGCTAGAATTCTATCAGCTTCTCACTTTCTCTTTGCTTCATAGTTGTGGTGAAGTGACCAGATTTTCTGTCCCAGGATTTCAATGTGATGGTCTATTTCCTTAATACAAAGCTAAAAGCAGCCAAGCAAGATGACCATGGACTGGAACTTTTGAAAACATGAGTCAATATAATACCTTTCTTCCTTAAGTTTAATTTTCTCAGGTTGTATGCTATAGCAGTGAATAGTTAAACAACTCAAGTATCAAAAAGTTATGTGTGCTGATCATTATGGTGAGTAGGAAATAAGAGATTCTAATATTTTGTTAATATTTACCTATATGAGCAACCTTCCTTGACACTTAATCAAGCTAAACTAACTGAACTTTGAGGTAATGAGGATTTAGGTCGGACCACATGTGTAATTATGAAAATAGCCTTTATTATTATGCAGAAGTTTTGGATTGAGTTATATTATTATTCAGTGATAAATATCTATTCTGTGAAAAACTTCTAAAGAAACCACAGGGGAAAACAACCAAATAATTCATTGTTAGAGAAAATGTTAGGACACGTTTTTCTTTCTTCATTTTTCTGAAACAGATAGAAAAGAGAATATTTTCTGTCTATATATTAACTATAAAACATCTCTCTACTTTAGAAGGATATTCCATAAACCACTGTGGCATAAAATAGAAATATTATGATGTCTCCTACTAACTATAAATTAAAACATGGTTGTTTAAATTAATGCTGCATACAATGTCTTCCACAAAATTTTACTCTACAAACCTTAACATATAATGTTGTGCTTTTCAGTCTGTGATTTCTCTGTGTGTAGGTATATCTTGATGCTCAATTACATATACTCACATAGTTAAGTATGCATATTATGTAAACACAAATGGACATTATAAACTTCCCTTTAAAACAGCAAATTATTCTTAGGTTAAAAACTAAACTAAGGCAATTTATTTGGGCAAAATATTTGAGATAATTTAGCAAGAATAATGTTATGTATATATATATATATGTATGAAACTTACATGGTTAATGTCCACAGATTATAGTTTCTGGGCAATTAGCTTAAAATTTTGGTCACTGTGAATATTGCTGATTTGAATGTACTTAGACAGTTCTTTTGATACATATATTCAAAATTTATTTTGCTTCTATATCAGATAAAGTAATTAATGTATTATACTGGCTTTGTATACAGACATACAAACATACACACACATATATATATATATATATAATTTTTTATTTTAATTTTTGGAATTATAATTTCAATATTTCTCCCTTTCCTTTACTCCTTCCTAACTCTCCCAAGTAACTCTCCTTCCTCTTTTAAATTCTTGACTCTTATATTGTTCAAATGTTGTTACATGCATGTGATATATTTACATATATATTCATAAACACATAATTGCTGTCTACTCTGTATCTATGATGGTGCCTGCCTGTATATATTTTCAGGGATGAGCATATAATAGTATTGGATAACCAAGTATAGAACTTTATTCTGGGAAAGATGATTTCTATGGTTTTCAACATTCTTTAGTTGCTTCTAGATTTTTGTCTAAGATTGAGGCCTTGTGGGCTTTCCTCCATCTGTGTAAGCATGTCTCTTGGTTGTATATAAGCATGTCATCTTTGTTCAGGTCATCTTCAAGCATGTTTAAGTTGATGAGACTTTCTGGGGGTAGCTTATAACATTTATAAGAGACATAGTCTTGTAGTAAATCCACTTTTCACCTAGCTCTTGAAAGCTTTTTGTCCCCTTTTATGAAATGATCTTGTCCCTTAGTACAGAATTTGTATTGTAGATGTATCAACTGGGACAGGGCTTTACAACATAACTTTTGGCCAGTTGCGAATTTTTATAATGGTAACTGTCTATTGGAAAGAATAGTTTCATTAATGGGCATGAGGACTATACTGATCTGTGGTCATAAAGATGAATATTTTGAGTATAGTTGGTGATTTTGCTAGTCTATTACAATGAAAGTTGTAGTTTTTCCTCTAAGATTTATGACTTCATTATTTCTGGGTAGATTACTAGGTTTCTAATACCAGGCATAATTCCCCTCTTATTAGGGATGTCTCAAGTCCAATTAGAGAACTTATTTTCACTACCAAGGTATGTGTGATACTATTGCACCCTTAGCATTATTATGCCATGCGGATCATTGCAGTTCATTTGTGTCATAGCTAGGTAGGGTTACTTCCCTCCAATGGGAGATTTCATGTCACCTTCTGGTATCATGAAAGCTGGTCCACAAGGGAACCGGCTTTCAGATCAATTCTAACAGTTTGAAGTTGGCTTGGCCTCTGAAACACATATTTTCAGCAATAAGTAATTATTGTCCACCTCTGTGGGGTAACCAAAGATAATTGCAACAACCTGAAATGTTACAGAAATCACTTGGGTTACTTTGGTCAGCAACTCCAGAGTTATCTTGCCTGTTCTTGGGGTTTAATTAGATTGTCTTTAGTTATTGGAACATTGTCAGCCCAGATAAGGAAATTTTATTTAACCTATATGTGTTTATTTATATACAGTCTTGTGTATGATAGTATTGTAGGTAAATAGTTAATAGTATAATACCTTATGAATTTTTCAAACATTCTTATTGTTGTGTTACTGTTCTCCCTCTGTCTTCTGTGTTTTTCTCCATCTTCTCCCTGATAAAGCTCCTCCACCTCTTTTCCTATTGCCTTCTTCAGATCTCTTGTACCTTGCTACTCCTTTTAGCAGTTATTTCTTTCCATAAAGGTTATAACAATGTATACCAAACACTTCAAATACTGCTGTGTGATGTGGGGACTGTTTTAATGTTAAAGAATATCTTTGCTCATATTATAAAATTAGCAATACTACTAATAGAATAGTACCATTCTATATGACAGAAACTATTAGAGAACCTGGTACAAACTTGTGGTATAATGTATATTTTATTAGATGGCAGATAATATGTTCTTTGTTTCCATCCAAGGTGTTTGGCCACAGACTAAACTCTCAGAGTCTTACAAAGGCTTCCCACTTGCTGCTGTGTCCTTCTTAGCCCCACTGACTTCTCCCCCTTTTGGTTCTTATTTTCTGAAATAGAGTCTTGGAACAACGTTTTGAGAGGCTATGCGAGTGAATCAGATTCAATTCATTAAGAAAACAAAATTCCTAAGTTTTAGGGTTTTATTACTGTGAAGAGAAACCATGAATTAGGCAACTTTTATGAAGAACAACAACATTTAATTGGAACTGGCTTGCAGTTTTAGAGGTTCAGTCCATTATCATCATGATAGAAAGCATAGCAAAGTCTAGGCAAAAATGGTGTTGGAAAAGGAGCTGAGAGTTCTGCATCTTGACCCTAAGGCAGGAAGAAGGAGGTTGTTTTCACTTGGCAACCAGCAGGAGGGTGTCTTCTGCCCTTTGTGAAGTTTGATCACAAGACCTCAAGACCCACTTCCCAAGTGTCACACTTCCTTCAAGGCTACACATATTCCAACAAGAACAGACCTCCTAACAATGTAATTCTTTTGTCCATTTAAACACAATGAGTGTATGAGGGACAAACCTATTCATTCTTATCAAAGCAGATTTCCCCAAATAACAAGGAACACAGATATTGAGAAAAACAATTTCTTTATGTTTAATAATGGGAACTAGTAAACCATCTTTCAAATCTTTTTTCTTAGAAACTTTCCTTGGGTTTTGATGGGTGACTTCTGAGCAAACTATGCAAATACATAATTTATTGACATAGGTTTGTTCTTCTCAAGTGTTAGTGAAATTTATTTATAGTTTGCAAAGTGTACTTCTGTCCTGTTTTGTGTAATATGCATATTTTCAAAGGAGCGAGGGATCAGTGCTAGTAAGGACATTGTGACTTTGGCCAAATACCTTAGTTCAAACTTCAAAACCAACAGGCAAATATGTCTAGATGTGAGAATTGTATTATTCTGATTATAAGCTTCTGTCTAAGTAGTGCTTCTTTAAAATTCAGCATTCAGTATTTGTATGGTAGCCATGGGTATGATTACTTTCTACCAGAGAATGCAGTTTTCAGTGTCTGAAAGAAAACTGAAAGGAAAGGACCCTGTTTAGTAAAGGAATAACTCTAAAAAATAAAATTGAGCAAAATGCAAAATATTTTTTATAAAGGTGCCTCATTTAATTGCTTGATGCATTGCAAGAAAGTAAATTTGCTAAGACAGAAAATGAATCAACCTAAAATTTTAATATGCCCTTCATAGAATTCTACTCTTTGCTCTCCAATAAATGTCTACTGTTGCCAAGTGCTCTGAGGAATTATTGAAGTTGGTATTCTTTTAGGCAATAAAATCATTTCAAAATTCTCTATTTCCATTCCATTTATAGATCTTTGTTTTCCCCTGAGGAATTTATGTAGCAGAAATGGGAAAGTGCTGGGGGTAAAACACTTGCTTTTCCAATCTATTACACAGTAACTAAACTATTTCCAAATGGCCTATTGACTTCTGAGGTTTATGGGTTTGTTCAGTTTGTGACAACTCTACAGAGACTTCAACAAAGACCCATTTGGGACCATATTTTTCTTTTAATAATATTGTCTGTTGAGGAATTATCAAATAATCAGTCTTTCATATTCAGTATTCTGATTTGCAGAAGGCAGTTCACTATGACCAGTGACTGATTATTTAGATTCTATTAATTGAGGTGGTTTGTTAGCCAGGCCTGGGAAGTCCACAGCATGATGCTGTCCTCAACTTTATTACACATGTTTCTGCAAGTTGTTAAGCATCACTTGTGTGTCCATATTGTAATTTTTTTATTTGATAATGTGAACACTTGGTTAGCAGTTCTTAATTTGAAAATGAAAATACTACACTTTTTCAGACAGTTTAAAATAAAAATTTAGATGATTTTAATTTACATTAAAATTAAATAAAATGACAGAATCAAGAGGCTTGGATAAAAATGTAGTTAATTTTTCTTTCTTCAAATTTATGGTTTGAAAAGGAAACCCCGATGTAAGTTACTCTGAATAGATTGGGAGGTCTCACAAAGAAGCACAAAAACTAAGGGCACCTTGTTCCTCCAGTTCCTGCAGAACACCTTTGTCCTGCAGTTTGGAGAAAAGAGACAGGGCCTCCATTGAGAGCTTTACTAGTGCCTGAAACTTTTGGAGGGAATGCAGTGAGGATCAATGCCATCTTAGCAAGCAGTCTATGGACTGTGAATAAGATGCTTGCAGTCTTTAATTTCACTGGGTTATGGTAGTTATCCAAGGTTCCTGTGATGCTTAGCAGTGAAACCATTGACATGTAAGTCTGAATGGATTAGTCATTAGGAGTAGAGGAGAGGGAAGTTACTTACTTTCAATTTCTAGCCACTCTTGAGGATGGAATGAATGACTTGCGAGCTCCCAAAGGAACATCACACTAAGAAGAGGTATCCTAAGAATGGCTTTGTTCTAATTTCAAATGATTTCAGTTCAGTTCAAAAGCATTTAAAAATATACTATATTAAAGTTTCTAATAATCTATAATGGTTAGAACCCCTTTAAACAACTTAATTTTCATTTTCTAATAATGATATTGTGATATGTGGCTGGAAGAAATTTCAGATTTAGTTTATTCTATCAATAGGCTTCAAACAAATAATGGTAATATCATCTCAATAAAAAATAACAACCAGTAGACTAGATCACCAGACTTTAGAGAGCTTGCTTTTACTTAAAACAGCAGCATTTATTTCCTACCTTCATAAATTATGCAAAATTTGTAACAGATACAAAAGTACATAAAATTGTATAATGAACTGCAGTACATCTGTCTCCTGAGTAACCAATGCTTTCCTACCTGCCTCATTTATCTTTCATTTTGAACTTAAATATTTCAAACATATCTAAGCCCTCATTATGAAGGGTTTTTAAGTTTCAAAGTGTTGTAATTTCACTTGCCTTTTCATCTTACTGATCCCACTGGCAGGACGAATAGAAGATATTATTATCTGACAGAACCAAAAATAGAGATCCAGAATTTAGGTTTGTCGTAAGGTCACTGTTTCTGAGACTTCATCCTCCAGGCATGACATTGTCGTTGAACTCTCATCAACTCTGATTCCAGGCAGCAGTCCTACACAGACTAACTTTCCATTATGGAGAAAGGAGAGGGAATCATGGGACCCTGAAGTTTTAGCTGGAGTCAACAGTTACTGAAGAAGGAAGAGACATTTTTCTTCAGTGGTGTAGTCCCTCAGAAGCCACTGTAATTCCTCACTCATGCAGGGAACCCAAACTCAACTTGCTAGTTTACCAAGAAAGACTTGGATGGAATTGTTCATTTGGTCCATCACTGATACCTTAGCTGGGGTGAAGAAATGTTTGTTTCTCCTTGGGGAAAAGTTGACACAGTGGTTGCATGAAGAGTCCGAACATGGTTATCACCTCTTTATTTTCTCTACTAGGTTTTCTAGTCAATATCACAGTTCCTACTAGCCTCTATTTATAAGAAGTATATCATGTATAGAACTGAAATATGTTTGTTTGGTTGGCTCGGCTTTTGAAGATAGCGTTTCTTTCTGTAGTCCTTGCTGTCTTTTTGGAACTAACTGTAGATCAGACTAACCTTGACCTCACAGAGATCCACCTTCCTCTGCTTCGAAAGTGCTGGGATTAAAGGCATGCACCAGCATTACCTGCTGTTGTCTTTAATGCCTCTCCCCATATACACACACTGTGTAAGAGTGCATGTGCATTTATGTGTATGTGTGTTTATACATACATGAATGCATGGTAGTACAGTCATGTGTGTTGGGGCACACATCTGGAAGTGAGAGGATAAACTTGGAAGTCCATTGCTTGCATCCACCTTGTTTTCTGACAATGTGTCTTGCTGTTCTTCATTTTGTATACTAGGCTATCTGGTCCATTAACTTCTGAGAATGTTGTCTCTGCTTCCATTTCTCTATATGCTCATGAGGAAACAAATGTCTACCACAAAATATGCCTTTACATGCATTATGTGGATGTGAACTTGGGTCCTCACACCTTTGCAGCAAGTGCTTTTGCTCATAGAGCTATCTACTCAAGACAAGTTTTAGCAGTTCTATTATTTTACTCTGTAACAGTCTTGCTGTTCCCAGCCACAGTGAAACTCATATAACTATAGTAGATACATTGTCTCTGAGGAGCAGGGCTGATTCTCTCTCCTTGGAGTTTGGAATTAGGACTAAATTCAGATCTGTGTTTCATGAGGAGTGATGATGGGACACAGATACTTTCTCTGATAGGGAGATATTCTAATAGTATCTAATAGTATCATAACAGAAACAGTCATTGCAAATCAAGCTGACATCTGGAAAAACTGAGTGCCAAACAGTGCAAAAGCATTAGCAAATAACCCAAGGTAGAAGGGAGCTTATATAGAATCTTCAAAGAATAGCACAGAAGCCATGGGAGCATGCTGCAGAAAGGGACCTCAAGGGATACGAAGCAGTACGTTGTGACTAGCTCTGTGGGTCAGGGTGATGTCTTTAGACATTTCAGCAAATTCTACAAGAAGAGTCTCCAAGTTTTAAATGAAGTAATCAAATCTAACTTATAAATGGACAGAATCCCACATGGAGTGAGGAGAACATATTGTACTTTTAGTAGTGAAGGACCAAACTGTGACTTCAGTACACAGAACAGCTATGAGAACCGCAGCCTACAAAACATGATCCTGCTATTCAATTTTCAAAGCCTTTCATGTCCATGCCTGCTAAGATATGCTGAGGGGGCAGGAAGGGGGCCTCTTCCCAAGCTGTCTAGGGGAGAGAGGAGAACTCTCAGTTTATCAGCTTGTCTTAGCAGTTCACCCTCATGGCTTTTTCCTCACTTCTCAGGTAGACCATTATGACACCTTTTGCTTCAAAGGGTATCCATGGTAACATAACATAACCAGACTGCCATTTTTGTTGCAATGAAACTTTGATTTATACATGGGACAATTCATCTCACTTTAGCTAAATTTAAAATTTTTAAATACACTTCAGAAGGTTGGAGTGGGTAACAAAGGGATGTTATTGGCTTCTCTTTTCTCTCTTACACTCCTGCTTCCTTGCTCTGCTTCTACTTCTCCTATCCTCCTTTTACTCTATCAGTATTATAATAGTGGAAAGAATCCTAGATCTAGAGCCCTGATACCCAAGTTTCTGATCAAGGCCTAAATGTCTATAAGTTGCTGGGTGATGAGTGACAGTTATCTTCTAAAATTCAGAAATCTCTGATCATCAAACTTAGTGGGCTGTTAAAAGAATATTTTTGTACAGAAGAGAGGAGTTTGGAAATACTTAGCATGGTTTTGATGTGATTACCAGATGGTACCACCAGGAGACCTTTATCTTCTCATTTGACTTATTTACCAGGAATTAGACAATCTTAGACAGTTCACAGGCTAACCCATAAATTGTACTATCCTTCTGGGAAAACTCCAGTAAATCTCCCACATATCTAGCCTACCAGGACATGTAAAAGCAATAAATAATCCCTCATCTATTTACTTAGACTGTGACTTTATTTATTCTGAGAATTTTATAAAATACCTGTGTAGTAACAGTTGAATTACTATTACTATAGTATAACAGTTGAATATGGAACACTGTAGGTTTTAAGAAAATTGTGTGTTAAAATTCTTCCTCTACCAAGAGAAACACAAAAAGAAAAAAATATGGCTTTATTTTGCACATACATAGTTGTTCCATGTGTTTAATATGGTAATACTTAAAGATCTGAGGATTTGTTTAGTAAATAAAAACATAGTATCTTGGATAGCCACAATTCTATCTCTAACCCAGAAAAAGGTAACACAGTAGTCACTTTATATTCTTTATTTCAGTTTTCCATGACCTACCTGGCTCCAAAAGTATTCAATGGAAATTTCCAGAGACAACTTACTGATTTTATGTCACATGCCATACTGGATAGTATGAGAAAATCTTGCACAATCTGTTTCAGGGAGCCTGGTTCATGGATCCCTGCTGTCTAGCACACCTGCATTGTATATGTCACCAACCTGCCTGTCACTTAGCAGCAAGTCTCTTCAACTATCACATCTGCTGTACTGGAATCAATGTTTATGTTCAAGTTACCCTTACTTGTTCCCCAGTGCAAGGGCCATGATACTAGAAACCGGAATGAAGGAAACAGAAGCCACATTAACTGAAAGGTAAAAAAAAAAAAATCACAATATAAGAGGGAAAGAAAAAAAGTATGTTCTGAGTTTGTTGAGGTCTAAGCTAAGATGAAATTTCTGTTTTTGTATGTAGGAGTGACTATTGAAGATTTGACAAATACAAAAACAAATTTGTGGATGCTTTAGCTATAATTTTGGGGTGGGATTTGCTTTCAATTCTGTTGACATGAATCCCACAAAGAGACTTTTACGTAGAGAACATTATTTCATTTTCCAGGGTGTTGTGTCTGGTAGATAAGCTGGTAGGCACACTTTATTCTCTCTTGCTCCTTACCTGTAACATTTATGTAAAGAATTTCACAGGGTAAATGCTGCTTGGGGAGAGCATTTCATTTTAATATGCGTCAATGCCTTGTCACACACAATTTAAAGTCATGATACTTCATAGAGACCAAAGTGCAACAGAATAGTTATTATATCTACGAATCACATGCTGCTGGGCTTGATTTAAGCCTGCTCTCCTGCCCTCAAAGCATTTTCCAAATCACCATTTTACACTTCAATGGGCTGTATGCAATGTTCTTGTGGAATCTATTTCTGTCCATAAAGACTTTCCTATCTCAGGAGTGACATTAATGATTATCTCTCCCATTCACATGAGCACCTGCCAGCTGAATTGCCTAGGTGACTTCTTGCTCACTTGGATTATTAGAGTTTTACACCTCACATTGGCTAGGCAATGAAAAATATTTTCTTGCTTTCATGTGAAAGCTCACTGTTCCAGTCTCATGCTTCCTAGGCACAGAGTGATGTCTCAGCTTTGTCATTCTTCCCTGCCTCTCAATGAAGTTAAGACTTCTCTTTGACTGACTCTGAAGGCAGCAAGGTATGGCTTCATGTCAAGAGAGCTATCTACAGATTCAATGCAATCTTCATAAAATTTTCAACTCAATTTTTCATAGAGTTAGAGCAATTTTCAAGTTTATTTGGAATAACAAAAATAACAACAAAAAAAAAACCAAAAACCAAAAAATCAACCAACCAACCAACCAACCATCTAAACAACCCTCCCCCCCCCAAAAAAAAACTAGGATAGTGAAAACTATTCTGAACAATAAAAGAATTTCTGGGGGATTCACCATCCCTGACCTCAAGCTGTATTGAATCATGATAAAAACTGCATTGTATTGGACAGAGACAGGCATATAGATCAATGGAATAGAACTGAAGACCCAGAAATGAACACACACACACACACACACACACACACACACACACACACACACACACACACACTTATGGTCAGTTGATCTTTTATGAAGGAGATAAAACCATCTAGTGAAAAAAAATAGCATTTTTAACAGACGCTTCTTATCCAACTGAAAGTCAGCATGTAGAAGAATGCAAATAGATCCATTATTATCATCTTGTACAACATTAAAGTCTAAGTGGATCAAGGACTACCACATAAAATCAGATACTCTAAAACTAATGGAAGATCAAGGGGGTAAAAGTCTCAAGCACATGGGCATAGGGGAAAATTTCCTGAACAGAACACCAGTGGTTTATACTCTAAGATCAAGAATCAACAAATGGGACCTTATAAAATTGCAAAACTTCTGTAAGGCAAAGAACATTGTCAATAGAACAAAATGGCAACCAACAGATTGGGAAAAGATTTTTTTTTTTTTCCCAGCTCTTAATTCTGAGAAAATATGTATCTTTGTTGCTGAGGTGTGTTTCATTTCTAATATACAACTGAATAATGGATCCTGTTTTCACATCTACTGTTAGTTTGTTTTTTATTTGAGTCTATGCATTCATTTTAAGACATGTTAATGATTGTTAATACCTGCTACTTTAATGTATGTGGTGTGTGCATGTGTGCATGTGTGTGTGTGTGTCTGTGTGTGTGTGTGTGTGTGTGCTTTCCTCATCTTGTTTTTGTTGGTGCTGAGTTATTTCCTGTGTTTCCTTGTATGTAGTTACCCTTCTTAGATTGGAGTTTTCCTTGTATAATTTCTGTATGGTTAGATTGGTGAAAAGCTATTGTTTAAATTTGGTTTTATCTTGTAATATCTTGTTTTCTTCATCAATGGTGTTTGAGAATTTTGCTGAGCATAGTAGTCTAGATTGGCCTCTGTCACTTCTTAGAGGCCACAAGACATCTGTCAGGGATCTTTTATCTTTTATAGTCTCTGTTAAGAAGTAAGAAGTAATTTTGATAGGTCTGCTTTTGGATGTTATTTATTGATTGTATTCCATTCCTATGCTAATCTTCAGAGAGCTGGTTGCCTTTAGATGTTCCTGGTGTAGCAGGTATATGGCATGTGGGTCTAATCTGGATGTTTCCAGTGTAGCAGGCCTATGTTAAGCAGGCTTTGATTAGTATTAGTTCTTAGTATAGCAGGCCTAGAGACCTGGATGTTCCCTGTGTGACGGGCCTGGTGGAGGCCTGCTAAGAGGTGGCCAGACAATAGCATTGGGGGACAGCATACACCTAGCTCAGGATAGCTAGTCTGGACATGCCCCCCAAAGGACCTGATAATAATATCTTAAAGGAGGTAGAGAATGTATAACAGAGCACTCTGGAAAACATATACAGTTAGAAATTTTGATTGAAAGAATTTGGATTAACTAATGCATTAAGAAGTAGAAAACAGGAAGAATTTAACTGTACATGTCTATTTATTCATTTGTTCAAAATATTTGAGTGCCTGTCATAGTACTAAGTGCTGGTGATACAAAAGTGAACATCTTTGTACTCAATTTAGTATGGGAAGTAGTATGCACACACACACACACACACACAGACATACATATACACACAGATACACAAATATACACCTACACACATACACAAACACCCTATACCAGTTGCAAAGCAGCAAATAAGATAAATAAAACTGGGTGCTCTAGGAAAATTCAAATGGATATTACTGGAATTAATTGGTGTAGGACATTTCAGAACTGGATACTGAGGAAAGAAGGGCATGAGTTATTAGGGACAAGGGAGTCTTAAGTGTCTATACATGATATCCTGAAAGTAGGTGTGAAAATAGCTCAGCATGATCTGGTCATAGTAGTACATACCTGTAATTCCAGGTCCCAGGAGGCAATGGTAGAAGAATCACTGTCAGGTTTGGCCCAATACTACATAGCTATTTTCAAGCTAACTTGTAGAACATAGTGAGTCCCTGTATCAAATACTATCAATAAAATAACCAATGCATTTATTCTATTTTATTCACTTTTACTTTTTTATTATTTTAAAAGTATAATTCAATTGTATCAGTTCCCTTTTCCATACATGTCCTCTTTATATGTTATATGCATATATTATATGCATATATGTTACATGCATGTATACATACACATATGTGTGTGTGTGTGTGTGTGTGTGTGTGTGTGTGTGCATATTTATATATCCCTAAATTGTGTAAGAGGGAATGACAAGGTTATAAAAGGTACAAGATCAGGGGGCTTGCTGTGAGAATGTATCTCCTAGTGATATCAGGAACTTCACCCAAAATTTCCCAGTGAATTTCTTAAGATCTTTCTGACCTTAAAACCATAATATTTGAAACTCCAGCTATAAATCAAGACTCTATCAGTCCTCCTCCTCAGCTGATGTTTAGTATATGTGTATAGTTCATAAGCTTTCTATCCCCTGGGTGATAGCCCCAGCATACAAAATTTAAGGAGCTCACCTTAGGTGCTCATCAGGTATTTACACTAGCCTGTAAGTTACTGCTTTCTT
Source organism: Micromys minutus (assembly GCF_963924665.1). Lineage (NCBI taxonomy): Eukaryota > Metazoa > Chordata > Mammalia > Rodentia > Muridae > Micromys > Micromys minutus. The sequence goes on along the minus strand of NC_137974.1, from coordinate 26,631,306 downwards.
AAATTCTGTTTCCCTAGTACTTAGCTTGATTCTTCTCAGTTCCAGCTTCATTTTCTATCTGGTCCTCCTGTGTAGGTACATTTGCAGCATCTAATGTACAGCAGTTTGCCACTTTGTTTTGTGTCCCCTACTTGTTTGAGGGTAAAGGAAAGCTTTCATTTCCACAATCACATATCTAATATGTGTGTCATAGTACACACACATTCACTGTTTTCTAAGTCAATTAAGTTCAAAGACCACCACACTTTGGGGATCTGAGTTGCTTTAAGAAGGGGGATATTTTATCCATCTTTAGGAATTCAAACCTCAAAAAGGAGATATTTCAATCAAGTTGTCACATAATGGAGGGCCAGATTCCACACAGTGGGTTATGTGAAAGGTTTGTTGAAAGAGAGAGGGGAAGAAAAAGACGACGGAAAGGGAGAGGGAGAAGAGGGAGAGAGGGAGGAGGGGGGAAAGGAAGAGGAAGAGGGAGCAGGCGCAGGTGAGAGAGATAATAGCTAGACAGGGAGAGTAGATGTGGAACCACCTCATGTATACTCCATTGGCCTTTCTCCAGTATTGGGTATTTGGGGTCGCTGGAATATTTAAAAACAAAACAAAACAACAACAACAACAACAACAACAACAAAAGAAACAAATAGGCAGAGCAAAGAAAAATCATTTATCCTAGAATTACCTAACAGTGGAGGTAGGCTAGGGCACAAGAAGGAGAAAAAAGCAATTTAAGTTTAACAAGTGAATTTTTCACAGAACACTAAGTGTAAGACTTGAGATAAAAGCAGGCAACTGTGAGGCTGCAACTTTGGAAGCTCTAGCATAAAAGTGAAATTTGAGGCTTTTTGGGAACAGGAAATCATTTATGTGAAGAATAAAGAAAAGACAGAAGGAAGCAGAGAACATGCATGTAGTGTCCCTTTGTAATTATTGTCTCTATCCAGGCCCTATGTATAGGAATACCTTTTCTTCAGAGAAGCTAACTTCCTCACCCCTGCTTGCTGGTAAGGAGATGTCTCCAGAGGGGGACAGTATGGATCTATTCTACAGAAACAGGAGGGGAAATTATAACTGCTCTCAGCGGTATACAGACTTTAAAAATGAACACAAAATGTCTTTTGAATTTAATAATACAGTTCCTAAAATTATGTATGCAGATCTAAGTGAACAAGGCTAGTAATCTTTAAATTTTATTTGCCTTTCTCTTTCAAATTACTCTAAGAGTAAAATGAGTTTTAACATTTGTTTGTTTGTTTGTTTGTTTAGTGTGTTACATGCATGTGCAGATATCACAGCACAATTGTGGAGGTAAGAGGACATCTATGTGAGTCCCCATGTGAGTGAAATTAAGTCCTTGTGCTTAGCAACAAACACTTTTAATTCAATGTCCCACAGTGATAGAAACCCCCTTCATTCTACCAAGTTTTGCTAGGGTACTAAATCTTTTTTAGGTTATTAAATCTTGACATAATCAATATGATGTATGTTTATGATCTTCAAGCTGTCTGTAATATGTTTGAAATACTGGATTCTTCTAAAATATAGACTACTTTTCTTTTAGCTATCACTAACCATTTATCTATCCATGTATAGCAGTAGATGCTTTACAGAACTATTTCTGTATATGCAAATATATTATGTGGCTGGTGGCAAATATTGTCTGTAATAGAAAGGCTCCAGTGAATTATATTTAATAACCTAGCCTCTGATAAAAAGAGAGAATGAGAGTAGAAGAAAAGTAGAAAAACCGTGGTTTTCTCAATAGTTACTAGCACCTTCTAGGAAGTGCCAGAAAAGGCTCTCAGATCCTTTTGTTATAGAAAAAGCATCTTGGCCAGTCATGTGCACTGGATATTATGAAGTGCTATTAACAGAACAGAATGTTGCAAAAGTTCCAGGAGCCATGGACAAACATATTCATCTATTATAGATTTCTGTTTTGGTAATTGTTTATTGAATATTTGGTTTTAAAGTTTTCAATTCTCTGACCATGAGATTCCCACCTCACACCAGTCAGAATGGCTAAGATAAAACACTCAGGTGACAGCAGATGCTGGCGAGGATGTGGAGAAAGAGGAAAACTCCTCCATTGTTGGTGGAACTGCAAGTTGGTACAACCACTCTGGAAATCAGTCTGGCAAAAATTGGACATAGTACTACCTGAGGACACACCTATACCACTCCTTGGCATATACCCAAAAGATGCTCCAACGTATAACAAGGACACATGCTACACTATGTTCATAGCAGTTTTATTTATAAGAAGCCAGAAACTGGAAACAACCTAGATGTCCCTCAACAGAGGAATGGATAAAGTAAATATGGTACATTTACATAATGAAATATTATTGAGCTACAAAAAAGAATGGATTCATGAAATTCTTAGGCAAATGGTTAGAACTAGACAATATTATCCTGAGTGAGGTAACCCAGTCACAAAAGAGCATACATGATATGTACTCACTAATAAGTGGATATTAGGAAAAAAGCTCAAAATACCCAAGATACAACTTACAGATCATATGAAGGTCAAGAAGAAGGAAGACCAAAGTGTGGGTTCCTCAGTCCTACTTGGAAGAAAGAACAAAATAATCAAGAGATGTAGAGGGTGGGCAGGACATGGAAGGAAGAGAGGAGGAGGAGAGGAAATAACAGGAAGGCAGGATCAAGTGTGGGAGGAGATGGGGGAGATATTGAGCAGAGTTGTGTAGCAATGGGGAATAGGGAACTGAGGTTAGCCAACAAATAGTCCCAAATGCCATGATAGCAAGAGGCTTCCAGCATCCAACAGATATGACATTAGCTGAAATACCCAACAAAGGAGAGAGGACCTGTAGAGACCATATCCAGAGGTTAGGCATGGCCCTGGTTGAGGGATGGGAGCCACCACCATTCTCAAAATTTTAACCCAGAATTGTTCCTGTCTAAAGGAAATACAGGGGCAAAGAGAGGGGCAGAGACTGAAGGAAAGGCCATTCAGAGACTACCCCACCTAGGGATGCATCCCACATACAGCCACTAAATCCAGACTTTATTGTTGATGCCAAGAAGTGCTTGCTGACAGGAACCTGATATAGCTGTCTTCTGAGAGGCTCTACCAGAACCTTACTGATACGGATGAAGATGCTTGCAGCCAAGCATCTGCCTAAGCATGGGAACCCCAATGGAGGAATTAGGGGAAGGATTGGAGGAGTTGAAAGAGTTTCCAACCCCTTAGGAAGAACAACAATATTAAGAAACCAGACTTCCCAGAGCTCCCAGAAACTAATTCACCAAGCAAAGAGTACATATGTAGGAACCCATGGCTCCAACCACATATGTAGCAGAGGATGGCCTTTTTTGGCATCAAAGGGAGGGCAGGTCCTTAGTCTTATGGAGGCTCAATCTTCCATTGTAGGGGAATTCTAGGGCAGTAGGGTCAGTTGGGGAGCACGCTTGTGGAGGCAGAGAGGAGTGGGTCGTTTAGAGAGCTTCCAGCGAGGGAACTAGGAAAAGGGATAACATTTGAAATGTAAATAAACAAAATAACCAATAAAAATAAAAATAAGCATTTAATTCCAAGTTCAATTCTATGTTCAATGTTTTATTCTCTGGCCAGTTCTCTCCATCTGGGTGTGTACCACCTTCTCCCTCCTGAGGGTCATCTTCTCCCCCACTACTCTTTGCTCTACACAGAACTGGAAACAGTGTAGGCCAGAGTCACTTATGTAATACACAAGAGGGAGATCTGACAGAGGAAATTTAAATAAGGGTAGTAATTTAGCAGACATTGATGAGGCCACGGGCCCTAAGCACTGGCCTAAGTCATTTTCGGGCAAGTGAATCAAAATGCAATGTCTGAGGCACCAGTATTACCATTTCTTACAGGAGGGAATATGATGAGTTCACAGCAGAGGCAAGCTACTCTAGTAGTGATGGCTTTTTACTTTGGCATTATAAGCATTTGCTTGCTTGCTTATTTATGTGTGCATTTGTTTTCCTGTTTGTATATGTGGGATTGTGTGTGTATGACAGTGTCATGGTAAGGAGTCTGTTCTGTTATTTTACATATGGACTTGAGGGATTAAACTCAGGCCCTCAGGCTTGAAGGAGTGGGCCTTTATCCTCTAGTGGTGGCCCTATTGTTATGGAACTTACTCTCATGGGAACAGTGGGAATGTAAAAACACATAATGCTTTTTACATCATTTTCAATAGCTCACAGTTGGAAGCAAACCTTTAAAATTACTTGAAGTCAGACTGGTGCCAAATGGTGGCAACAAGATTCAAACCCAGAGAATCAGAAGATTCTCATTCCGGTTTCTAAATGTGCCTGATATTTGTGTGTCTTGCCCTCTTCTGAGAAACTCCAGCTTTTCCCGAAGTCTTTAATTGATGCCTTGAAAATTAAGATTTATGGCAAGCACACAGACACAGACACACACACACACACACACACACACACACACACACACACACACACACAATTTAATTGCACTTTCCCCTGGAAAAGCTCTTGATTTCAGAAGTGGTTGAGCTTGTTTGTTTTCACCGAGTTCTATTTAGTTGGCATCATTTCACAGCCTTTACCTTTAGCATGTGAATTGAAAGCAATCATTGTCACTGGAGTGGATGTCACTGTTATCGACGCCTGTTATTCTGCAATGGACTGAAGTAGAACCATTCTGGTGGAGGCCTGGACAAGCAGAGAGAGCTCTGTGCACTTGGAGAAAGCTGAGGCAAATATTCCAAACACAATCTGAATCAAAAATCCTTTGAAATTTATGACAGGTGTCATACTCACTGCTGGCTTTAAATGTTTAATTTGTGGCTTGAAATCATCCTGTCTGGACTTGTTCTCCAGAGTTGAATGAGATGCCAGCCATTCTTCAGTAGCAGGTATAGATGCTCTTTAGTGTGCCTTTGGCTGGATCCAGAATATGGGAGGGCGATAAGCTGTTTGAGGAGGTGGAAGCGAAGGACATATGGTTTCTGCAGTGTTTCTGGAGCATGGCCTACCCCATTTCTCGGCCCCATGGCAGAGGGTAAGGGAGGCTCTGCAGAAACTGATGGGTTGACATGCTATTTCAACCAAAACTCAACATTTGTTTTGCCATCGTTAAACAGAACAAAACCTTTCCTGCCTCTGTCTTTCTAATGAAGTGGTTCTCAACCTTCCTCATGGTGCAGCCCTTTAATCCAATTTGTTATGGTGACCTTCAATCATAAAACTATTTTGTTGCTACTCCACAACTCTAATTTTGCTACTGTTATGAATCATAATGCAAATATTTGATATTCAGAATTATCTGATATGTGACCACCCTGTGAAAGGGTCATTCAGCCCATGAATTGGTCACAATCCAGAGATTTGGAACCACTGTTCCAATGTGAGAGCAAAGCCAGACTCATGGTCCCTTTGGACTGGGACTGTTTCTGTGTTTCACTTATTTTAGGAATAACAGGTTGGTATCTCCAATCTTGGACCCCAGAAGACCTCATTCACCACAGGTGAACCCTCCTGGAATCTTCTGCTCCATTATCTTCACACACAGTGCCAGTTTGCCTGGCAGGTGACAGGTGAACTTCAGGATCATGTCACCTTTATTATCTTAGCTCAAGTCCTCCTTATGGAAAGGAACCAGTTGGTCCTTTGGTAAAACCTTTTTCCAGCCAGCCAAGTAAGGATGAACTAGAGAACTAAACTACACAGCCTAAGTAAATGGATTCCCTCTTTCTCTCTCTCCCTCTTTCTTTCTTCCTTCCTTTCTTTCTTTCTTTCTTTCTTTCTTTCTTTCTTTCTTCCTTCCTCCCTTCCTTCCTTTCTTTCGTTCTTTCTTTCTTTCTAAATTGACACAAAATGTTTGGCAGGATGACTCAGTTAGTCAAGTGTATGCTGTGTAAGGCAGAGTACATTAGTTCAAGACTCTAAACATGTGGAATACTTCATGAGGATCAGTTGTGGTTCTGCATCCTTTGTTTCCTCCCTTAGGTATCCAGGTGCCAGCCACTGCACATCAGGCTGAAAGAGGATGAAGCAGAGTCCAGGATGGGTGGGGTCTGCAGGACACCAGTCCAGCTGGGAGTGAGTGCTGGTGAGAAAACCTCTTCTGAGGAATTTAGTGTTACATTCTTAGGCATTACTCAATGAAACAGCTCTCTTAGATTATCTTCAGTCAAACAGCTGTGTGTACACTTTATCTGGGGTGAACAAAGGTTATATATAAACTTTGGACAGTGGAAAGAAATTTTTAGGATGAATCTAAAATTATTGGCTAGAGCTTAATAATAGTGTTGAGGGTCTAATTTGTATGAAGAGACATTTCAGGAATTCCAGGTACTTGCTGGGTGGTTCTTAATGGAAAAGAGAAAGCTGAATTTCTCAGTTTGCCAAGGATTATATGACCTTCCTCAGTTAGACAACTGGGGGTCAGACTCCCCCAGAGAAGGTCAGGGAAGCACTTCATTTTGTACTGAGCTTCACAAAGCTATCTTTATTTGGTAGACTTTGACTTTAAGTAGCAGGGTTTCTTAACAAAACCAACAGACAAGGTTGGTATAGTCACATGTGCCTGTTTGGAGGCAGAAATAAGCAAATATTTAGGGGTTTCTGGGCAGTTATCCTCCCTATCCAGTGAGCTCTAGACCAGTGAGGTACTGTCCCAAAAAACATAAGTCGGAAAACTCCTGGAGAACAATATCCTGCTCTTCTACATGTGCCTGCACACATGTGCACCATAGACATGAGCCCTCTACCTGCACTATACAACCCTCTGCCCCTTCTACAAGACAATAAAAGAAAATAGTGGATATAAACTAACTATATACTAGTGGGTAAAATAATTTTGTTTTAAGTGATACTCTTTGAGAGAAAGTCTACTCTTGTTGCACGGTAACTTACTGGTGTATCAGAAACAGTGTTTCAAAAGAAAAATAACTTTTCATTGTTAGAATATATCTTAGTGCTATCAAATCTCTGATATTTTATTTAATTAAGTTTAATGTTTTTTTTCAGATATTTATATAAACATCTGCTTATTTCTATACATTTTAAGTACACAAGTTACCTTTTAACTGTTGTTATTTATCTATTCTTTACTGCCACTGGAAATATATACTGCTTTGCTTTCTAACTCCTTGCACTAGGAATTTTTATGTTTCAAAATGAGAAAAACTAGATAGACAAGGTATTTTTCTCTCAATGCACTATTAAATCAGCTTTGAAAAGCAAACATTCCCTGCATTGGAATGTCTGTTTCCAGGCAGAGGTCCTTGGGTGCAGGACAGGTGCCACCTGCCACAAGGAACAGCAGAGATCCAGAGACACAGGCCGGGTGAGAAGGCATTCTGAGTAGCCAGGGAGCAGAGAGATCTCTGACAAGTTCTCGGAAAGGGCGCCCCCCTCCTGATTGGTTCAGGGAAGCAGGGACCCTGCTTTGGGCTGTCTGATATCAACCAGCGGCCCGTTCATACAGAATAGATGCTCAGGCCATCTGCCACCAGGAACACGCAGAAATCAAGGGACATGAGCCAGGTACAAGGGAGAGACGAGAACCAATCACTGACAACAAGACCACATATAAACACAGACAACAAGATGGCATGAGGAAAGTGAAAGAACATACCCCATGGAAACAAAGACAACCTAGCATCACCAGAACCCAGCTCCCCCATCACAGCAAATAGCGGAATGCCAAACACTCCAGAAAAAGAAGACTCAGACCTGAAATCATACCTCAAGATGATGATAGAGATCCTTAAACAAGAACGGGAGGAAAAGCATAAATAAATAGAAACTTTTAAAGAAGAAACAAGAAAAAGACTCAAAGAACTCAAAGAACTAGAGGAAAACAGAACCAAAGAGATGAAGGAATGGAAGAAGGAAGTTAAAACAGAAAGAGACACAATAAAGAAAACACTAAAAGAGACAACTCTAGAAGTAGAAAACCTAAAAAAGAAATTAGGAGTAACAGATGCAAGCATTTCTAAAAACTACAAGAGATGGAAGAAAGAATCTCAGGAGCCGAAGACATTGAAAATATAGACAAAACTGTAAGAGAAGATGCAAAAACCAAAATGCTTCTATCCCAAAATATGCAGGAGATCCAGGAAACAATGAGAAGACCGAACCTAAAAATAATAGGAATAGAAAAGGGTGAAGAATATCAACTAAGGGGCACAGTAAATATCTTCAACAAATTCACCAAAGAAAACTTCCCTACCCTTAATAAGGAAATGAACCTGAGCATAAAACAAGCATATAGAATTCCAAATAGGTTGGACCAGAAAAGAAATTCATCCCGACACATAATAGTCAAAACTCCAAGTATCCAAAGCAAAGAAAGAATACTAAAAGCAGTAAGGAAAAAAGGTGATGTAACATATAAAGGCAGACCAATCAGAATCACACCCAATTTCACAACAGAGACTATGAAAGCTAGAAGATCCTGGTCAGACATCATGCAGACTCTAAGAGAGCACTAGTGTTAGCCCAAGCTGCTATAACCAGCAAAACTCTCAATCACCATAGATGGACAGACAATGATATTCCAAGACAAAACTAAATTTACACAATATCCGACCACAAAACTAGCACTACAATGAATTATAGGTGGGAAAACCCAATACAAGGAGGGGAACTACATTCTAGTAAAAACAAGAAAACTTCTAAGCAAGAAAGCCAAAAGAAGAAAGACACACAGGCACAATTCAATCTTTAAAAGCAAAATAACAGGAAACAGCAAACACTATTGTTTAATATCCATTAACATAAATGGACTCAATTCCCCAATAAAAACATATAGGCTATCAGACTGGATACATAAATAAAACACAGCATTTTGCTGCCTACAGGAAACTCATCTCAGAGACAAAGACAGACACTATCTCTGAGTAACAGGTTGGGATAAAAACTTCCAAGAAAATGGCCCCAAGAAGAAAGCTGGAGTAGCCATTCTAATATCAAATAAAGTAGATTTTCCAACAGAAGTTAGCAAAAAGGATAAGGAAGGAAACTTTTTACTCATTACAGGGGAAATTTGTCAGGAGGAACTCTCAATCCTTAACATATATGCTCCAAATACAAAAGCACCCATATTCATAAAAGAAACCCTAATAAAGCTCAAAAAATTGCATTGCACCCCACACAATAATAGTGGGAGACCTTAATATCCCACTCTAACCAATGGACAGATCATGGAAACATAAACTGAACAAGGGCACAGTAAAACTAACAGAGGTTATGAACCAACTGGAATTAATAGATATCTATAGAACATATCATCCTAAAATAAAAGAATACACTTTCTTCTTAGCACCTCACGACACCTTCTAGATAACTGACCACATAATTGGTCACAAAAGGAGCCTCAATAGATATAAGAGGATAAAAATACTCTTATGCATCCTTTCAGATCACCATGGTCTAAGGCTGGTCTTTAATAACATCAAAGACAACAAAAAGCCCATAATCACATAGAAACTAAACAATGCTCTGTTAAACGATAGCAGAGTCAAAGAAGAAATAAAGAGAGAAATTAAGGATTTTCTAGAATTCAATGAAAATGAAAACACAACATACCCATACCTATGAGATGCAATGAAAGAAGTATAGAGAGAAAAACACACAGCTCTGAGTGCTTCCAAAAAGAAACTGGAGTGACCATACACTAGCAACTTGACAGCACAGTTGAAAGCTCTATAACAAAAGGAAGCAGATACACCCAAGAGGAGTAAATGGCAAGAAATAGTAAAACTCAGAGAAGAAATTGACCAAAGAGAAACAAAAGGATCCACTCAAAGAATCAACAAAACCAAGATTTGGTTCTTTGAGAAAATCTACAAGATTTATAAACCCTTACACAGACTAACTAGAGGGCAAAGAGAGCATATCCAAATTAACAAAATCAGAAGTGAGAGTGGAGACATAACTGAAACTGAGGAAATCCAAGAAACTCAACAAAGCTGGAAAATCTAGAAGAAATGGATGATTTCCTAGAGATATACCAGATACTAAAATTAAACCAGGAAAAGGTAAACCATCTACATAATCCCATAACACCAAAATAAATAGAAGCAGTCATTAAAAGCCTCCCAAACAAAAAAAGCCCCGGACCAGGTTGGTTCAGTGCAGAATTGTATCAGACATTTATTGACAACCTAATACCAATACTCTCCATACTATTCTGCAAAGTAGAATCAGATGGAACACTACCTAACTCATTTTTGAGGCTAAAAATCCCTCATTTCCAAACCACACAAAGAACCTACAAGGAAAGAGAAGAAAAATCTCACTTATGAACATTGATGCGAAAATACTCAACAAAATTCTTCCAGACCAAATCCAAGAACACATCAAAATGATCATTCACTATGATCAAATAGGCTTCATCCTGGGATGCAGGGATGGTTTAATATGAGGAAATTTATCAATGTAATCCACCATATAAACAAACTCAAAGAAAAAAAATACATGGTCATCTCACTAGATGCTGAGAAAGCAATTGACAAAATTCAACACCCCTTCATGTTAAAAGTCCTGGAAAGAACAGGAATCCAAGGCCCATAATTAAACATAATAAAAGCAATCAATATACAGCAAACCAACAGCCAACATCAAACTTAACGGTGGGAAACTTGAAACAATCTGACTAAAATCAGTGCCTCAATAAGGATATCCACTCTCCCCCTACCTATTCAACATGCTACTGGAAGTCCTGGCCAGAGCAATTAGGCAGCAAAAGGAAATCAAAGGGATACAAATCAGAAAGTAAGAAGTAAAAACATCAAGATTTGCAGATGACATGATAGTGTACTTAAGTGACCCCAAAAACTCTACCAGAAAACTTCTACAGCTGATAAACAAGTTCAGCAAAGTGGCTGGATATAAAATTAATTCACAAAAATCAGTAGCCTTACTATTCTCAAAGGGCAAACATGTGGAAAAAGAAAGTAGGGAAAAGATACCCTTCCCAATAGTGACAAAAAAATGAAATACCTTGGTGTGACTCTAACTAAGCAAGTGAAGGACCTGTATGACAAGAACTTCAAACCTCTAAAGAAGGAAATCAAGGAAGATCGCAGAAAATGGGAAGATCTCCCATGCTCATAGATTGGAAGTATTAACATTGTAAAAATGGCCATCTTACCAAAAAGCAATCTACAGATTCAATGCAATCCTCATTAAAATAGCAACCCAATTCTTCATAGAGTTGGAAAGATCAATGTGCAATGTCATCTGGAATAACAAAAGACCTATTATAGTGGAATCTATCCTCAACAAAAAAAAAAAACCTCTGAAGGAATCAATATCCCTGACCTCAAGTTATATTACAAGGCAATTGTGCTAAATACTGCATAGTACTGGTACAGAGATAGGTATGTGGAACAATGGAATAGAATAGAAGATCCAGAAATGAGCCATCACATATATGGTCACTTGACTTTTGACAAAGGAGCTGTAAACATTCAATGAAAAAAGGACAGCCTATTCAACAAATGGTGTTGGTCCAACTTTCAAAGACTGAACATGGAGATAGTAATTTGAGCAAAAGTGATTTCATGACTAGGTATCATGTGCAAGACCAGATCTTCTAGGAAATAAAGGATACTTTGTAGAATTAGAATCAATGCATGTTCAGAGGGTTAAAATAGGAGGATCCAGGTAAGGTGTAGACTAATGAGTCAAACAGAAAGTGATGGAATTGATTGCCAAGGTATTACAAGTATATTAAAGTACAGTTTTTCAGTGAAAATATAAAACTCATAGATTATTCTGGGAGTAATGTGTTGATGATGTTTTCAATTTCAACTATACTGTTACTAAAATTTGGTAAGTGGTTTTGAAATTTATAGAGATATTAAGCCAAAAATTCTGGGATATTGCCACAGAAACATTACCTTTGTTCCATGCTTTGTGGATCTGTTTTGGTAAATCATAAGGTGGGGAGGCTCAGAAAAACAAGTTTATAAGCTTCTGATAACATGTCATTGAAGAAAATATAAAAATAAATTTACTTTTACCATAAAAAGGAAAAGCAAACATTATAATTTTATTTGTCTTGTTGTCTTATTAGGGTTTCTATTGCTGTTTTGAAATGTCATGACCCAAATCAGGTTGGGGAAGAAAAAGTTTTCTTTCCTCCTCATCGGTGTTCATCATCAAGTGAAGTCAGGACAGGAACTCAAGCAGGACAGGAACCTGGAGGCAGGGGCCGATGCAAAAGCCATGAAGGGGTGCTGCTTGTAGGTTTGATTCTCCTGGCTTGTTCTCTTGGTTTGTTTTCCTATAGAACCGAGGCTCAATAGCCCAAGGATAGGCCCACCACCAATCATGAATTAAAAAAACACTCTACAGTCATAGCACATGAAGACATTTTCTAAAGTGAGATTCATTTCTCTCAGACAACTCCAGCTTGTGTTAAGTTGACATAAAACTAACCAGAACAATTGCAGAGGCTACTTCTCTCTGAAACACAAAGGTCACGTCATTTTATTTGCAGAAGAGTAGTAAATAAAAACAAAATAAAACAAGCTTCTGTGGATGGAAAAATTCTAGGATACATCCATGTTTTAATAGTAAAACATTGACAATAATTGGCGAATAATAGGACAAATGCTTCTGATTCTAAATCTAATAGCTTTGGTGTCATTGTCAAAAGATTTAAGAATTGGAGGGAGTATAATAATATTTAATTTAATTTATAGTCCTTCATAATTTACTACAGATGTTTGAATACATTTTTTTTCTGTTGTTGACGCAGCTATAACATTTGTCAGCATTTTTAAAAAAGGAGAAAGATACCAAAAAAATGCTTTGCTTTGCTTGTATGCTAACATGTTTGTTTGTATGTTTGTTTATATATATATGTATATTTGTATATATATAATTTTACATATATAATGCTTAGCTGTTAAGTAGAATTGCTTTCACATAACAACAGGGGCTCTGAGAACAAACAGGATGAAGGGTGGCCTCTGTATGTTAGTTCTTGAGGTTGTGTACGCATTAGGAACACAGGTAATGACCAAACAATGACATTCACATGGAAGCAGTGACATTACAACACTCAAGGGTAGAGAGGGACAGTCTCAGCAGGTGAGAGACACAATTGTCTCTTTCTGTGCTTACCCTCAGAGCAACAGGAAGCCATAGAGCTCTGCAGGTCATTTATGATTATGTTTCTCAGATTAGGACTTTTGTTTGTTTATTTGTGTAGATAGACTTCAGCTTGATTCAATGCCTAATTTAGTTTCCTACTGAGAGAGTAAAAAGCATCAATTTGCATTTTTATGTTTTTGTGCTACCTGAGTCTTCTCATAGGAGACAGTGAGATGAAATTGGATATTCCAAGGGAGGATGTTGAAAGATAAGGGAGGAAAACAAGATTTGGAGGAAAAGACTCATGTTGAGATGCAAATCAGAAGTCCTAGCTAACCTACTGCAATCTGGAGCAGACTCCCACTAGCAAGACCTCATGAGAAGGAGGCAATCTGAGAATCTTTCAGGTCTGCCTTTATCTAGGGACTTCTAAGACTCCTCATTGAAGAGTGAGACAGAGGCTGGATATATCCTTTGCAGGAGAAGAGCAAGCTTCTTTTTTTTTTTTTTGGGGGGGGGGGTTGATGATCGAACTGTTCTTCATTCAAACTGCTAGTTACCCTCGATTTACTTAAACAATGAGCTCAAAGCCCTTTCATCATAGTTTGAAGGAATAAAACAGGTAACAAGGAAATTATTGTTTTGACCCATAGTCATCCAAAATTACTAAAAAAATCTTCCTTTCTCTTTAAATTTTTTAATTTACATTTTATTTGTTTGTTGATCATATATGTATTAAAATGTACATGTACATTTTAACTTCACATATCTATTACTTACATACTTATTTGCACACATGTGTGCATTGGTACACATGTGCCATGTGTGGTGATCAGAGCATAGTTTGCAGAAATTGGTTCTCTCTACTGCATGCCTTCTGGGGAACAAATTCAGGTAGTCCAGGTAGTCAGGCTTGCTGGCAAGTGTTTTTATTTATTTATTTATTTTTTCGAATACATTTTTTAAGGTTGTAATTAAGTATTTGTGGGTACATATACATACACATATGTATATGTGTAACAATAATATAGGAAAAGAGGCTATTAATTTGAGGGGATAGGAGAGAGACTAGGAGGGGCTATAGGGAGGAAAGGGGGATATGATACAGTTCTATTTTAAATAAAATATATTCTCTCTTTTTTTTTGTTGAACTTCACACAATCTGTGAGTTGTTTTTGGAGTGTTCAGAGCTTTCTGGGGTTAGTATCCCATTATCAGTGACTGCATATTATGTCTGTTCTTTTGTGACTGGGTTATCTCACTCAGGATGATATTCTCTAGATGCATCCATTTTCTTAAGAATTTCGTTAAGTCATTGTTTCTGATAGCTGAGTAGTACTCCATTGTGTAAATGTACCACCATTTTTGTATCCATTCATCTACTGAAGGACATCTTGGTTTTTCCAGCTTCTGGCTATTATAAATAGAGGTGCAATGAACATTGTGGTGCATGTATCTTTGTTGTATCCTTAGCCATCAGGGAAATGCAAATCAAAACAATCCTGAGATTCCACCTCACACCAGTCAGCTTGGCCAAGATCCAAAACTCAGATGACAGCAGATACTGGTGAGGTTGTGGAGAAAGAGGAACACTTCTCCACTGTTGTTGGGGTTGTAAACTGATACAACCACTCTGGAAATCAGTCTGGCAGTTCATCAGAAAAACGCACATAGTACTACCTGAAGACCCAGCTATTCCACTTCTGGACATTTACCCCAGAGACGCTGGCAAGTGTTTTTATTGCTGAACCTTCATTTGGTTTTCAAAGCTCTGACAGGGAGGCTGGAAAGGGAGATTTCAAAAGATACATAGCAGGGAATGATAAAACATTTATTGTGTTGAGGACTCCTACAGGTTCTCATTCTTCAGAAACATTCAAGACCATAGATAAACCTGGTCAATGGAAGTACTGACATACAATGAAATTCCTAAAATTTTATTCCATAGTCTAACTGAAGAATCGAAATCACAGTTCCAATAGAAAGTGTTAAATACTCTCATCCCTGTATAACCCAATCATCCTTAGTCATTATTGAGTTCAGACCACTTCTTCTTTTACAAAATGCCTTAACTGCATTGCCTCACAGAAACCTCCTATTTATAGCTCACAAACACTGCCAGACTAATGCAGAAAAGGACTTGGAATAAGTGATTAGATTGTGTATAAGAAGAAGGCATGAAACTAGGAAACTTCAGGGACTATGCTAGAGTCACATAGATACAGATGAACATGCTTGCAGCTAACCATCAGTCTGAACTCAGGGACCCCAATGAGGGTGCTAAAGAAAGGACCTATGGAGCTGAAAGGGGTTGCAACCTCGTGGGAAGATAACAACATTATCAACCAACCAAATCCCCCAAAATCCCATGAAGTAAAACACCAACCTTTGTGCACACTTTGAGGGACCTATTGATCCAGTTGCTCATGTAGCTGAAGATAGCAGTGACTGGCGTCAATGTGAGAAGAGACTTGGAGAGAGGGCACCTTGTCCCAATGCAAGGGAATGACAAGGCAATAAGGTGGAGAGGGGGATGAGAAGGGAGCGCACCTTTGTGAAGGTAACTGGAGGGGGAGGGGAGAGGGGAGCAGGGCGGGGTAAAGCGATAACATCTCAAATGTAAATACAGAATATCTAATTTTTTTTAAAAAAAGAAAAAAAACTGGAAAACACAACTAACTGGGAGCCTGGCACTCTGGAATTTTATACACAACTCCTTCTTCACGAAACATAAACTCTATTCTGACAGTTGATGTGAAATCAAGAAATACTGGTGAAAATCAGGTGAATAGGGCAGATACTGGTGAAAAACCATTAGAGACCCCTTTGGTAAAATGTAAACTTCTGATCTCTACATTTCTATGGTGCAGTGTTATGGGCAAAAGTCTTTTATACAGAACATGACATCAGCAAGAGTCTGTAGCTCTTACACTGATGGCTCCTATTAGCCTATTAGACAAGAAGCTTTCTGAGCTCAGTTCAGGTAGAGTCAACCAACCTTTCTGAGGGTGTGGCTCAGACATTTGCATTTAACACACTCTTCCAGCTGGGCTGTCTGATGCCCAGCGGGCTGCTTCTCAGTGTGGCCAAGATGCTCTTTGCTGCTATTGGCCAGATGTTTCTGCTACCAAGAAGAAACTGCATAAAAAGCTAGAGGCAGGCTTTAAAAACACCGAGAAACTAATGAGAAAGATCTTTTAGTGATTGGCTCTTATAATTAAAATTTGGTTTTAGAGTTGGCCTCTGTTTCATTTCAGTTTTTCTAAATTGTTTCTCTAAAAAAAAAGAAAAAGAAAAAAAAAAGATAGTGAGCAATAGTAAACCGGGCATATACACACTCATACCTGCATACAAATTGGGTTTTTACCACAGAGGTGTGAGAAGGAGTCCTCTACCCTGGGCCATTGTAATTCCTTGTATTCCTCTTGCATCTCAGGACATTCTGATTAGAGAGAACATTAAATATTGCATGTTGGGAAAGTGAATGTTAACCTACATTTTGCACATTGAATATGCTATTGTCATTCCCCAGGATTCTCTGATTTCCTGCTTTGGGGTCACTTGACAAATGAGCCTGTTTTTCCCTGACTATTGTTTCTAGGAAGCAAGAGGCTTTGATCTCAACTTCTCACACTTCCCACTGACTTCTCTGCTTTTCAGAGGTATGCAGAATCAGAGGTTAGACAATAGATGAAGGGGGAGAAGCAAGGCCTTTTATCCCAGCATGGTTTGGTAGTGTTATCATTAACGATGTCAAAACTAGTTTGTTGAAATGGGGGCAGGGTATGTGACCGATTCTCATGTTGTAAGAATATAAAAACTAGTTATACTTTGTGGAAATTAAAGATCCTTTGTAAGGATCATTAGGAGTCTGGGAAAGTACAATCCAATGCTCCTGAGCTTCCTTCAGGGACCCCTTGTGTCTGATAGTTTGGAGGGGAGTTTATTGGACATTTTTGTTTTCCTTTAGCAAAGCAGAAAATGGTCTACTTTCCTTGAGTATTTCACAGACAGAAAGTAACTGAATGAACTAAATGAGTCTCTTACTGTCACACAAACACATGACAGAGAAACTTTAAGGATGATTATAAAATGATTTACTGATGAAAACAGATCAACTTGTAACAGCAACAAGAATCTGGAAGCCCCAGATTCTGTGCCTTGTTTCCTTCCCTTTCTTTAAAAAGAAATAGAAGTAATTTCTTCCATCTGCTTTAATCACAGTATTAAAACATCAACATGAGAGAAAGTATCTAAAAACGATGACTTCACATCTGATATAAGGCGAATGGTGTTTTACCTTAATAAGGAATAAATAAAAGTACACAGAAGTCCCCTAGGAGAAAGGAGCATGATTAAATGCCGCTGTATGTGGCCAAGGAACCTTCACATTGTCTTTGGCTGCTAGCCTCAATTCTGAATTATGGTACTAGATTTAGGAGTCTTTTTCCACTTAAGAGCAAAGCATGTGGTTGGGAGTGCAGAGAGGGGAAGGGTCAGAGCTGACTACTTCATACTCATCTTTCTAGCCTCTGTAAATCGTCTATGAAGCAGCTCCTTTATATATTTTGTTAAGTGTTCTTCTAATGTTACACATTTCTGTGGAAATGAAACTTTAAATGTATGCACATTTAAAAAAAACTTTAAATTATAAAAATATGCACATGAATTGTAGGATAAGGTTCATTTTTCCTATTTTCTCTAGATGGTCATTATTTAATATCACTGCATTCTCTTTATTTTGTGTGCCAAAATCAAACAGTGGTAAAAGACTAGCTGTCTGGTAACTGACCTGGTAGGAGGGATTAACTATACATCTATATAAGTGATATCCTGATTCAGTTTTTTGGAACACAGTTCTTGATTTAGGATAGTAAATTAGGAAGGGTGGATTTTGTTCTATTTGAAAGCAGGCTGTGGGTGTTTTGATTATTCTATCTTTAATCCACAGGGAAACAGTGGACCACTGCACTGGCTCCTGATGCCTTGTGGTCCCACACAGTAACCATATATTTTACTACTCATTTAATTTTTTTTGTAATGGGGCATTGGCCATACATGAGCATTTCAAATGTACTTTTTCTCCAGATTCTCATTGACAGTAATTAACCTACAGATGGTGTCTTTGTGGATATTTTTAGATATACTTGCAATATTGGAAAGGGCAATTAGATTGATACAGCAAGATGTGATTTTTTTTATGTATTTCTCTGTAAATACTAAAACATAATTGTCTACTGTTTATGAAACTGACACTGGTGATCGCTAATCAATGCACCTTTTCTTCTGAAGTTCCTTTTCTGATATCCCAAAGAAAAAGAAGTTCATTAGACATAAAACATAATGCTCAGAAACAGGTAGAAAATTAGTTCTCAGGATTTCTTTAAGAGCTTCCCTAGGTGAGAGATCATCAACATGAGATAATACAATGAAACACCACATATTTATAAATGATGCGAAACCTATATGTCATGACATGCTGCAGAAGTCACCTGTGCCTAAGTATGGATAACTTTTTACATCTGTGCTAGAATGTGTGTTCTCAGTTTCCTTGGGAACAGAAAGGAAACACTAAATAAATAAATAAGTAAATAAATAAATAAAACCTGTAAGTGCTATGGTAACTTGATGAGACTTAAGTCACCATGGAAACACATGCCTGGGCTTTCCTGTAAGGACATTTCCTGAGAAATGTTTAACAAAGGTGACAATAATCATATTGAAAGTATAGGACTTTATTCCACAGACTGAGGTCCCAGAATACATAAAAGGAAGCCTGTGAATGGGATAGTAACAGTCATCTTTTTCTTCTTCCTGCTGTGGACACATGATCACCTGCTTTACACAGAGCTGTACTTACTACCATGGTGTCCTGCCCCAGTAGATTGTACACTCAAATTCTGAGTCAAAATCAACCGTTTCTTCACTTGCTTTTGTTGAGATGGTTTGTGGAGGGATGTGGAACAGTTTGGTGTTATGGACTAAACTAGACCTGCAAGATCATGAAAAGAGCATATTGGTCTACTCTGGTAGGAGATTGGAAGCCTAAACTGTCAAGAGAAATGTAGACAAAATGAGTGCTTATGAGACATCAGATTGGAGCAAGGGCTCTATCAAGAACCGGCTGAAAGCCACTCCTGTTTCACTTTGGAAAAAGAATTTGGCAGTGTTTCTGCCAGTGAACCCAAAACCCAAGTGACAATGAATAGATTAA
The DNA here is from genome assembly GCF_963924665.1 of Micromys minutus. Classification (NCBI taxonomy): domain Eukaryota; kingdom Metazoa; phylum Chordata; class Mammalia; order Rodentia; family Muridae; genus Micromys; species Micromys minutus. The sequence continues at coordinate 26,612,018 of NC_137974.1, read as the reverse complement.
TTTGTTTGGCAGAGCACATATCAAGACAGTACAGAATTCAAATATATGGTGGGTGTTTTTTTTTTTTTTTTTTTTTTTTTTTTTTTTTTTTTTTTTTTTAATTTCCCCGACTGAGCTTATAATTAGTGTAATCAAAGCTCAAGGTAAGAAGAAATGAAAAATGCACAGCTTGATGAGCCAAAGAGTGCAAGGGAATTTAAAGTTGCAGACAAAGCAGATGAGGGCACGCCAGTTGTAATTGTTAAAAAGACTAGTGCCATTAAAGAGAAACACACAGTTAAATGGAATAATAGAAGTGATGCCTTGTATACAAGGCCCAACAGTGTTAGCCATCCAATATGTGTAAGTACAAATTTCTGGGAAAAGAGTGAACCTTCACTGAGAATGTTGTTGCTCAGAAACAGCCATGCACAGCATAGTTTTGGTAATGTACACACACAGGTGTGACAGAATGTAGCAAGACTATATCTGGAGGTGGCAGATCATTTGGTTACATTGGGGCTGGTTTTGCAGACACACAAATGCAAGAGCTATGTGATCAGAGAAGTCTTATACACAAGTACTGGAAAACTCTAGAAATCAACCTCATTGTTGTAGAATAGGATTTCCTATCAGGATGTCCTGAGCCGTCCTCCCATGAAGCTGTGAAGGCAAAGGCAATCCCAAGATATTGGATATGTTAGGTCCATGGGAAATCCACAAATGTAAGGTATAGTCGAGAATAGTTAAGAAAGTTAGGAATGAAGTCAGCCCAAAAGAAATGGTGTAAGTATAAAACTCGAGGTTTAGAGATACTTAAGGTTTCTTGAACCCATATTATTCCACCAAGAGCCCAAGACATAGAGTATGGATTGCAGGATTTAGTATTTGCCCTACGGTAATAGACTCTGGTTTTGCTCAAAGGATCTTATTGAAAAGCAATATGGTTGGGTGTCAAATTGACAAAGGGTGGATATGTTGTGGTTTATCATGATTATCAGTTTGGTAAGGTTTATAATAACCTAAGAGAAAAACCCATGCAACTGCCTTGAGGACACTTCCCACATGGCTTAACTGAGATAGGGAGGTCAAACCTGACTATAGAAGGCTGGAAGAAGATTCACTCATTTGCATGGCTCATGCCCCACAGCCCATGTTTCTTGCTTGCTGTGGCAGAAAGCTTCCTGGAGTTCCTCACCATGTGAGCCTTTCCATGGGACTGCTAGAGAGTCACCAGTAGACATGGGGTGACTGTCCTCAAAGCAAGTGTTCCAAGGGATAGTCAATGGTAGCAGAAAGTAGTAACAGGCCATATTTCATTTGTAAGAAGCATAGTTCCAATAATCGCTCTTTACCAACAGAGTCAGGTTAGTCTCTAGTGCCAAAAACAAAACAAAACAAAACAAAACAAAACAAAACAAAACAAAACAAAAAAAAAAAAACCCAAAAAACCAACCCCCCCCCACACACAATACATCCTTTGTGGTATTTCTAGAATCATCAAAAAATTGTAGTTAGCTGGAATTGTCTGATGTTTGTTCTTAAAAAATTTTGAGTTCATGCAAAATACACAGAGAAGCCAATACCATGCTACTAAAATATACAAGAGTTAATACACACCAGACACCTTGTTACAGGGGAAACACATAAATGCACACACATATGTACTCTCAAACACAAACACACAGAAGGTAGGGAGAGACAGGAGAAAGAGAGAGAGAGAGAGAGAGAGAGAGAGAGAGAGAGAGAGAGAGAGAGAGAATCCCACATACACACACGTGTCTTTCACAGATATCTTGGGGATAGGTTTGTAAGAACAAGGCAAAATACTCGTAAGTCAAGACACAGAACACATGGGACATCCTCATGAGAAATGCTATTTGTCTTAGATTCTGGATGGCCATGTGAAACTCAGCATTGTTGTTTTAGGGTGAGTGAGGAGATGGCTGTGTTCCTGTTATTGTGTATGTGCTTCTATGAGCACCGGCACTCTACTGTGTTAGGTAGGTACTGTAAACCCACTTTCATTTCCTATTTGTTGCTTATTTACTGTCAATGAAAGGAAATAGAAAAATGGAAGATTGATAGTATGAAAATTATTGGAGTAACAAAAAGAAAATATTTTAATTCTAAGATTAGAAGTAAAATTAATATCTTACAATATGTCATTTCATTGTGTTTGCATATTTAATATCATGGTTGCTTTATCATAAAAGGTTTTCCTGGATGATCAAATTATTTCATATACCTTGAATATTAGAAAATCATAGTACCTGAGCATAATTTGCATGTAATGACCTACCAACTGATTTTACAATCTGAGTTATAACAACCAATTTTTTTCACTGATTGAAAGTTATCAATTATCTAGACTATTTTCATAGACATTAAGGTATCTTTTCCATCACTTTGTTGCCAGTCTTCTGTGTCTGTATACACAGCTGAGTTCTGATAACCACTGATTTTTCTTTCACTACAGTTTTGCTATTTGTAGAATTTAAGATAAATAAAAACATCAAGTATGTAGCCTTTGCCTTTTATGTAATTTATGCTATCAATAATGATTCCATGGTTGATCATATTTTCATGTCATTAGAAATTAGTAATACATTCTGTTGATGTAGTACAATTTGTTTATTTATTCATTAGTTGATGAATGTTTTTGTTATTCATATTGGGAAACAGTTATAATTTTTTAAATAGTCACTTACACACTCAAAGTCAGTGAATGTTTTCATGTCTTTTATGGAACTGTCTAAGAGTAAACTGGCAAATTCTTTGGTGAATGTATATTTAATACTACTTTGCAACAAATTATTAAATTGCTTTCTTGTATTTTGGTTGGATCAGTATGAAAATTTCAGGGTTTTTTTATGCCCAGATCAATGTGACAATCTTTTAAATTTTGGATATTTTTTCCTTACAACTTTATTTTAAAAAAAACAGAGATAAGTATACAGATTATTAAAAGAATTTTAGCATAAATATATATGAATATATTTTTGTCAGTACATGATTTTTAAATGTTTGATAGTATGCATTAAAATCTTACTATTTACAAAGATCATAAACTATATGTAAAAATGTAATATAAAAATAGTCATAGATTTCTTGGTGTGTAAAGATTAAACATAATGATTTTTACCTACCAAAAATTGCCACAAGACTATATTCTTAGCTCTTGAGTTATAATGATTTAAGGTCTAGGTATACCCTACTCTGAGAGGGTGCTATACACTTATGTTTTTTTTTCTAAGAAGTACTGGGGCTTTCACTTTTCTGCAATTCTTTTATTTTTTATCTTTTTGCTTCCTATCATCTATGATGTATTTCTTGGGTATTCAGAGATTTCTGGGGCTAGTATCCAATTACCAGTGACTGCATATTATGTCTCTTCTTTTGTGACTGGGTTACCTCACTCAGGATGATATTCTCTAGATACATCAATTTTCCTAAGAATTTCATAAAGTCATTGTTTCTAATAGTTGAGTAGTACTCCATTGTGTAAATATACCACAATATCTGTATCCATTCATCTACTGAAGGACATCTGGGTTCTTTCCAGCTTCTGGCTATTATAAATAAGGTTGCCATGAACATGGTGGAGGATGTGTCCTTATTGTATTTTGGAGCATCTTTGGGGTATATGCCCAGAATATTTTGTTGAAGATATTTACTGTGCCTTTTAGTTGATATTCTTTGCCCTCTTCTATTCCCATTATCCTTAGGTTTGGTTTTCTCATTGTGTCCTGGATCTCCTGAAAATTTTGGGTTAGGAGGTTTTTGGTTTTTGCATCTTCTCTGACTGTTTTGTGTATATTTTCAATGCTGTCTTTGGCCCCTGAGATTTTTCTCTTCCATCTCTTGTAGTCTGTTGCTGATGCTTGCATTTGTGACTCCTGATTCCTTTTTTAGGTTTTCCATCTCCAGGGTTGTCTCTTTTTGTGTTTTCTTTATTATTTCTAATTCCATTTTTAATAACGTCCCCACTTTGATTGTTTTTTCCTGTAGTTTCCTCTTTAAGAGCTTCTATTTGTTTATGTGTGTTCTGTAATTAAGAGAGTTATTCATGCTCTTCTCCAGGATCTCCATCATCATCGTGAAGTATGATTTCAAGTCTGAGTCTTGTTTTTCTGAAGTGTTTGGCATTCCATTACTTGCTGTGGTGGGGAAGCTGGGTTCGGATATTGCCAGGTTGTCTTGGTTTCCATTGCTTAAGTTCTTTCATTTTCCTTTTGCCATCTTCCTATCTGTGATTATATGTGGTGCTGTTGTCAGTGACTGGAGCCTGTCTCTCCAATGGATCTGAGGGCCCGTGGGCTCAGGAAGAAAATTGCTTCTGAGTGTTCAGCATTTTGTGGGCGAGCAGTGAGTTCTGGTTGTCTTCGTGAGCTCAGGTGTGGGAGCTCTTGTGAGGCTATTCTGGGAGCTCAGCCCTTTGCCCCTGAGTACTAATGGTGGGGACTTGGCTCTTTCTCTAGTCCAAAAAGGACCCTTTTTCAGTGAGCTCAGCGCTCTGCTCACTGAGAACTACGGTGTGCCCTTCCTGAGCCTGTGTCAGGCTCACTTCCGGTTCAGGTGTAATAGTGCCTGTGGAGCTGATCTTCCAGCACCGCCTTTCTCAGCCAGGTCATGATTCTCTCAGACACAGGCCCAGATACCACTGCCAAGCACTTTCTGTGCTCTGGGTATTCAAGGTGCAACCTCACTAGCCCTGTGCCCCAGGTTCTCTGCTGGTCCAGGTGGAAAAGCACCTGTGCGTCTCATCCACAAGCACAGCCATTCTGGGCAGGTCCTGATACTCTCTTGTTGTGGGCCAGAAAGGAACTTTTGCCACAAGCACCATTGCCAAGCACTCTCTGTGCATTGGGTACTCACAGTGCAGCCTCACCAGGCCTGTGCCCCAGGTTATCTGCTGTTCCAAGTGGAAAAGCGCCTGGGCACCTCGATTTTATTAGTCTTAATGACCATTTGTCCTAATAATAGTAAATGCATCCTATATATTTTTAAAATTTAAAATCCCATATAATTTTAATTAATTACTTTTTTATGGTCTATTTTTAAATAAATAGAGCTATATTTTGCATCTGAGAAGTGACATGCATGCACACATACCAGTATGTATGTACACTTGCCAGTGTGGGCACACATAGTAACTAGTTATGAACATTGGATGTTTCCTTCTATCAAGTTGACCGTATTTATTTATTTATTTATTTATTTATTTATTTATTTATTTATTTATTTATTTATTGAGACAGGGGACCTCAGAGCTCACCAATTCTGCTGTCTCACACACTAGTCAGCACCTAAGCATATATCAAAGAAACAAAAACAAACTCTTCTCATTGATAGGAAAAAAGACAGACTAGGATGTCATTATATTAAGTAAAATAAACCAAACTTGGAAAGAGAAGTATTTTTATTTCATTTCAAAAGTTAAATCTTAGGGAAATGCATGAAATTAGTATGAGTTTCATCAGGACCCGCAGCCCACCCGCCCACAGGTACCTGGGAGCTCAGAAGAGCTGCAGAAGTGCTTTCTAGCCTAAAGGAAAGGATAGAAATCAACTATCTTCTGCCCACTTTCTACCCTGGGAGAGGCTGCCCAGAACTGCCTGGGGGCACATGCTTCTAGCCCAAGGTCAGACCTGGCCCAGGTACATCATGACTGGGCTCCGCCATTGGAATTCACAACCTACCCTGAGAGAGGAACGCCCAGAAACAATCTTTCTCTGGAGACAATGGGCCCACAGATCCACAAGAGAGACAAGCTCCCATAAGAGACAACAAGATCACCCATAACAAGATGGCAAAAGGCAAGCACAAGACTCTAAGAAACAAAAATCAAGACAACCTGGCAACAGCAGAACCCAGTTCTCCCACTACCACAAATAATAGATATCCCAACTCACCAGAAAATCATGATTTAGACTTAAAATCATACTTCACAATGATGATGGAGATCTTTGAGAAGTGCATGAATAACTCCCTTAAACAATTCTTCTCAAGGAGAACCAGGAAAATATACAAAAACAAGCTGAAGCCCTTTACAAGGAAACACAAAATTCACTTAAAGAGCTAAAGGAAAGCACAAACAACCAGGCGAGGGACCTAAAAACAGAAATAGAAACAATGAAGAAAAAACTAAAGGAAACAATCCTGAAATGTGGCAAACCTAGAAAAGACATCGGGAGGCACTGTCAACAGAAAAGGCATTACAAACAGAATACAAGAGATGGAGAAGAGAATCTCAGGATCAGAAGATAACATAGAAATCATTGACACAATTGTCAGAGAAAATGCAAAAATCAAAAAGATTCTAAGCCAAAACATCCAGGAAATTCAGGACACAATGAGAAGATCAAACCTAAAGATAATAGGGGTAGAAGAGGGTGAAGAATATCAATGAAAGGCACACTAAATATCTTCAAAAAATTGTAGAAAAAATATTCCTAACCTAAAAAAAGAGGTGACCACAAACATACAAGAAGCCTACTGAACTGCAAATAGACTGGACCAGAAAAGAAATTTTTCCAGACACATAATAGTCAAAACAACAAAGGCTCAAAACAAGTAAAGAATACTAAGCAGTAAGAGAGAAGGGGCAGGTAACATATAAAGGCAGACCGATTAGAATTACAAGAGACTTTTCAACAGAGACTATGAAAACTATAAGATCCTGGACTGACATCATACAGACCCTAAGGGAAAACAAGTTCCAGCCCAGGTTAGTATATCCAGCAAAACTCTCAATCACCATAAGTGGAGAAACCAAGATGTTCCATGGCAAAAACAAATGTACACATTATTTGTCCACAAATCCAGCCCTACAAAGATTATAGATAAAAAAACACCACCACACATAGGGAAACTTCACCCTAGGAAAATCAAGAAACTAAATCCTCTTGCAACAAACACCAAAGAAGTAAAGTACACAAACATAACTCTACCTGTAACAACAAAAATAGCAGGAAACAGTAATCACTATTCCTTAATAACCCGTAACATCAATGGAATTAATTCTTCAACAAAAAGGCAGACGATCAGACTGGATATGCAAACAGCATCCAGCATTTTGCTGCATACAAGAAACTCATCTCAGCTACAAAGACAGACACTACCCCATAGTAAAGGGTTGGGAAAAAAACTTTCCAAACTAATAATGCCAAAAAACAAACTGGAGTAGCCATCCTGATATCAAATAGAACAGATTTTCAACCAGAAGTCTTTAAAGATGAAAGGAAGAACACTTTTTACTCATCAAAGGAAAAAACTATCAAGAGGAACTCTTAATCCTGTACATGTATGCTCCAAATACAAGAGCATCCACATTCATAAAAGAAACGTTACTAAAGCTCAGAGCATATATTATACCACACACAATAATAGTGGGAGAGTTAAACATCCCACTCTCATCAATGGACAAATCAGGGATGCAGAAACTGAACAGAGAAACAGTAAAACTAACAAAAGTTATGAACCAAATGGATGTGACAAACATCTATAGAATATTTCATCCTAAAACAAAAGAATATACCTTCTCAGCATCTTATGGTACCTTCTCAAAACTGACCATATAGTTGGTCACAAAACAGGCCCCAAAAGATTCAAGAAGATAGAAATAATTCCATGCATTCTATCAGATCACCACGGACTAAGGCTGGTTTTCAATAAAAACAACTAAGAGCACACATACACATGGAAGCTAAACAATGTTCTACCCAATGACAACTTGGTCAAGGAAGAAAAGAAAGAAAGAAATAAGATTTCTTAGAATATAACAAAAATGAAAGGACAACATACCCAAACTTATGGGATACAATGAAAGCAGTGCTAAGAGGAAAACTCATTGCACTGAGTGCCTCCAAAAAGAAACAGGAGAGAGCATACACTAACAACTAGACAGCACACCTGAAAGCTTTAAAAGAAAAAGAACCAGATAATCCCAAGAGGAGTAGATGGCAAGAAGTAATCAAACTTAGAGCTGAAATCAACCAAATAGAAACAAAAAAGAACTATACAAGGAATCAACAAAACCAAGAGCTGTTTCTTTGAGAAAATCATTAAGATTGATAAGCCAGACTAAACACAGGGTGCAGAAAAAATATCCAAATTGACAAAATCAGAAATGAAAGGAGAGCACATAACAAAAGAAACTGAGGAAATTGAAGAAATCATCAGATCCTACTACAAAAGCCTAAACTCAACAAGACTAGAAAATCTAGAGGAAATGGACAGTTTTTTAAAATGATACCAGGTTCCAAAGTTAAATCAGGATCAGACAAACCATTTTAACAGCCCAATAACCCCTAAGGAAATAAAAGAAGCCATCAAAAACTTTCCAAAAACAGAGCCCAGGACCTGAAAGGGTTTAGTGCAGAATTGTATCAGACCTTCATAGAAGACCTAATACCAATATTATCAAAAAAATTCCACAATATAGAAACAGCAGGAATACTACCCAACTCATTCTTTGAAGCCACAATTACTGCTCCTAATCCACACAAAGATCCTACCAAGAAAGAGAACTTTAGACCAATTTCCCTCATGAACACTGATGCAAAAATACTCAACAAAAATCTAGCAACCCGAATTCAGGAACACATCAAAGCAATCTTCATCATGATCATGTGGGCTTTATCCTTGGAATGCAAAGAAAATTCATTATATGGAAATCCATCAATGTAATACACTACATAAACAAACTTAAAGAAAAAAATCACATAATTATCTCTCTAGATAACCTTTAGATAGAATTCAACACCCTTTCATGTGAAAAGTCTTGGAAAGGTCAGGTTTTCAAGGCACATACTAAAACATTGTAAAAGGAATATACAGCAATCCAGTAGCCAGCATCAAAGTAAATGGTCAGAAACTTGAAGCAATCCCACTAAAATCAGGAACTAGACAAGGCTGTCCTCTCTCTTCCTACCTATTCAATATAGTACTTGAAGTACTAGCCAGAGCAATAAGACAACAAAAAGAGGCCAAAGGGATACAAATTGGAAAGAAAAAAAGTCAAAATGTCGCTATTTGCACATGATATGATAGTATACTTAAGTGACCCTAAAAATTCCACCAGCAAACTTTTACAGCCAATATACACTTTCAGCAAAGTGGCTGGATATAAAATTAATCCAATCAAATATGTAGCTTTCCTCTACTAAAAGGACAAACAGGCTGAGAAAAAAAATTAGAGAATCAACACATTTCACAATAGCCACAAAGAATGTAAAATACCTTAGTGTGACCCTAACCCTGCAAGTGAAGGATCTGAACAACAAGAACTTCAAGCCTCTGAAGAAGGAAACTGAAGAAGACCTCAGAAGATGGAAAAATCTCCCATGCTCATAGATTGGAAGGATCAACATTGTAAAAATGGCCATCTTGCCTAAGGCAATTTATAAATTCATTGCAGTCCCCATTAAAATTCCAACTCAACCTTTCATAGAGTTAGAAAGAGCAATTTGGAAATTCATTTGGAATAATAAAAAACCCAGAATAGCAAAAAACCATTCTCAAGGAAAAAAAAAAAAAAACTCCTGGGGAAATCACCATCCCTGACCTCAAGTTGTATTACAGATCAATTATGATTAAAAAAAAAAAAAAAAAACTGCCCTGTTATTGGTACAGAGACAGGCAGGTAGACCAGTGAAATAGAATTGAAGACCCAGAAATTGACCCACACACCTATGGTCACTTGATCTTTGACAAAGGAGCTAAAAACATTCAATGGAAAAAGGACAGCCCTTTCAACAAATTGTGCTTGTTTAACTGGCAGTCAGCATGTAAAAGAATGAAAATGTATCCCTTCTTATCTCCTTGTACAAAGCTCAAGTCCAAGTGGATCAAAGATCTCCACTTAAAACCAGGTACAGTGAAACTAATAGAAGAGAAAGTGGGGAAAGAGCTTAGAACACATAGGCATGGGGGAAATTTTCCTGAACAGAACACCAATGGCTTATGTTCTAAGATCAAGAATAGACAAATGGTACCTCATGAAATTGCAAAGCTTCTCTAAGGCCAAGAACAATGTCAAAAGGATAAAACAGAAAACAACAGATTGGGAAAAGATCTTTACTAATCCTACTTCTGATAGAGGGCTAGTATCCAATATATACAAGTAACACAAGAAGCTATACTCTAGAGAATAAAAGAAAACTATTAGAAATGGGATACAGAGCTACACAGAGACTTCTAAATAAAGAAATATTGATGTCTGAGAAGCACCTAAAGAAATGGTCAACATTCCTAGTCATCAGGGAAATGCAAATCAAAACAACCCTGAGTTTCCACCTCATACCAGTAAGAATGGCTAAGATCAAAAACTCAGGTGACAGCAGATGCGGGCGAGGATGTGGAGGAAGAAGAATACTCCTCCACTGTTGGTGGGATTGTAAACTGCTACAACCACTCTGGAAACCAGTCTGTTAGTTCCTCAGAATATTAGATATAGTGCTACCTGAGGAGCCAGCTATACTACTCCTGGGCATATACCCAAATATCCAATAAGGACACTTGCTCAAAAATGTTTATAGCAGCCTTATTCATAATAGCCAGAAGCTGGAATGAACCCAGATGTCTCTAAACAGAGGTGTCGATTTAGAAATTGTGGTACACATACACAATGGAGTACTACTCAACTATTAAAAAAATAGAATTCATGAAATTTTTTGGCAAATGGATAGAACGTAAAGCTATCATTCTGAGTTAGGTAACCCAGTCACAAAAGAAAACTCATGGTATGTATTCACTTATAAGCAGATACTAAACCCCCTCCCCCCAAACAGAACACCCAAGAAATCATCCACAGAACGGGAGGACCAGAATGTGGATGCCTTAGTCCTTCTTTGAAGGGAGCACAAAACAGGGGAGGAAATACAAGGCCAAATAGATAAGCAGGGATTGAAGAAAAGATCTACAGAGACTGCCTCACCTGGAGAACCACCCCATATGCAGCCACCAAACCCAAGCACTATTGCTGATGCCAAGATGTGTTTACTGGTAGGAACCAGACATGGATGCCTCCTTAGAGGCTCTGCCAGAGTCATACAGATGCAGATGAGGATGCTTGCAGCTAAACATCTGACTGAACATGAGGGCCCCAATGAAAAAAACCTAGAGAAAAGATTGAAACAGCTTAAAGTTTTTCACCCTCATGGGAAGAACAACATCAGCATCATTCAAGGCACTGAGGTAGAGCGGGTGATTGGGAGAGGGAGCATCTTCATGGAAACAAGCTGAGGGGGTGGAGGGAGGGAGTGGGGGGCAGAGGACATAACATTTGAAATGAAAATACAGAGAATATGCAATAAAATTAACAAGAAAAAGAAAGTAATCTGAGGATTATTGATTAATAAGAAGAGGTTGGTAGATACATATGTGTATGATAAGGAGGATAATTTGATCTATTTATCACCAAGAAACAGAAATCAACAAGAGTGCTGAGGGTGCAGGTGGAAAGGAAGCATTATTATTATGTACTGTAAGTGAGAATGCAAATTCATGCAGTCACTGTGGAAATCAACAGGGATCTCTGCCAAGATCAGGACCACTGCACTATCCAGCTGTACCACTCATGGCTAAGTATATGAAAGAACCAAGGCAACATGTGACAGAGATGCCAGGAAGAACACATGTGCTAATGGTCACCTTGTATATTATTTGTATCATCGATCATTAATTGTATTCATTTGCATTAACTGTTTTGTAGAAATCTTTGTCGTTTTTAATTTTTCTTCATCTAAACCCATTTATGCTTCATGTTTTACTCATCTCTTTGAAATTCATGTAGCTTCTTTTTCTTGTATATTATAGGCATGGTTAAAAGCACCATTTCAATGCCAAAGAGAAATTGCAAACCGGTGCTGTTGTTTTGTTTCTCATCTTGAAAGTAAAGCTTCCAACTGTTCTTCATCCAGTATAATGGGAGCTGTGAGCATGGGATACATGATATGTGTGGCATGTATGCCTGTGATGTTTGGCTTGCTATGTGTGTCAATTAAGAAATAGGAAATAAAGTACATGCTTCCTACTACTTAAAACAAAAAGATCTCTCTCTCTCTCTCTCTCTCTCTCTCTCTCTCTCTCTCTCTCTCTCTTTCTCTCTCTCTATCCCCTGTGTGTGTGTGTGTGTGTGTGTGTGTGTGTTTGTGTGTGTGCATGTGTGTTTACATATGTGGGTACGTTCCATAAGAAGAGGTTATCAAATTCCCTTGACATGAGAGGAATCGCAGGCTGTTATTTGCCATCTAATGTAGGGTTTAGGAACTGAACTTGGGTCTTCTGAAAGAGCATAATGAGGTTTTAACCACTGAACTGTCTTTCTAACCCCAAATTCTTTGTTTTTAAAGGATATGCCATATGCATATATACCAATGTATATACTATCATTTTTAATCATTGTGTTGACACAACTTTTTGTAGACTATTATTTCCTCTAGCTTAGTTTCCTTCCATATTTTGTATATAGTAGGGCCCTTAGCTTTAAATGTTCTCAGTTTTGTTTTTTCTATAAATGACTTCATTTTACCTTCTATTTGGAAACATTTTATTAGGTAAAGAATAATAGATCAGTACTCTTTGCTTTTCTTTTGAAATTTTATCCAGTAAATCCTAAGTCGATACCTACTTTGTGATGACTTATCTGAGTGTAAATAAACATTGTTATTGATTAGGGTACAATGCAGAAAAAAGAGGGAAAGAAAGTGAGAGGAGAAAGAGGGTGGAGAAACAAGAGAGAGAAACAAATAGAGAAATACAGAGAAACAAAGAGACACAACATAAAGGCAGAGACACACACACCAAACACACTTTTAAAAATGTAAACTTTATATATATGGAGGAAAGAGGGAGGGAGGGAGAGAGAGAAATAGAGAGAGAGGAGAGAGAGAGAGAGAGAGAGAGAGAGAGAGAGAGAGAGAGAGAGAGAGAGAGAGAGAGAGAGAGAGATTGAGAGAGAGAGGGAGTGAGAATGAATTCTAGCCACTTCTTTAACAACCAGATACCCAGTGGTTCTTGATTAAAATTACAAGAATGTGTAGCAGATCTCTATATTGCTGGTCTTGCTTGACTGAAAGATTGTGTCCATAGAATGTTAATGCTCAATTCCTCTTCTCCAATTCCATATTTAATTCTGTGAGTTTGACTGTATTTTAGATGCTCATTGGTGGAATCCTGTATTGTCTTTCTAGGACTAGCATATTAGCATACCTTGAAGCTTCATCCAGGCTGTCAGATATGATAGCGATCCCTCCTTTGTTAAACATGAACAGTCATTCACTGTATTCTTTTCCAGATTTTCTTCATCCACTTATGTGTTCATGGACACTCAGACTGTTTTTAATATCTATGATATTGTGCACCATGCTCCAGTGCACTCAGAGTTCTAATCTTTCTTTAGATTGTTATACCAATTCTTTGGGCAAATACACAGATGAAAGATTAAGTAGGAATTTAATTTATTTTAATTTAGTCACAGTGTTTTTCCCATTTCTCTTCTTCCTCCAAACCCTCACAAACAGCCCTCCCTATTTTGATTCAGTCTCATATCCTTTTTTTTCACTAATTATAATTGAGAACATATATGTCTTTGCAGATACATATACATTCCTAAATGTAACATGCTCAGTCCATATATTATATGTATGTATGTATGTATGTATGTATGTATTCAGGGCTAACTGATACCACACAGACAATTGGTGTGCTCTTCCCTAATTATTAGCATCTTTCCCACTCCCAACTTTCCTCAGTCCCTTAGAATTTGTTTTGTAGACTTAAGACCTGTAGGCTTTCCCCATCCAGTTTCTCTTGTCTGTTGGCATCAGAGATCTAATTTTGAGGAACCGGCATGCTGTTTCCCATAGTAGCTTCTCATTGTGAAGCACAACAATCCAGTACTTGTGTTTGCTCCATTTCCTTGCCAACAGCTTGTTCCTTGTTCTTTATACAAAGTAGAGACAAAACTCTCTTCTAATTTGCAGTTCACAACCTTTATTCTGTCATTTTCTGTGTTTCTTGAAATCCTTTGAAGATTTTCTTTCTGTCACTGCTGCTCAGGGCTATAGCATTGGTTTGCTTTTTCTCAGGATTCAGATCTTTCTACCTTTGAGAATTCATGTCTTACAACAGAAATAATTTGGCTGCCATTTTGTTTTCTTGACAGTTTCCTTACCCTTGCAGAAATTTGCAACCTCATTAAGTCCCATTTATCAATTCTTGATCTTGGAGCACAAGCCATTGGTGTTCTGTTCAGGAAAATTTCCCTTGTCCTATGTGTTCTAAGGTTTTCCCCACTTTCTCTTCTAATAGTTTCAGTGTACCTGGTTTTATGTGGTGGTCTTTGTACAAGGAGATAAGAAAGGATCTATTTTCATTCTTCTGCATCCTGAGTGCCAGTTGAGCCAACATTATTTGTTGAAGAGGCTGTCCTTTTTCCATTGAATGTTTTCAGTTCCTTTGCCAAATATCAAGTGACCATATGTATGAGAATTCATTTTTGGATCTTGTATTCTGTTCCAGTGATCTACCTGCCTATCTCTGTACCAGTACTATGCAGTTTTTGACACAATTGCTTTGTAATATAGTTTGATATCAGGGATGGTGAATCCTGTAGAAGATTTCTTGTTGTTGAGAATAGATTTTGCCATTCTAGGGTTTTTGTTATTGCAGATGAATTTGCAAATTGTTCCTTACAACTCTATGAAGAATTGAGTTAGAATTTTGATGTAGATTGCATTGAATCTGTATATTGCTTTTGGTAAGATGGACATTTTTATCTATACCAATCCCACAACTGATAGAGATGTACTATACAATATATACAAAAAACTCAAAAAGTTAGACTCCAGAGAATAAAACAATCGTAAGAAAAATGGGGTACAGAGCTAAAAGAAGAATTCTCAACTGAAGATTATCAAATGGCAGAGAAGCATCTAAGGAAGTGGTCAACATCCCTAGTCATCAGGGAAATGCAAATCAAAACAAACTTCAGATTTCACCTCACACCAGCCAGAATGGCTAATATCAAAAACTCAGATGTCAGCAGATGCTGGCAAGGATATAGAGAAATAGGAACATTCCTCCACTGTTGGTGGGGTTATAAGCTGTTACAATGACTCTGGAAATCAGTCTGGTGGTTTCTCAGAAAATTGGACACAGTACTACCTGAAGACACAGTTATTCCACTTCTGGGTATATACCCAAAAGATATTCCAACATACAGTAAGGACATATTCTCCACCATGTTCATAGCAGCCTTATTTATAATAGCCAGAAGGTTGAAAGAACCCAGATGTCCTTCACTTGATGAGTGGATACAGACATTGTGTTATATTTACACAGCTATTAGAACCCATGACATTATGAAATTCCTACGAAAATGGATGTATCTAGAGAATATCACCCTGAGTGAGGTAACTCAGTCACAAAAGAACACTAACAATATGCAGTCACTGATAGTTGGATACTAGCCTCAGAAAGCTCTGACTACCCAAGAAACAACTCACAGACCATATGAAGCTCAAAAAGAAACAGGGTAGGAAAGCCAAAAAGTGGAAGCCTCAGTCCTTCTTAGAAAAAAATAAGGAAAGCCCGGGACACAGACCTGGCAAGATGGCACTCTGAGTGGCCAGGGAACAAATAGGTCTGTGCCAAGCTTACAGAAAGTGCTGCCACCCAATTAGTTCAGGGAACCAGGAACCTTGTCTTAGGGTGCCTGTTTCCAGCCAGCAGCCTGTGCATGCAGAACAAAAGCTCAGGCCATCTGCCACCAGGACCAGCAGAGATCCAGAGGCACAGTCCTGGTGATATGGTGCTCTAAGTAGCCAGGAAACAGAGAGGTCTGTGCTGAGCACTCAGAAAGTGTGGACCACCCCACATTGGTTCAGGTAAGCAGGAACCCTGCCTTAGGGTATCTGATTCTAGCCAGTGACACATGAGTGCAGAACAGGCGCTCAGGCCATCTGCCAACAGGAACAGCTGAGATCCAGGGACACAGGCCAGGTACAAGGGAGAGAAGAGAACCAATCACTTATAATAAGACCACATATAATCACAGACAACAAGATGGCAAGAGGAAAGTGAAAGAACGTACCCCAGGGAAATCAAGACAACCTGGCCACACCAGAACCCAGCTCTCCCATCACAGAAAACAGTGGAATGCCAAACATTCCAGAAAAAGAAGACTCAGACCCGACATCATACCTCAACATGATGATAGAGATCCTTAAACAATAATTGGAAGAAAGGATTAAAGAAATAGAAGCTTTTAAAGAGTAAACAAAAAAAAAAAAAAAAAAAAAAAAAAAAAAAAAAAAAAAAAAAACTCAAAGAATTCAAAGACCTAGAGGAAAACAGAACCAAAGAGACAATGGAATGGAAGAAGGAATTTAAAATGGAAATGTAAACAATAAAGTAAACACTAAAAGAGACAACTTTAGAGGTAGAAAACCTAAAAAAGAAATCAGGAGTCTCAAATGCAAGCATCTCCAACAGACTACAAGAGATGGAAGAGAGAATCTCGGGAGCTGAAGATAACTTTGAAAACATAGACAAAACAGTCAGAGAAGATGCAAAAGCCAAAAAGCTCCTAAACCCAAAATATCCAGGAGATCCAGGACACAATGAGAAGACCAAACCTAAGGATAATAGGAATAGAAGAGGGCAAAGAATATCAACTAAGAGGCATAGTAAATACATTCAACAAAATTGTAGAAGAAAACTTCCCTACCTTTAAGAATGAGATAACCATGAGCACAAAAGAAGCCTACAGAACTCCAAATAGATTGGACCAGAACAGAAATTCCTCCTGACACATAATAGTCAAAATGCCAAATGCCCAATGAAAAGAAAGAATACTAAAAGCAGTAAGGGAAAAAGGTCACATAACATATAAAATCAGACCAATAAGAATCAGAACTGATTTATGAACAAAGACTATGAAAGCTAGAAGATCTAGGACAGTTATCATGCAGACCCTAAGAGAGCACAGGTGCCAGCCAAAGCTGTTATACCCAGAAAAATTATCAATCACCATAGATGGCGAAACTAAGACATTCCAAGACAAAACTAAATTTACACAATATATGACCACAAACCCAGCACTACAATAAATTATAGGTGAAAAATCCAATAAAAGGAGGGAAACTATATCCTATAATAAACAAAAAAATACCTAAACAAGAAAACCAAAAGAAGAAAGACACACAGGCACAAGTATACGTAGAAAAGCAAAAATTACAGGAAACAGTACCCATTATTTCTTAATATCTGTTAACATAAACGGACTCAATTCCCCAATAAAAAGGTATAGGCTATCATACTGGATAAACAAAACTTAGCATTTTTCTTCATACAGGAAACTCATCACAGAGACAAAGACAGACACTATCTCAGAGTAAAAGTTTGAGAAAAAAACTTCCTAGGAAATGGCCCCAAGAGCAAGCTGGAGTGGCCATTCTAATATTGAAGAAAGTAGATTTTCCATGAAAAGTTTTCAAAAAAATAAGGAAGGACACTTTTTACTCATTACAGGAAAAATTTGTCAGGAGGAACTCTTAATCACTAACATATATACTCCAAATACAAGATCATCCATATTCATAAAAGAAACAATACTAAAGTTCTAAAAATATATTGCACCCCACACAATAAAAGTGGGAGACCTCAACACCCCACTCTCACCAGTGGACAGATCATGGAAAAAGAAACTGAACAAGGACACAGTGAAACTAGCAGAGGTTATGAAAAATTGGAATTAATAGACATCTACAGAACATATCATCTTAAAACAAAAGAATACACTTTCTTCTCAGCACCTCAAGGCACCTTCTCCAAAATTGACCATATAATCTGTCAGAAAAGAAGCCTCAATATATCTAAGATATATATATTATATCTTAAACTAAAAGATCAAAATCACATGGTCATCTCACTAAATGCTGAGAAAGCATTCGACAAAATCCAACACCCCTTCATGTTAAAAGCCTTAGAAAGAAAAGGAATCCAAGGCCCATACCTAAACATAATAAAAGCAATATACAACAAACCAACAGCCAACATCAAACTTAATGGTGGGAAACTTGAAGCAATCCCACTAAAATCAAGGACTCGACAAGGCTGCCCACTCTCCCCCTACCTATTCAACATAGTACTGGAAGTCCTGGCTGGAGCAATTATACAGCAAAAGGAGATCAAGGGGATACAAATCGGAAAGGAAGAGATAAAATCATCACTCTTTGCCGATGACATGATAGTGTACTTAAGTGACCCCAAAAATACCACCAGAGAACTTCTTCAGCTGATAAACAAGTACACCAAAGTAGCTGGATATAAAATTAACTCAACCAAATCAGTAGCCTTCTTATAATCAAAGGAAAAACATGTGGAGAAAGAAATTAGGGAAAAGGTACCCTTCACAAGAGTCACAAACACTATGAAATACCTTGGTGTGACTCTAACTAAGATAGTGAAGGACCTGTATGACAAGAACTTCAAACCTCTAAAGAAGGAAATTGAGGAGGATCTCAGAAAATGGAAAGATCTCCCATGCTCATGGATTGGAAGGATCAACATTTTAAAAATGGCCATCCTACCAAAAGCAATCTACAGAATCAATGAAATCCCCATCAAAATTCCAACCCAGTAATTCATTGAATTGGAAAGATCAATGTGCAATTTCATATGGAACAACAAAAGACCTAGAATAGCAAAATCCATCATCAACAACAAGAAAACAGCTGTAGGAATCACTATCCCTGACCTCAATTATATTACAAGGCAATTGTGCTGAAAACTGCATGGTACTGGTACAGAAATAGGCATGTGGATCAATGGAATAGAATAGAAGATCCAGAAATGAGCCCTCACATATATGGTCACCTGATTTTTGACAAAGGAGCCTTAAATATTCAATGGAAAAAGACAGCCTATTCAACAAATGGTGCTGGTCCAACTGGCAGTCAGCATGCAAAAGAATGAAAATAGACACTTTCTCATCTCCTTGTACAATGCTAAAATGTAAGTGGATCCAAGATCTCCACATGAAACCAGGTACACTGAAAGTATTAGACGAAACAGTAGGGAAAACCTTAGAACACATAGGCACAGGAGAAAAATTTTCTGAACAAAACACCAATGGCTCAAGCTCTAAGGTCAAAGATTAACAAATGGGACTTAATGAGATTGCAAAGTTTCTGTAAGGCTAAGAACATTGTCAAGAAAACAAAACGGCAGCCAACAGAATGGGAAAAGATCTTTACCAACTCCACATCAGATAGAGGCCTAATATGCAAGGTATACAAAGAACTCAAAAGGCTAGACACCAGAGAATCAAACAACCCTATTAAAAAATGGGGTACAGAGTTAAACAAGAGGTTCTCAATTGAGGAATATCGAATGGCTGAGGAAGTGCTGGACATCCTTAGCCATCAGAGAAATGCAAATCAAAACAACCCTGAGATTCCACCTCACACCAGTCAGATTGGCCAAGATCCAAAACTCAGATGACAACAGATGCTGGCCAGGTTGCAGAGAAATAGGAACACTTATCCACTGTTGGTGGAGTTGCAAACTAATACAACCACTCTGGAAATCAGTCTGGCGATACCTCAGAAAATCGGACATAGTACTACCTGAAGACCCAGCTATTCCACTTCTGGGCATATACCCCAGAGACACTTTAATACACAACAAAGATATATGCACCACAATGTTCCTAGCAGCTCTATTTATACTAGCCAGAAGCTGGAAAGAACCCAGATGTCCTTCAGAAGATGAATGGATACAAAAATTGTGGTACATTTACACAATGGAATACTACTCAGCCACCAGAAACAATGACTTAACCAAATTCTTAAGAAAATGGCTGCATCTAGAGAATATCATCCTGAGTGAGATAACCCAGTCACAAAAGAACAGACATAATATGCAGTCACTGATAGTGGGAAGCTAGCCCTAGAGGCTCGCATTGCCCCAGGAACAACTCACAGACTGTATGAAGTACAAGAAATAAAGAAAACAAAACAAAACAAAAATAGTCATGCTCAATCCTTACCCACCAAGAACACATTGACAAATTCCGGGTTGTACCGGACTGTCTGCTCATTGTTAAAAAAAAAAAATCTTTACACACCAAGAAAACTTTGACTATTTCCAGGTTGCATCTTGTTTTACATGTACTTTATGCTCATTGTAACTGGTGGGATCTTGATCACACTATCAAACCTTAAAAAAAAAAAAACAAGTACTGACAAAAATGTATTATATACTTTTATGCAAAAAATGCTTAAAATTTGTACATTTATCTTTTTTAAAAATAAAGTTGTTAAAAAATTTGTTCAATGAAAAAAAAAAGAAAAAAATAATAAATGTATAGCACCCTCTCAGAATGGGGTGCATCTAGACGTTAAATCATTCATAAGTCAAGATCTAAGAATATAGCCTTGTGGCAATTTTTGGTAGGTGAAAATCAATATGTTTGTATTTTTGTTGTGAGTCTATCCTTTAACGGCTGAGCCCTCTCTTTCAGCTCTGAACACCCCAGAAACAACCCACAGACTGTTTGAAGATCAAGAAAAAAAGAAAAAAAAGAATATATTTTAATTAAAATTGAACTGTATCACATCCCTCTTTCCTTCCTACAGCCCCTCCCAGTTTCTCTCCTATCTCCTCAAATTAATAACCTCTTTTCCTATATTATTGTTACATATATACATATGTGTATGTATATGTACCCACAAATACTTAACTACAACCTTATAAAAATGTATTTGTATACTTTTATGCAAAAATGCTTAAAAATCTGTACATTTATCTTTGTTTTTTAAAATAAAGTTAAAAAAATCAATATGTTTAATATTTACACACCAAGAAAACTTTGACTAATTCCATGTTATGTTTTGTTTTACATATATTTTATGATCTTTGTACATAGTAAGATTTCAATGCATACTATGAAACCTTTACCAAAATCAAGTACTGCTAAAATATATTCATATATATTTATGCTTACATGCTTTTAATAATCTGTTCATGTAAAAAATAATAAAAGGAAACAAAATGAAGCACATAATTTTTGACAGGTTTATCAAAAAATAAAAGACAGAGAGAGAGAGAGAGAGAGAGAGAGAGAGAGATTGAGAGAGAGAGAGAGAGAGAGAGAGAGAGAGAGAGAGAGAGAGAGAGAGAGAAAGAGAGAGAGAATGAGAGAGAGTGGAGAGACTGAGAGAGAGATTGAAAGAGAGAGAGAGAGAGAGAGACCTTCAGTGGACAAGCTGTCAAGACTGTTTGTTGTTGAGTTCCAAATAATATAATGTGTTTGAGACTGTGCTATCACCTTGGCTTGCTCTTTGGTTACTTTGCTG
The DNA here is from genome assembly GCF_963924665.1 of Micromys minutus. Taxonomy (NCBI): domain Eukaryota; kingdom Metazoa; phylum Chordata; class Mammalia; order Rodentia; family Muridae; genus Micromys; species Micromys minutus. Next base: position 26,590,671 of record NC_137974.1, on the reverse strand, counting down.
AAGGCCCCTTGTGAATTTGCTGATTCTCATTCTTAATCACCTTCAATTGAATTTCATTTATGTAACTCTTCTGTTTTTGCTACTGAAGTATTTTAATACTCACAGGAAAGGGAGAAATGACTATTTAATTTTTAATTTTTTAAAAAAATAATTGCATACCCAACAAATATAGAGATGAATCAAAATGAAAAAAATAAAGATATATTTTGGCCATCATTTTCTCAAATATTTTTGGTGATGTTATTCCATCCTCTCTGACAGTTTTCTCTTCCCTGTGTTTAAGGCTGTGATTTTATTCTGAAAAGTTGTTGGTCTTGTAAGTTAGCGAGGTCATGTTCCAATTCTGTTCCTGCTTATCTTTAGTCCTTAACTTTGTTGTGTCTCAAGCCATTGTCATCTCTATGGATTATTCAGAGCATCATTGTGACACTTTTCTATTTGTTAAGCTGTGGACTTTTTCACTAAAAAACTTTTCATAGTTATCTATAATTTTTAACACATGTTGTCTATTCATAATAGACATTTTATTTTCTTGTTTGTTGACATTTATCCTAGTTATGTATCAAACATTTATGCTTCTTTGCTGCACATTTTTCAGTTTGTATATGACACTGGATTTTCCTGTAGGTTTATATGTTGTTTTTATAATCTATAGTTTAATTGCTTTGATGTCATTTAGTTCCTAGGAATTGAAATTATTAATCAACCTTCAGATAGATAGAGCAGTTTTTAAATTTAAGTCACTATTGTTGCTACAGCCTTTTTATGGCTGAGGATTCTTCCTACTTTGTGAGCCTTTCTGCTCAGGCTTCTAGAATTCTGAAAACTCCATGTCCTGTGTAAGCTGAGCCTTGTCACTGCTTATTTTATTCCAGACATGTGCAGGTCAACAGGAAGGCAAAGATCTCTTCTGGAGATCCTGATAGGTTTATGTACTAGGGCCCATAATCTCTAGTACTCAGGCTCACAAATCGTAGTCATTTTGCATTTTACAAGGCTATAATGTCTTTCTGCTCAAGGTAGCACAATTGTAGTGTTCTTCTGGGTTCTTTATCAGTGTACCATAGCCTGGAAATTGCTACTAGGCAGCAAGCCAGAACAGCTATGATCTTTTACTCAGTTTGTTTCTAACCTCTCAGCAATCAGAACCCTGATCTGTCTATTGTTCAATATCTGAAATGGACACTTAAAATACACTTGAACTAGGGGTTTTTAGTTATCAAAGGCAGGTCAATAAAGCTTTCATTTTCTAGCATTTGTTTAAGTCCTTTCTTAAAAATTCTAAATGTTCAATTTAAATAATTTTATTTGAAAAGTTGGATAATCATTTTATATCAACACTCTTTCTGGCTTAAAAAAGTCATTATATGCAAATCTTTGAATTAGTGTGTTACGTTGGATAGATTTTCTAGAGTGATTAAACTTTAAAGTATATTGCATGCTTCTGAAGCACATGGAGATCTTGCTTTTGAAATGCACAAACAACATTCAGGAACCCTTAGGTATAAAATCCACCAACCACTGGCCTCTTACTCTAGGTGTGTTCAAAAATATCACTTTACTCAGTCTCTCAAAGGAAAAAAAAACAAAAACAAAAACTGGAGTTAGAGATTATTATCAGGCAGATTTGAAATTTGAAGAAACCCATGCATAAGCATACAAACAAAATTTTACCTAACATGCCCCATGCTAACTGAATTTCAGCAAAAGCAGCATTGTGGCTGAGCTGTCTTTCTACATCTTTACAGACATTATTGCCTTTTCAAATATGTAGACTAAATACTCATCAAATGGTTAATTTTCCTATTTCCCTGTGTATAGAAATGAAGTGATTTTGGTATCTCCTGGCTCTGTGTTTTTTTTAACCTCTTTAAACTAACCACTTCTAAAATGTGTAATACTGAGTTACATAGCAAGAGACCAGAAGAAACTTACGTTCCTGGTACATGATGCCAGAATTGGTGCTAATCTGCAGTAGCTGTGAAATGTTGTGTATGGATACTGGTCATCTCTGTGGGAATAAAGCCCTGAGCCAATGCTGTCCATCCCTAGTGAGCATGTGGAGAGGAAAACAGATGATGGAAGAAAAGATTTTCCAAATTCTCTCCAAGTTAGTGGCTAGACTGAGTACTCGGAATAGCATTCTGGATATGCTACACTACTCTGCACTAAACAAGGAAGACATTTAACTTGAAAAACTCTGCTTAGTAGATTATCAACAGTATTCTAAATTTACATTTGAAGGCCATATTTATAGTGTACTCTGTAATTCTAAATATGAGCAATTAATTTGTCTGGATAATAGCACTTATATCACAGCATTTCGAATTCCTTCCATAATTTTTTTTCCTATTGCTGCTGACATAGGAATTGGCAAATGTTTAAAAAAACCTTCCCATTAGGAATGGGGAGATGGCTCAGGGGTTCAGAATATGCACTGCTCATTCATAAAGCCTGAGTTTGATTTTCAGTAACTGCATCAGATGGTATCTTAATTAGGAATTCTACAGCTGTGAACAGATACTGTGACCAATGCAACTCTTATAAAGGACAATGGTTAATTAAGGCTGGTGTACAGATTCAGAGGTTCAGTCCATTATCATCATGGCAGGAAGCATGGAAGCCTCCAGGCAGGCTTGGTGCTGGAGAATGAGATGAGAATTCTCCATCTTGAGTCTAAGGCACTAAGGAGAAGACTGTTCTCCAGGAAGCAAAGAGGAAGTCCTCAAAGCCAACCCTCACAATGACATACTTCATCCAGCAAGGCCACACCTTTCAATAGTGCAACTCCCTAGGCAACACATATTCAAACCACATAGATAATTAACCCCTGCATATCAAACTTCTATAGATATCTCTGATCTCCCCATACATCTGCACTCCTGAACATATACATAGCCAGCCTCCTAAACACATGAGCATAGCTAAAAATAAAATATAATTAATATAATTTAAATACTTTTACCTTATGAAGGAGTGGTGAAGGTATTCATTTCAACTTATAAAGAATCCTTGCTATTTTATAATAACAGACATACCTGTTATTGAAGTGGATGGTTTTATTTAAAGGTATAAATGCAAGCAGTCATTCAATTTATATGAATGTAATTATAGTAAAGAGAATAGAAAAACAAGTGAGCTCTCCCTTTTGGTGTATAAATCTGCATATTAAAGATTCTTCATCATTGAATATTTAGACTAGCTACTCAGATATGAATGGCATATCAGCAAGTCACACCACCACTAATAGACTGCTAGCATTCAATGCTATTATTCAACATTAGACAGTTATTTATACATTCATACCATTTGGCATCAAATTCTGACTTCCAGCATTTGCTATGTGACTTACAGAGAACTATCTGGCAAGATCTTAGTTTCTGTTAGAAAAGTCATGATGGCTGATGGTGAAGTGTTCCCCACTAAATGCCCTTTTTATTTAAGTAAAAAATATGGAATGTCATGAAATGTAAAGAGTACTGAGTTATATCAGTTTCACAGAATAAATGGAAGGATGCTCCCTTCTCATCTCTTTAGAAGAATCATATCTATGAGTGTATCTGAGTACATTTTGGTTTGGGCAAAGGGTGTTCCTTAAGCTCATCAGAATATGCTGAACATTGTGTAAAGACTTTGCTGAAGACTGATTCAGTGTGTTCCAAGAAGGACTTACATGATAAAAGCATTAAGAATATTTTCTTTGGTGCCTTGTAAGAAATTTTAGTATTAAAATTATAAACTACTAGCAAGTTTGCTGCCTGAATTTGTATCATTAAGATTAATTGTAGTTTCATGTCTGGTACTATAATACCAGTTAAAAGTCTTATGACTGGGGAAGCCATGAGCTTTCAGGTAGAAGCTGCTATTGTTACTTTTCTAAATGATCATGTAATCAAATTTCTTCAAACATATTTGTTTCTACCCATGGATTCGGGCTGCTTTCAACCACTAAAAGGTCCTTTTTCTCCCATTAGGGTAAACTCCCCCAGCCCTCTGGACCTTGTCTTATCATGTTTTAGTCATAATAAATTGTCATTTGCCACTCCAATATACAACAAAGATACATGCACCACAATGTTCATAGCAGCTCTATTTATAATAGCCAGAAGCTTGAAAGAACCCAGATGTCCTTCAGTAGATGAATGGATACAAAAATTGTGGTACATTTACACAATGGAGTACTACTCAGCTATCAGAAACAATGACTTAACCAAATTCTTAAGAAAATGGCTGCATCTAGAGAATATCATCCTGAGTGAGATAACCCAGTCACAAAAGAACAGACATAATATGCAGTCACTGATAGTGGGATGCTAACCCCAGAGGCTTGTACTGCCCCAGAAACAACTCACAGACTGTGTGAAGCTCAAGAAAAAAACAAAACAAAACAAAACAAACAAAAAAAAAAAACATTATGCTCAATCCTTACACACCAAGAAAACATTAACTAACTCCAGGTTAAATCCTGTTTTACATGTACTTTTTGCTCATTGTAACTAGTAAGACCTTAATGCAAAATAGCAAACCTTAAAAAAAAAAAAAAAAAAAAAAAAAACCCAAGCACTGACAAAAATGTATTTGTATACATTTATGCAAAAATGTTTAAAATTTTTTCTTTTATCTTTGTTTTTTAAAATTAAGTTTTAAAAAAATTGGCATTTGGCTCATCATAGAAAAATAATTAAGAAAAGTCTTATAATCAGGACACATTCACACTGTTAAACATATTAGCAGTCTAATTATTACGACTAAGAGCTATTTGCTGCCATAGCCACAACACATTTTGTTTAATCCATGCATTAGCTAAAGGATCTTAGGTTGCAGTGTGAGGCTAGTTTGAATAAAACAAAGATAACCATTTATTCTTATTTCTGTCTTTTTGTGAACCTTTTTCTTTGAATTTTGGTAAATACAAGGAAGAGAATTATTGAATTTTTAAGAACCTTTCTTATATTATTTCTTATATTTTGGAATAATCTTGTATCATGTTTTTATTCTGTCACTTTATTTTTTATTGGATATTCTCTGTATTTACATTTCAAATGCTATCCCCTTCCCCCCTCTCCCATCCCCCTTCCCCTCCCCTCCCATTACCTCCATGAAGATGCTCTCTCCCAAACACCCTCTCCAACTTCAGCACCTTGGCATTCCCCTACACTGGGAAAATGTGCCTTCACTGGACCAAAAGTCTCTCCTCCCATTGATGCCAGACAATGCCATCCTCTGCTACATATGTACCTGGAGCCATGGGTCTCTCCATGTGTGCTCATTGGGTGGTGTTTTAGTCACAAGGAGCTGTGAAGGGCTTGGTTGGTTGATCATTTTGTTCTTCCCATGGGGTTGCAAACCCTTTCAGCTCCTTCAATCCTTTCTCTAGCTCTTTCATTGGCGTCCACATGTTCAGTTAAATGGCTAGCTGTAAGCATCCTCAACTGTACCTGTATGACTCTGGCAAAGCCTCTGTGGGGGCATCCATAGCTGATTCCTGCCAGTAAGCACTTCTTGGCATCAGCAATAGTGCTTGAGTTTGGTGGCTGCATATGGGGTGGATCCCCAGGTGAGACAGTCTCTAATTGATCTTTTCTTCAATCCCTGCAACTTTGTTTCTGTATTTTCTCCCACCAGTATTTTGTTCTCCCTTCTAAAAAGACTGTTCTCCTTTCTAAGAAAGACTGAAGCATCCACATTCTGTCTTTCTTCTTTTTAAACTTCATAAGGTCTGTGAATAGTTTCTTGGGTAAGCTGAGCTTTTTGGGCTAGTATCTTCTTATCAGTGGGTGCATACCATAAGTGTTCTTTTGTGCCTGGGTTACATCACTTAGGATTATAGCTCCTAGATCCATCCATTTTCCTACAAATTCCATAAAGTCATTGTTTTTAATAGCTAAGTAGTACTCATTGTGTAAATTTACTAGAATTTCTATATCTATTCTTCTGTTGAAGGACATCTTGGTTTTTTCCAGCTTCTGGCTATTATAAACAAGGCTGCTATGAACATAGTAGAACATGTGTCCTTGTTATATGTTGGAGCATCTCTTGGGTATATACATGCCCAAGAGTAGTATAGCTGGAACCCCAGGTAGTACGATGTTCAATTTTCTGAAGAACTGCCAGACTGATTTCCACACTGGTTATACCAGCTTACAACCCCACCAAAAATGAAGGAGTGTTCCTCTTTTACCACATTCTCACCAGTATCTGCTGTCACCTAGTTTTCATCTTAGCTATTCTGACTGGTATTAGGTGAAATCTCAGGGTTGCTTTGATTTGAATTTTCCTGATGACTAAGGATGTTGAACACTCTTCTCAGTCATTCCATAGTTGAGATTTCTTTTTGTCTAGCTCAGTACCTAATTTTAATAGTATTATTTGATTCTCTGGAGTCTAACTCTTCTTGCGTTCTACATATATATATATATATATATATACACATATATATTATATACATATATATACATATATATATACATATATATATACATACATATATATATATATATATATATATATATATATATATATATATATATATGATATTAGCATTCTAGAAGTTGTAGGATTGAGAAATATCAGGATACCCAAGAAACAACTCACTTTTTGAGCATATGAAGCTAAAAAAAAAAAAAAGCCAAAAAGTGAAAGCCTCAGTTCTTCTTAGAAAAAAATAAGTGTATAGCACCCTTTCAGAGTGGGGTACACCTATACCTTAAATCATCAATAATTCAACACCTAAGAATACAGCTTTATGGCAATTATGGGTATTTAAAAATCATTATGTTTAATCTCTACCCACCAAGAAAACTTTCACTTTTTCTATGTTACATGTACTTTATGACATGTACTTTATGCTCATTCTAACTAATAGGATTTAAATGCACACTATCAAACCTTTAAAAATTAAATACTGACGAAATATATTCATATAGTGTAATGCAAAAATGCTTTAAAAGTCTGTACATGTATCTCTTTTTTAAAGTAAAGTTGAAAAAATATTCTTTCCCAATCTGTTGGTTGCTATTTTGCCCTCTTGACAGTGTCCTTTTCCTTACAGAAACTTTGCAATTTCATGAGGTCCCATTTCTTGATTCTTGATCTTAGAGGAAAATTTCCCTGGAGCTTATGTTTTCTAAGCTCTTCCACAAGTTCTGTTCTATTAGTTTCAGTGCACCTGGTTTTATGTGGAGGTCTTTGATATACTTGGGCTTGAGCTTTGTACAAGGAGATAAGAAAGGATCAATGTACATTTTTCTGCAAGCTGACTGCCAGTTGAACCAGCACCATTTATTGAAGAGGCTGTCATTTTTCCATTGAATGCTTTTAGCTCCTTTGTCAAAGACCATGTGACCATAGGTGTGTAGGTTTATTTCTTCATCTTCAATTATATTCCATTTGCCTACCTGCCTATATCTGTACCAATACCATCTGTTTTTATCACAATTGATCTGTAATATAGCTTGAGGTCAGAGATGGTGATTTCCCTGGAAGTTCTTTTATTGTTGAGAATAGTTTTTGATATCCTGGGTTTTTTTGTTATCCCAAGATAATTTGCATATTGCTCTTTCTAACTCTATGAAGGATTGAGTTGGAATTTTGATGGGGATTGCATTGAATATGTAGATTGTTTTTGTCAAGAAGGCCATTTTTACAATGTTGATCCTGCCAATCCATGAGCATGGGAGATCTTTCCATCTTCTGAGGTCTTCTTCAATATCCCTCTTTAGAGACTTGAAGTTCATGAATTTGTGTGTCTTCTTTGCATAGGGGCCACACTAATTTTCTCTTTATTGCACCAATTTTAGTATATGTGTTGTTGAAGTGAGCACCTCTTCTGTCACGTTAATTCCTCTGTCTTTTTCCAATTCTGTACCCATCATTTTAAAACATACTTTCATATGTTAGATACTCAACAATTCACTCTTGTGGATTCTGAAATTTAATATTGTGTTCTTAGTATTTCTTACAAGTTAGCTCTTTCAGCAACAAGTTTAAGTGTTTATTTGAGCATGTTTTCATTTTATCATGTTTTAATAGCATCATTCTGAATATAACATTTTTAAGTGGCTTTACCTATGTTTTCAACCCTTTGAATTCATCATCTTTCTGTTCTGGCCTCCATTATTTTCCAGAAGTCAACTAGGACTGTAGTTTACTGTACATGTTGAGTCATGTTTCATCTTGCTGCTGTTCAAATTGCCTTGTGTTCTATTTTCACATTTTCTATTATTTGTGTAAGCAGGAGACCTTGGTTTCTCTCCTAACATAACTCTTTGATATTGAGTGCAATCTCATTATTACAGTGCCTTTTCAGTCTTTAGTTTTTGACTATTTTTTCTATCATTTTAGAATTTGTTTTACATTCACACAGAAACTCAAGTACACATGCGTATACACACACAGAAACTTGAGCACACATTCATTCATACACATACAGAAACTCAAGCTCATATACATGCATACTCACACAGAAACTTGAGCACACATATATGTATACACATACAGAAACTCAAGCACACATATGTGTATACTCACACAGAAATTTGAGCACACATATGTGTACACAAATGCAGATGCATTGCACATCATCGCTGCTTCTCTTAATTGTGTTATCAAAATTTATTGGAAATATCTTAATATTTTTCATTCTTCTTTCTTTCTTTCTTCATTGTGGCAATCTCTTAATTTTTCTTGTGATAATATACAAGACCTTGAACACTCTAATAGGTAATCTTCGACTATTTGCTGTGGATGTGTTAGGTAAACAATCTTTTTCTAACATATATCTTTAGTTATTTAATGACATTTTTCAAATTTTCTGACCTCTGAAAATTAATTTTTTTCTATGTTAAGCCTACTATTACGGTTCCTCTACCAGTTTTTTGTAAGTTTCTTTCAGGTAAAATTTCTATTGGTTCTTTTTATAATTTATAAACACTATTGATATTCTGTATTTGATAGCTTCTGTTTTCCTTTAAAAGTTTTAGGCATGCCTTCCTTTAACTAAGCATGTATTTTTAATATTTATTTTATTTTTATGCAAAGCGCCACACAGGTAATACTTCAATAGAATTATATCATGCCTGAATGTGCACAGGTCTCTTGTCTCTTTGAATAACTACAAATCTTGAGGAGTTGATATAATATATTATAATGCTGGAAGTTTCTAGAGATTGCTTTGTGCTGCTTTTGTTTGTTTTGTGGATGGCTTAAGACGATTACATGTGGTTTGTTTCTCCTAAGATGCAGTTTGTGATGTCTGCATTCAGATTTTTTTGTTAACTTTGGTTTTCTTTAGGCTCAACATCCTAGAAGTTGCTTTCGTGTAAGGATATAATAAGTAAGTCCTCAGGGGTTGTAACCCTGAGCTGGTAAGACATGTACTACAATCTCAGGGAGATTTAAAAACTGCTCTGCTTTGTCAGCAACTAACAGTTTTCTGTTTGGTTGAATGTGTGTGGGCATATGCAATCAGATTACTAGAGATGAGGGAAATTTTCTTAAGGCCATTTGGGGCTTAATTTATTTATGTATACGAGTGCATGCATTTGTGTGTGTGTGTGTGTGTGTGTGTGTGTGTGTGTGTGTGTTTGTGTAGGTGTAGATGTAGGTGTATATGATGCAGGTATGTTTGAATGTATGTGGAGGCCAAAGTACAACCTTAGTTGTTCCCCATGTTATTTGAGACAGGCCTGAACCTCAGGAAGGAAGTTAGGTGAGGTGCCTAACAAGCCTCAGGGCCCTGCATATTTCTTTCTCTATAGCATCCCAGCCCTCCCCCCAGATTAGCAGCATGCACCACTATGTCCAGCATATTTTTTTAAAAGCATGCTTTCTTTATGTGGGTAAAGGGTAATAAGGCTCAGGCACTTAGCTTGCAAAGGGAGCAGGCAGGTTCCTAACTCAGTTACTACCCCCACCTTCAGGGCATACAGAATTTCTGATGTATCTATTAATCTATTCACTGCTCCTACTATGTTATCACTTGTCTGGTTATTTTGAGCTATATGATTTGTTTTCCAAGCACAAAGACTTTAAAAATAGTTCCTACTCTGTTTTCAATGAACTCGGATCACCCAGGCACTGACACTGAGCTCCGTTCTCATCCTACAGTCTTGGTCTCCCACCTGGGTCCTTTGTCCTGAGGACTGCCAGAAGACCCGCACCATCTTGTGTAAGTAGTGTAACTAATTCCCTTACTTAAAAGAGAGAGCTGGGAGGGCGTGCTTACTACTCTTACCACAATCTGACTATTGGGCACCTTATGAGCACTACAAGGACATGGAAACCTATTCTTACCACAATCTGACTATTGGGTACCTTATGAGCACTACAAGGACATGGAAGCCCAAGACTCTTTGACTGATAGCTTGTTGTTCATGGTGGCTGATCTAGGAGAGCTTTCTCCTTTTGTGTGAGAGCTAGACCAATATTAACTTCTTGGTGGCAGTCTCTTGGGGTGTACATAGGGCATGGATCTTGGGGAAGCACTAAGGAAGCTGGTAGTTTGCCATTTCCCAAGGAAAGTCATTACTCTTGCAACTAAGAAGTTATGGAGTAAAAAGACAGAGGAAAGTCACAGGTTTTTTGGTCTCATCCATCTAGAACAAACCATTAAGGAGGGACAAGGTGCATAGAGTAGTAATAGCAGCTGTTTTTAGTTCAGCACTAACTATGATCAATTCCTACTGGAATTCTGTAATTTTCTTGAATCAATGATTTTGTTTATTGCAGCTCCTCAGTTTGTAACTGTCGATTAGATTCTAGAGAATTCTTAGTTGTAATTTTACTACTTTTCTCATGTTTCTTCTGCTAGAGATTAGGTATTTTACAATCACACCGAATCTCACTGTTGGCACATATGACTTTATTCCTCATCTCTGTCTTGAAAACCATGTTGTGCATTCCAGAGCCATACTTCAAAGTTCATAAGAGGATGATAATATCTTCTTCAGTATGCTTGACCTTCAAGATGGCCACTGTTGTCTGCTCATGACCAGACCAGACCCAGTTTCATCAGGACTGGCAACCTGCGCACAGGTGGCTGGGTGCCAGTAGAGACCCAGGAGGGCTCCCATTTCTGAGTCTAGAGGTGAGTCTACATTCCTTCTCCACTGTCTATTTCGTGAGAGGATGCCCTGAACTCTCACGGCACAGGGAGCAGTGCTGCCTGAGAACAGAAACTTCTGGTCCAAAGACAGAGCCAGCCCAGTTAGACCAGGACTGGGTATTGCCATCGAAACTTATAGCCTACTCAGAGACCTGAACATCCAGGAGCAATCTCTCTCCAGAAGCCACAAGTCGACAGACACACAGGAGAGACAATCTAAGGAGAAAACTCACAGCTCCGAGTACCTCCAAAAAGAGATCGGAGAGAGCATACACTAACAGCCTGACAGCACACGTGAAAACTCTAGAAGAATAAGAAACAGGTACACCCAAGAGGAGTAGATGGCAGGAAATAATCAAATTCAGAGATAAAAATCAACCAAATAGAAACAAAAAACTATACAAAGAAATTGATAAAACTAAGAGTTGGTTCTTTGATAAAATCAACAAGATCAATAAACCCTTAGCCAGACAAACTAGAGAGCACAGAAAGAGTATCTAAATTAACAAAATTAGAAATGAAAAGGAGACATAATAATAGAAACTGAGGAAATTCAAAAATCTACAAAAGTCTATACTCAACAAAACTTGAAAATCAAGAGAAAATGGATAATTTTCTAGACAGATACTAGGTACCAAAGTTAGATCAGATAAACTATCTAAACAGTCCCATTACTCTAAACAAATAGAAGCAATCATCAAAAGCCTCCCAACTTAAAAGAGCCCAGGACCTGACGGGTTTAGTGCAGAATTCTATCAGACCTTCATAGAATACCCAATACCAACACTCTCCAAACTATTCCACAAAATAGAAGCAGAGGGAGTACTACCCAACTCATTCTTCAAAGCCACAATTATACTTACTCCTAAATTACACAAAGACCTTAAAAGAAAGACAACTTTAGACCAATTTCCCTCATAAGCATTGATGCAAAAATACTCAATACAGTTCTTGCAAGCAGAATCCAAGAACATATCAAAACAATCATTCACCATGATCAAATAGGCTTCACCCTAGAGATGCAAGTTAAATATTCTATTCAATATACGGAAATTCATCAATGTCATCCACTACATAAGCAAACTCAAAGGGGAAAAAAAACATATGATCTTCTCTTTAGATGCTGAGAATGCATTTGACACAATTCAACACCCCTTCATGTCAAAAGTCTTGGAATGATCCGAAACTCAAGGCCCATATCTAAACATAGTAAAAGCAATATACAGCAAACCAATAGCCAACATCAAACTAAGTGGTGAGAAACTTGAAGCAATCCCTCTAAAATCAGGGACTAGAAAAGCCTGCACAGTCTCCCTCTACTTACTCCCCATACTGGAAGTAGTATTCAGAGCAACCAGACAGCAAAAGAGGTCAAAAAGGTAAAAACTGGAAAGGAGTCAAAAATATCACTATTTGCAGATGATATGATAGTATGCTTAAGTGACCCAGAAACTCCACCAGAGAACTTTTACAGCTGATAAACAAATTCACTAAAGTGTCTGGATGTAAAATTAACTTGAACAAATCAGTAGCCTTCTTCTACTCAAAGGATAAACAGGCTGAGAAAGAAATTAGAGAACTGATCCCATTCACAATAGTCACAAAGAATATGCATTACCTTGAGGTGACCTTACAAAGCAAGTGAAGGATCTGTATGACAAAAAGTTCAAGTCTATGAAGAAAGAAATTTAAAAAGACCTCAGAAGGTAGAAAGATCTTGCATACTCATGGATTGGCAGAATTAATAAAGTAAAAATGGCCATTTTGTTAAAAGAAATATACAGCTTCAATGCAATCCCCCAAAGGACAAAATGACAGCCAAGAGATTGGAAAAAGATCTTTATGAATCCTACATCTGACAGAGAGCTAGTGTTCAATATATACAAAAAACTCAAGAAGTTAGACTTTATAGAATCAAATAATCCTATTAAAAATGGGGTACAGAGCTAAAGAAAGAATTCTCAACTGAGGAAAATCAAATGGCTGAGAAGCACCTAAAGAAATGTTCAACATCCCTACTACTCATCAGGGATATGAAAATCAAAACAACCCTAAGATTCTACCTCACACCAGTCAGAATGGCTAAGATTAAATCTCAGGTGACAGCAGATGCTGGTGAGGTTGTGGAGAAAAAGGAATAATCCCCCACTGTTGGTGGGATTGTAAACTTGTACAACCACTTTGGAAATCAGTCTGGCAGTTCCTCAGAAAATTGGAAATAGTACTACCTGAGGAACAAGCTTTATCACTCCTGGGCATATACCGAAAAGAAGCTCCAACAGGGACACATTTTTCACTATGTTCATAGCAGTCTTACTTATAATAGCCAGAATCTGGAAATAACCCACATGTCCTTCAACAGAGAAATGGATACAGAAATTAAAAACAATGACTTAGTGAAATTCCTAGTCAAATGAATGGAACTTGAAGCTGTCATCCTGCGTGAGGTAACCCACTCACAAAAGAACACTCTTGGTATGTACTCACTTATAAACTAAGACTATCCTATAAAGCTTGGAATACCCAAGAATCAATTCATAGAACTTACTAAACTCAAAGTGAAGGAAGGCCAGAAGGGGGATGCCTCAGTCCTTCTTAGAAGGGAGAAAAAAAAGCTAATGGGAGGAAGTAAGGGGTCAAATAGAGAAGCAGGAATTGGAGAAATGATCATCCAGAGACTGTCTCACCTGGAGATATACCCCATATGTAGCCACTATACCCAAACACTATTGTTATTGTGAAGTAGTGCTTATCAGCAGGAACCTAATATGAATTCCTCATCAGAGGCTCTGCCAGAGCCATACTGATACAGAGGAAGATGCTTGCATCTAACCATCAGACTGAACATAAGGAACTTGAAAAAGAACTGAAGGAGCTGAAAAAGTCTGCAACCCCATGGGAAGAACAAAATGATCAACTAACCAAGCCCACATCAGCTCCCAGGGACTAAAACACCAATCCATAAGTTCATATGGAGAGACCCATGGTCTAAGATACATATGCAGCAGAGGATAGCATTTTCTGGCATCAAAGGAGGAGAGGCCTTTGGTCCATCGAAGGCTCCTTTTCCCAGTGTAGGGGAACATTAAGGTGCTGAGGTGGGAGAGGGTGATGGGGAGAGGGAACCCCTTCATGGAGGCAATGGGAGGGGGAGGACGGAGGGGATTGGTGGAAGAGTATAACATTTGAAATGTAAATGAGAGGTTTTTCCAATCAAAAAAATTCTGGGGAAAAAAAAAAAAAAAAAGATGGCCACTGTTCTCTGCACTACAAGAAGCTTACCTGGACTCACATTGGTCTTGTTCCACTCTAGCACATAACTTCTTCACAAAACAGTGACATACATTACTGAAAGAAATGAGAATCACAACACATTATGATATAAAAGGAAGCTATTAATTTAAATACCAATACTGTTCATTAATAATGCTATTGGCTTCGAGTAAATAATAGATTTGTTTAATCTGATAGGAAGTAGGTGAGTTTGAAATGAATTGTGGTGAAAGAAAATGCTTGAATCATTTTAGAGGTACTGACCTATAAAACAGCTAAATCCTGACTCCAGTTGTGATCTTTTGAAACTCCTTGGCCCAGGGAGTGGCACAATTAAAATGTGTGGCCATGTTAGAGTATTTGTGGCCTTGTTGAAGTATATGATTATAGGAGTAGGCTTTGACACCCTCCTTCTAATCATGTAAAAGTCAGTCTTCTCCTAGTGTTTTTCAGTTGAAGATATAGAACTCTCAGTTCCTACCACACCATGCCTGCTTGAACATTTTTAGGCTCTAGCATTGATGATAATGGACTGAACTTCTGAACGTGTAAGCAAGCCAAAATTAAATCATGTTCATATAAGAGTTGCCTTGGTCATAGTGTTTGGTCACATCAGTAAAACTCTAACTAAGACACCAGTCATTGGCAGATTAGGTAGTCAAGAGAAGTACTTAGAGGAAGGATTGGGTATGTCCTGAGTAACAAGAAGTATTACCCATGCTATGAAATTAAGGCCCTCTGTTTGTGAGTCCCCAACTACCTAGAACTTAATAGCAAGCCCTGGGACAAATAGAAGAGCACACATGATCAATATCAAGGTAACTTATAGGATGCACATGTATGTGCTCACCACAGTCAGTAACCAGTTGTCATGATTGACTTTACATAGTCCTTTGGGTTAACCCTACAGCTACATGCTTTTCTGTATTGTTAATTTCCCATCCTTTATATTTTTCCATTTCTAAGATTTAAAAAAGGAGATGCATAGTCTTCTGTAATAAATATCTTTAAATTCAATATTTTCTTGTTTCATCAGTGTTGTGACTATATCTCACTTCATTTTTGGATGTTATTTTAGTTATTTATTAAGATGCAATTTACATGCCAAAAATCCACATTGTTAAAGTGTAAAATTAACATATTAGCTTTTAATAAATTCACAGGTTTGACGATGATCACTGATGATTTCAAAAATACTTTTATCTCCACAGGAAAAAAAATCAATAGCTAGTTAGTTGATTCTGTAGGTCTTCTTGTGGTGCTTTTGATCTCTATGACTCCTTCTGTTCCTCCTTTCCCTTGTATAAAAGATTTCCCAAGTTCTGCCTAATGTTTGGCTGTGATTTTCCACATCTGCTTCCATCAGCTGATGAGTAAAGCCTCTAAAATAAGTTATGCTAGGCTCTTGTCTATAAGTATAGCAGAATATTATTAATAGTCAGGGATGAGCTATCATGGCACAAGCCTCAACTTGGGCCAAATATTGGTTGCCTATACCCTCAATTTCTTCTCCCACTTTATCCCTGCACATCTTGTAGGGCAAGAAAAACATGTGGCTAGAAGTTGTCATAGTTTGTTTGGCATTCCCATCTCTCCAAGAAAATCTTGTCTGGTTCCAGGAGGTTGCTATTTCAGGTTCCATATTCCCTATTGCTAGAAGTCTTAGCTAGTAAGGACACCACCACAAAAAGCCTACATGCTCAACTAAACTGAACCCATATAAGCTCACAGAAACTGATTGACCAACAAGAGAGCGTGGAGGAAACAGTTCATATATATATATATATATATATATATATATATATATATATATATATATATATATATATATATATATGTATATATATATATATATGTGTGTGTGTGTTTGTGTGTGTGTGTGTGTGTGTGTGTGTGTGTGTGTGTGTGCAGCTTGCTATATATATGTAACATGTGCAGCTTGGTCTTCATATGGGACCCTAATAGCAGGACAAGGGGCTGTCTCTGACTCTCTTGCCTCCTAACTTGGCTGCCTTGTCTAGCCTCTCAATAGAAGATGCACCTAGTCTTCCTGCAACTTGATATGCCAAGGTGGGTTAATGTTCATGGGAGGCTTCCCCCTCTTTTAGGAGAAAAAAAGGGGAAGATATGGGAAAGGCATGAGTAGAGTCTTGAAGAGAGAAGAGAGGGGAAACAGATAAAATGTAAAGTAAATATATAAATTAATTAATAAAAAGAAACCAACAGCAATCATTTTTTCACAAAGATGCATGATTTTATTTTTATTATGGAATTTCTTTTTCATTTTACCAAATACAAGGATATTAATTCTATGGTCATCAGATTTTAAAATAGAAATCTAGCTATATGTTAAATTTAGAATTTTTAAAATTTATTCAATACTTCCCTTTGTATTAAATTTTTTAATTTATTTGCATTTCAAATGTTGTTCCCCCTCCAGGAGCCCCTGACCTTATCCCCCTCCCCTTCACCGTTGGTGTTCTAGTCAGGAATTTTTTTCACTATACCAATGTGTTCTAGGCTTTTTCCCACTTTTCTTCTGTTAGATTCAATGTATATGGTTTCATGTGGAAGTCTTTGATTCACTTAGACTTGAGCTTTGTAAAGGAGATAAATATGGCTCAATTTGCATTATTCTGCATGCAGACTTCCAATTAGACCAGCACATTTTATGGTTTTTGACTTCTTTGTCAAAGATTAAGAATCCATAGGTGTGTGGGTTTATTTCTGGGTCTTCAATTCTATTCCATTGACTAATCTGTCTGTCTCTATACCTATTCCATGAAGTTTTTATGACTCTTGCTCTGTTGTATAGTGTGAGGTCAGGGATGATGATTCCCCTAGAATTTTTTATTGCTGTGATTGTTCTGCTCTATTCCTCAGTCACTTTGAGGCTGCTATAAGCATTCTCCTGTTGAACATCTCATGTTATGTCTCTCTTGTTTTATTTGCCATAAGACTTTCAAGGTTCACAGATGTTGCAGTATGGGTTTGTATTTCATCTTGTCTTGGTTTTTTTGGTCCTATGAATGATCACTACTCATTGGTATTAAGTGCACTCCTTTAGCTGATCTCATGAGAACTGGAGTTGTTTCCATCTGGAGTCTGTTATGAATAAGGTTTAAATAGTTTTTGTGTGGATGTATGTTTTCAATTATCCTAGTTCTCATCAAAGTGTAAAGATGTATATCGTATGTTAACTCAATTTGAGTTTTTGAGAAACAGGCAAGTCACTTACTGACTGCACACATTTTCTTTGTCATCAGTAGTCCATGGAGGCTCCAGGTTCTTCAAATTCTTGCCAATGCCACACACACACACACACACACACAGAGAGAGAGAGAGAGAGAGAGAGAGAGAGAGAGGGAGGGAGGGAGGGAGGGAGGGAGGGAGGGAGGGAGAGAGAGAGAGAGGAGAGAGAGAGAGAGGGAGAAAGAGAGAGAGAGAGAGAGAGATCTATAATGAAGAATATAAAAAATATAAAGATGAATATCTTTTACAAATTGGTGAATTTGCCTGAAGTTTTTTTCTTATAGCTATGTTAAAAATATAATCAGTGTTTTGTGGGTTTTTTGTTTTGTTTTGTTTTACTTTTAGACCTGTGATAATAACGGAGAGAACTGATCTATAAAACAAAGAGATCAATTCTGCAGCTAAATTTGGGTAAAGTGTACTAGTTTGGGGCTTGCTATTTGAATATATAACTTATTCCTAGCTTCTGTATAAGGGTTTCAAAATTGAAAATCACTATAGATAAAGGTTGCCTCAAGGAAATACCTACAAACCCTTTTATTAAAGTGTCAGAAAGATTTAGGAGGTATGTCTCATAGAACTTCTAAACTAGATGAAAAGGTTTTCAGGGTTTTAAAATGGGACTTACCAATGTATCCTAAGCTACCGTGGAACTGAGACAATCTGCCTTGAAAGATTTATGGTGAGGTTTAGGGAGTAGTATAATAAGCCTTACTAGGATTCAAAGGAATTTCACTAAGATTCCTAAAGTTTTGCATTGATATAATGAACCAGAAATGCAAAGACCTAGAAGCAATTCAGAAGAACAGGAAACAGCCCTTGAACCTTCTTGGAGCTACCAATGGGAAGAAAGGAGAAGTGTTAGCCAGTATCTAAAATGGTATTATTTTTAGAGACTAAATAATCAGTAGAGTGAGTTCCCTAGAACCAGGATGAAGCAACGATTCCCAGAAAACTGTATTCCTAATGTAAAACTACCTCTTAATTAAGGCACTGACAGATGTTCTTTCCTATGTTCTGATTTTTGAATGAGATGATCCACTGGCGTTTTTTATTTTACTGTTAAAGTGTTTTCTATGTTGGAAAGCAGGTTTTTTTTTTTTTTTTTTTTTTTTTTTTTTTCAGGAGATGGTGAGTTTATTTTGTCTTGTCTGGATAGAGGTTTCATTTGCTCTTGAATGTTCCGTGGCGGAGACCAGGAGAAAGCACAGGGTGGAGGTCTACTCAGTGCAGTCGTCTGCCTCATTCTCCTCCTCCCCGTCCACAGACAAGGGTGGCATACTTGCTTGCAGAACTGAACTTGGAGGCTGGATTTTCCTCAGGTTTCTTTGGCTCGGGTGCAGATCTGGGGTCTTGATCTTTTCTGCCACCCTTCCTACCCAAATCCTTCCAGTGGTCTCTGTTCCTTCCATTCCCGGGACCACGGCTGGAGCTTCCAGTTTGGCCTTTTGTGGCACTCACACCATCGACTTTATTTTCATCTTTTCTAGATGGTCCTTCCTCAGAGGGCTGAGCTGGAGCCACTCCCCCCCCCCCCCACCACCACTTGTAAGGGACAGCTGCTCTGTGTCTGAGCTCTGAGATCAAGCAGGATGGTTAGAGCTTTGCTTCACCCACACATTCTCCTTTAGTGGAGGGGCTGGCATTACCTTTAGAGGCTGGTCAGGTTTAGGAGACTTAGGGTTTGGAGAGTGACAGTCTTCTTTATTGAGGGTTTCATTTTCTAGAGACTTCTCACTTTCTCTCTTTCGTGTATTTCTGCCAGATGTGGCTGAGGTGCCAGTCTGTGATGACTCACTTCCTGTCCTCGACCGTTCTCTTTCCTGAGTTTCTTCACTTCGCCAACTTGGGTGACTCTCCGGGGGCCGGCGGTCGTGTTTGGGCTCCTCCAGCTGACGCTGCAGCTTCTCCTGCTCCTTCTGTAGCCGCTCCTCTACTTCTCTCTCTCTAGCAGCCTTGTCGACCGGCTTCGCCCCTCCAAAGATAGATGCCGCTCGGCTGGACTGGGAGGTGCTAGCAGAGGAATCATCTTCCTTAGGGGTACTCCGAGACTTTAGGTTCAGTTTGGGTCTTTGGGGGGGACCTCTATCATCACGCCGGTAATCGTCCCGAGACTGATCATCCCTGGACCACGGCCGATCGTCCTGTCTGTCATAGCAGTCTTCGTAGTGGTCTCCACCTCCTCTGTAGTCATCGTCCCTCTGGTACCCACTTCCACAGGCTCTCCTACCGCTGCCTATCCTGGAGTCATAACTTGGTCATAGTCTCTGCTGCCTCGGTCATCATAGCGATTCCCGCCCTCATAGCGGTCCATGTCTCTGCGTGGGACTTCCGGATTTCCATCCCTATACCCATTCCGATACCGGTCCGAATCGTAATGATCTCGATACTTGTCTCCAAAGCTATCGTCCCTTCTTCTAGGTGGGTAGTCAACAAAGCTGTCTGTGGTGGAACGGGCCCTCTAGTCTGTGTCCGTTTTGTCAGAATCCCGATTTCTATCTCGACCAAAAGAACGGTCATCCCTGTCTTTATCCTGTGCTTGATCAGCAACATCCACTCGAATTCTCCTGTTACCTAGAGACTCTTCATTGAGACTCAGAACACTGAGCAAAGACTCCAGATCCTCAAATTCTGCATAGCCGAAACCTTTCAACTTGTCTGGATTAGCTGGGTTTACGTGGTAAGCGTACAGCGCTGATGATTAGCCCTCTGAAGAAATCCTTAATGGAGTCTTCTGTCACATCATAGGAAAGATTCCCTAGGAAAGCAGTGTAAGGTGGCGACTTAGGAAGATGGGTCCGGTCGATATTGGGTTCCCTAGCAACCCGTGGAGCAGTGGGAAAAATGGAACGGTCGATTGGAAGGGCCCTGTACACATCGTCATCATTACTGTGCCAAGTTGTCAACACATCTCCTTCCAGATCGTCTGTTTCATCAGCCCAGCTGACTGGTTTGGAGACATAGGTGCTTCCTCCACCAGTTCCACCGTCCTCAGCTAGAAAATCTGTTAGGGAGATGGTCTTCCCCTTCTTATTCTTCTTTTTTTGCTGAGGCCGCCATGTTGGGAGAGGGAGAGAGAACGCAAAGGCGGATGTTTTTACTCTTGTTCAAAGACCTGAGATCGGAAAGACCCATTCTCATATAACTTCTCTAAGGAGCATAGCAGTACTTTGGTCTGCTGGATATGATAATGTTCTGAGTTTCAGAACAATATTGTTCGGCAAGGTTAAAGGGAATGGAAGGTAGCGTGTGCAGAAGAAGTTGAACAATGATCCTGTGAACTGACTCTGAGCAGGGGTTACAGTTGATTGCAATCTTCTAAATGTCCTTACTAAGGTGTTAGGAATGTAATCCAGCCATCTGGATCTTCCCTCCAAACTATCTGTCAGCAGAGCTGGGAAATCTCAGCTCTTGCTCATGGAACAGAAGAAACTTACAGCTGAGAATTGCCTCCAATATCTGTTAAGCTATTTCCCAACTGTCAGTTTATATAGCTGAATTTTGGGATCGTTTGCTATATGTAGCCTAGATGATGGGACTAGAATTTGGTATATAGAACTGTTAAGATGTGCAATGAAACACATGCAGGGATATTTATTGTAACACAAAAACAATTCAGATATCCAGCAATTGGAGGCTGGTTAAATAAATCATGGGTCAATATCCATGCTGGAAAATATATGTACCAGTTAAATAAAATAGATTGAGGATGCATATTACATAATATATGTCTCTCCAAGATGTTTTGTTTAAAAAAGGAAAGCAAAACACATCACAGTACATCAAATGTGTAGCTTGCTATGTAAGAATTGTGGTGGGGGAATAGAAAAATATTTGAAAATGTATAAACATGACAGAAAAAATGTGCAATGTCTGGTCCAATGTCATGCTGGCCATCAGCAGAAAGGCCTGGGTGGCTTGCACACAAGGAGACTGGGGGTGGTTGTTGTTTCACCTTTGCTCTGATTGTACGTTGAAGCATGAATGGTGTTTTGAAGATGAGCTTAATGCCAGCAGAATTAGATCACCTTAACCACACTGTTCCCCAAGCTTTGTTGACTGATCCCTAAGCTAATGATCTTCCCAGTGTTAGATGAACGTTTATTTCTCTCAACGTGAAATGCCATCGCACTGCATTTCTGCTTAAACATGTCTCTGCATTTCTCTTAGTATAAACTCCAAGATCCTAAATCCAGCATTTATGGTTTGCCTTAACGTGCCTTAAATTTGGTTCTCTTGACTTCACCTGCCATTACTACTTAACCCAAACTGTTTGCTTTCTGACAACTTCCCATCATCCTTTGTGCTAAAAGCACAGTAATTTAGACTCGATGCAGCTGACTTTCCAATTCTGGTATCTGGAAATACAATCCTTTTCTCAGTTCCCCTGCTTTGAATCCATCTAAATATTTAAGAGGAGGGTTCCCCATTACCACAGTGCCTAGTAATCTGAAGGCTTTCTCCTTTGTACGTGGGAAACTAATTTTCCCCCCAAATTATTCTCATATCAAAGCTTTGTAATTAGTCTAGGCATGTCGGTGCTCAGGAACCGAGCACAAGTAGATGGCCACATTTAACTCCAGGTCACCTTCCATTTTATTCTAGACAGTTCAGATTTGGAGACATTGTTAGAGATAGTGTCTCCTTGTGGGAATAGCTGCAAATAATTTTTCAGATGTTTTTCCTCATACATTTTATATTCTCTTATACTTACCAATCTTCCCTCAGTGGCTCCTTCCCCCTCCACCTCTTGCGGAGAGATTATTAAATAAACAGAAAAGAACACAGCTCTTAAGGCACTGTAAGTCCAATTCTAAACAACGATTAAGAAAGCTGTAGAGAAAGAAATACATTGAAAAAAAATTTGTGCAAACATTTAACTACCAGAACAATCCATTAAAATGCCCAGTTCCTAAAAGTTTACTTGGCAATAAAGAAATGTTTTCTTTTTTTTTTTCCTCCCCCAAAAAGATCATGTAGGTGTCAATTGTTGGTGAGGAACTAAGAGTGGAGCAAAGAGTTTACTTAATTACAGGAAAGATACATTGCACATTTGTGTATCACGCCTGGATAAAAAGATTTAGAGAGAGCGCTATCTCCCTTTTAAAAAATCCCTTGGTAATCGCCGCACAGTCTCATTTGCAAGAAGTGTGGAAAAGTAGATGTGCTAAACTTGTTCATATTCTTTTAGTGACAAGCCAGTGCTTTTTATAGCTTGTACTTGCTAAGGGCTCCGTTCAGAGGTTTGACTGCTTCTGATAACCAGTTTTGAATAACAATGGAAACATCAAGCCTGACTGTGCCTTCGCTTTGGGGTCCTGTAGAGTTTCATGTTCCTCGGGGTCTGTCACAGAGCCTGGCCGGGGTCCTGTGGAGTCCAACTTATTTTCTGTTCAGTCTCATGCCGTCATACTTTAACTGTGTTTATATAGCATTATTTTGCTTTTATGAATTTGATTACTTAGGAAACTTGATTTCATTTTAACTACCTGGATGCCTTATCAATTTAGCTTTGTTTGAACCAAAGGAAAATCTTGAAAGGATCGTGACTGCTCTTACATAGCCAATTAGCACCTGTTTATTTTTAAACTAACTCATAGTGAGTGGATGACAAACCTGGATCATTCTAACTTTGCGGTTACCGGATCAGTGCGTCCATTTACATATGGATATGAGAGAGAAGAGGAAGATTGATCAGAGGGGAGAGAGAATGTGCTAAAGAAAAAAAAAACCAAAACAAAAAAAAAAAAAAAACAGAAACCCCAAGTCTTCGGAGGATAGGTTTCCCTTAGAAAATCGATCACTTCTCTTGAGCTACTTTCACTGGTGTCTCCATATGTCCTGGCTGAGAGCAACTCCCATTTCCCTCCATCTCCTAACTCATTGGGCCTTGAGAGTTTCCCCATTTGCTGGGGGGCCATCTTGGAGTATGTTCCAAGCTTTCTATTCCCTGTGTAGCCCCTGTGAGCGGAAAGCTGCCCCATGTTCCTAAATTGTTATCAGCCTTCCATTGCTTATGGAGTTCCCAGAGTCACCAACTTTCGGTACTTCCAGGTGGAAATGAGCTAAGCTAATAACCAACAAAACCTTAGAAATAAGGGAATGCTTAGAGTTAATTAATTCTGAGCAGTAGATGTGGAAGAAGTTTTAGGAAGCAATGGGAATGATTATGTTTGAACTATGGTGTCTGAAATTCTCAAAGTAATTCATAAGACATTATATTATTAAAATTTTTTAAAATTTGTACTTTCCCATCTCTTTAGAAACGTCAAAATTATTATATTCTATGTCTTCCTACCATTTGTCTGATGAGATAATTTCTACTGGTTTTATTTCTTAGTGTTTAATTTTGCACCTTAAGGTATATTTCTCCCACAGTATTTAGTTTGCATTTCCTTAAGGACTTATATTAGAAAATAGTCATGCCTGATGAGAAAATCCTCATGCTTTTTATTTTGTGGACGGGCTTGTTTTTATTTATGATAGAATCTCATCACATCACTCTGGCTGCCTTGGAGCTTGCTATGTAAACTAGGCTGACTTTAAACATAAAGATTATTCACCTGCCTCTGCCCTATGAGTGCTGGGATTAAAATGGAGTTCCATCATGACCCAAGCAAAACTATATACCTTCTCTTATTTTCTTTTCTATCATTTGTTGGCTTATCACATTGACTCTCTCTCCTTTAAGCATAATTTAAACACTTATTTGACATAGTCTGACTCATAGAAGGAATCAGTGCAAAGAACCAGGATTGTCTTTCTTTGCCTGTTGTCTGAGGGTATCATGGATTTCTTCTCCACTATTAAGTAAAATTTACTTACCATCCATTTTTCTTCCCAAGAAAAGCTCAGTTACAAACAAAATTTCAATTTCAGATAGTCTCAAGTAATAGATAATGAAATATTGATGGGGTAAGGTTTATTTCTTGAAGATTCTTTGGAGACCACCCATCGCTGATAATGAGTTGACACCTGGCATCAGTCTGGGGTCAACCTGATTCATTTAGCTTTACCTTTTAAGTAACTTAATCTTTTTAACATGGATGCATTCCCCCTTCTCTTCGGCTAACTTCCTCAGATGAGTTCTTGATCTAGTCTTCTGGATAAAAGTCCTAGGGAAAGAAACACTTCCTTTCATGCTTCCTGATTAAAATCTTTTTTTCCCCTAGCAAGACTTCTAGAAGAATACTTGTATTTTTTTTATTATTTACTACTCCAGCTAACTTAGTTTATATACATGTTGCCTGTATCTTTGCTGGTCTTTTATGTCATTTGAGAGGTCAGGATGGTGGTGGTGGTGGTCAGTTTAAGGGATTTTTTTCTCTTTGCTCCACATGTACTTCTGTGCTCTGAGTTTCATGATTTCTCAACGATTCACAGGTATTTTCTGTCCTTCTTTGTCTGTTATTAATGATCCAGATTCTCTGTGGTCATAACTGTGAAGGTTTTACTTTTCTCATGTCAGAGCTTCCCTGAGTTCCTATACCTCTGCTCTGAACTATCGCCTCTTACCTGGTGCATGAACCCTTAATTTCTCAGTGCCCTTAGCTCTCATGCTTAGAAAGAAAACAATTGTTCTGCCTAGTATAAATATAGTGAAGATAAAGTGTATTGATTATTAAAGGCATTTAAAAATGCCTTATATGTAATAATTGCTTGGTACTATTTATTTGTGGCTTGTATATTTTACAAGTTCTTAAAAATTCTTTTTAATTCAAAGAAAACTGGTCCTGGGGCTGGAGAAATGATATACCAAAATGCTTGGCTGTTGAAGTCTTGGAGCCAGGATTTCATGCCTAGCATCCAAGAAAAGTTATGTTCAGTGCTGTGTGTTCAGGTAATCCCAGTAATAGGGAGATAGAACCAGAAGTCTCAGACTTCATGGCCAGCTAGCCTGGCTGAATCAGCAAGGTCTAGGTTCATAAAGAGAGAATTTATCTCTAAAAATAAGATGGAAATAAATCGAGTAAACATTCAACTTTGACCTCTGGTCCCACAGTACTTTACACACACACACACACACACACACACACACACACACACACACACACACATACACTCACACACACATGCATGCATCTATGTGCATAATGTACCATCTAAATGTGAGATTAGCCCAAAATAGTCCTTTAATATAAGGAGTTACACTCATGTAATTAACCACAATATTTGAATAAAAATAATATAATTACCTCAATAGATTATTTTATTTAATTTGTAGGAACAACTTTTAGTCTTCTTGAAACTAACTTATTTACCTTTTGTTTCATATCTATTGCATGTATGTATATATATACATATATATGATAATTTATGACAATATATATATATATAATTTATGACAAACACAATATCTCCAGTTAATAGGATGAGATATCTTGTTTCTTCTACCAAACCTTAGAATTTTTTTGTAAAATAATTCTGTCTCTTTAATATTAATTTAATGCAAAGGTTGTAATGCATTTATTATTTCATCATATCATTAAGCTTTAATGTTCCAGTGCTCAGAGTCAGAGGTTAGTAGGGGACATAGAAGAGAGGTAGCTAATTGCAACCAAGGGATCCAATTTCCCTGCTAAAAGGGGGGAGGGGCATCTGCACAATGATATGTGGCTTGAATGTCATTCCTAGCCTGTCACAAGTGTTTTGGAAGCTTCCTGTTGTGAGGATTCTTAAAGCCGATGAGACTTGGCAGAAGAGATGTGAGCCCAGTGCAAAAATTAAAACCACAGATATGTGGACTTAGTTTTGCTTGTACAATTTCAAAGTTAATTATTTAAACATTTGACTAATTTTCTTGTTCTTAGAACTTATTTCTAGAAATGGGAAAACTGACTCAGAAAAAAAAATGCTTATTTTTGTGTGGAAGATGGGATTCTCCTCTAAGTTACCTTACTTGTGTGCACATACTACATTTTAGATGAAGTCTCTTTTAGTGCAGATTTTTGTTAGCTTATTCACTAATTATGTAATAAAACTGTTGGAATAAGTGTCTAACTCATATTTTATTAGTTTTTAATTAAAGATATGGTTCAAATAATTGTGGCATATTGTAATACTAGTGAACCAAAAAAATTATAATAAACAAAGTGACAATGGAAAATTACTAGGTATGGTTTACTTTTATGGATCTTTTAGCTGGATTCATAAATAGATTACATCATTTTTGGATGTTTTTGGCCTTACATTAACCTTTCTAAATGAGCTACTGACACGAGAATAGCATATTTATGAAAAAGGCCTTTCTGATGGTCTTCAAGCAGGTATCAACATGCCCTTTGGGGTTTTCCATAAATCCAATTTTTAGATCTGATGTCAATAGTGGTTTAGAAATAAATTGAGAGAAAGATTGACAAAAAGTCATAAATTAAACAACCACAGGGACCTAGATGGAGGAACCTCAGGAGGCACTGTGGCTTATTGAATTATAGCCTTGAGCAGAGTTCAACAGTACCTTTATTTTGTACAGCAGTATGACTCCAGTTCACACTTCAGTCCTGAATGAAATGATTGTCTTCAGTGACACTGTAATTTCTCTCTGAGTTTTAAATCATTATCAGGCTTGGGTATAGGTTGTTGACCAAAAATATAAATTATCAAGTTGATTCCATATACAATGGTAGTGGAAGTTTGTGGCTTTGGCTCCTCAGGTTGTTTCCTTATTCATTTACTTTTGATTTCAGTCTGTATAAGCCAAGAGATCCCTTAGAAAAATGAATCAAGTAATTGGGACACTAGACAACAATATAGTTTGGATAAAGAATTACACATTAGACTTGACTCCATTATTCTCAGAAAGAAAAAAAATGGCATGTATAAATTTAGTGCCATGGCTCTGAAGCATTAGGGTTTAAAAGTTCACTTTATATTCAGAGGAAAACAATTTCAATTTGCCTAATTCTTCTCCTCCTGAAGGTTGTGTTGGGCTTGTCCCCTCTAAGACCTCGCAGGAAGAAACAGTAGGGAACTAAATCACATTGGAGCACTAGAGGCAGCCTAGTGCTAGTTCTTCAGAATTCATTCCGCTCCCTTTATTCAACAGAACCAACCCAGAAGGTTATGCTATATCTAAGGTAAAAACAGACAGACAAACTTGGCAAAGGGACCGGGGTCAGTCTGTTCTTAGATGAAGGCCCTCTAGAAAAGTAAGGTGTGTGTGTGACGCTCTCCAGATCCATCACTGATGGTTTGCCTGTGAATCTTGATTTAGAGAAAGAATGATTAGTGTACTTGCAACAAAAACCTATGAATATTTTAAAACATTAGTTGACACTGAAAAATTGCAATAAATTGCACGTTGACAGACTGGGATCCTCAATAATGTCTTTGTAAGGACGTATCAGCTCTTTTACCTATGAGCATAGCACTTCACAGTTTTGTTTGCAGCTATAATGCTCACTCTAATCGTATTTCATTATCTCTTTATACTCATGGCTTTTTTCTCTACAAGAAGTAAATTAACTTCATTGACATACCCAAGAATTAACAGAAGACATAGTAGCCTTACTACTCTTAGATGGTATGGCTGCTCTGACGAAAGCTGAGAGCTAAATTCAGACTTCAAAAGGAGTGGGAGATACAGAGAATGGAAACAGAGGGAGAGGAAGGAGGAAAGGGAGGAGCAAGGGGAGCAGGAGAACTGTTTCCCAGCATTATCTAAAAAAAATTAGAAAATTAGAATAAATGTTCCTGAGGAAAGTTAATAAGTTTATAGAGGTCACAAAGGCCCTAGCTCAAAGGGATACATTGACCTTACTTTGCTGTGATTTTGAATGAAAGCTAAATCTCTTCTGGTTCCCTCTCAGGCTTTTGTTGACACTTAATTAAATATATCAAGATATTTTGGCCTATAAATACAACATACTAAACTAAATTGACTTAAGTAATGAGAAAGCCAGATATATAGGACAGTGAGTGTTTGTCTAATTCAGTGGCTCCAATCGAATAACTCAGAAATCCTTACTTTTTTCATTCATTGTGAAAAAATTATAGCTGTTATACTGATAATATGATAATCATTCATATTATATGTTATGTAAGTGCTGGTGTCTAGTGCTGGTATAATGGGCATTTTCTTAGAACTCTTCAAGTAGATCGTCTCTCATACCTAACTAGGTCAGAATCTATCATATGAAAACTTGCCACCAGAGGGAATGAAATTACTATGTTATTTTAAAAGTCATTTGCATCCACTTACAATAGGTTTTGAGAAATTTCACATAAGGTATCTAAGTTCTGAAGAATGTCACTGTCTCATTTGGGTTTAAAGGAATGGCCTGAGTGGTGACTGTGGTAAAGCTGTGCTGGACAAGATATTACAGGATTGATTGTCTGTTGTCTTAGTGTGATCACTGAAAGCAATCAGGTCTCTGATGTGTAAGTTGCTTAGGGTGGATATGAGAGCCACACACAGTAGGATGAGTTGAGTTGATTTGGGTTGGAACTGAACTGGCTATGTTTTAGGCCAGCTGAATGGTTAAAATTGATGTTTTGGCCATGGTTGATAAGTGGTTTACCAGAAAGGTAGGGCTGTTTAATAAAGTAAGAACCATGATCCAGTGAGAAATGAGAAAATCAGATATCATCCAAGCCATATTTGTTTCAGTGCAATATAGGATGGTTAGAAAACTGAGTAGGTTTGCATTCAGAATTTCCATTGAAAATCCAGCTCATCAGGTACTGCTTTCTTTTCTGAATTTAAAAATTAATAATTCAACTCAGGAAAATGTGTATAATTCAAAATATGTGAAGTATTTAATCTTAATTTTCTTAGCACATTAATGTTATTTGATGGCAGAGAGTTACTGAAAACTGAATTCATTTAGAAAAATAGCTTTGATATTTAGAAAATAATCTGAGATCTAGATTAGTGTATTGATGCCAGGATAAAGAAGAAAACTGATTAATTTAGTGAATTAGTCAATAAATATTTACAAATGCTTGAATAATTAGAAATTACAGCAAGGCAGGTTTTATACCAGGTACTGATGATGTGAGCTGCTCTTTCTGAGAGAACATCATTTGATTGGAATCTTACTAATGAGATGTAAGGCTCAAATGTAACCTGAGGATACAAAGATGAATAAGGCATTTTCTATCCTCAAGATACTGGATCCCAAAGGCCAAACAGGACACACTATTCTCTCTATGTAGTTTGCTTATAATTAAATTCTGAAGAATCAATAACTCATCCTATAGCTGATGCACAACTCCTTTTTACACAAATGAATATGTAAACAGCTAACTGTAGTATTGTGGTCATGCTACAGTGAAACATAAGGAAAGTTCCAGGGTAGTGAGCATATATGAAAGGTTAATCATCTAGAGGAACGGAGGGAAGGTCAGGGAAAGTCTCAGAGGACATATTTGAATTGCATCCTGAAGAATGATCAGAATTCTACCCAACAGAGAAATAGATTTAAAAACAATGTGTGGCTTTACATTGAAGTTTTGGTATATATGAAATGTCCAAATGACAGAACCCAGTGACATTTAATAAAGGGATGGGGATTGCTTTTGAAGTATAATGATGTCATTTGGGGAGTATATTCTTCAAAGTTTACCTTA
Source organism: Micromys minutus (assembly GCF_963924665.1). Lineage (NCBI taxonomy): Eukaryota > Metazoa > Chordata > Mammalia > Rodentia > Muridae > Micromys > Micromys minutus. Next base: position 26,560,472 of record NC_137974.1, on the reverse strand, counting down.
CCTTTTACCTTACATGTTTATCTTGCATGTATTAGGAAACAGTAACAGAATTTAAGTGCCTAAACTGTATTAGTAAATGTGATTCTCAAAATGTATAAAGTAGCATAAGGAAGGTGGACTAGAGAGTGCCAGAGCCTGGGATTGAAATAATCAGATCCTATCAGGAATTCCAAGGATTCTGAGAGCCAGAATAAGGGCATTGACATTGGTAATGAAAAGACACTTTTTGGTTAACAAGAGAATTAATGAGATGACAATTGATGGGCTTGTTACAATAATTAAAGGGATGGAGGATGAGGGTTTTACCCTGAGGTTTCTAATGGGGAAGCTGAGTGGGTGGTATCATATGTGGTTAGTGAAGCAGAAAAATTCTTGAAGAGATTAAATATGCTCTGTCATTAAAAGACCATGGCTGCAGCAGAGAACCTCAAAAGGCAAGCATTACTTACTATTTGAGTAAGGATTGGGATAAACCTTTTGTATGTATGTGTGTATATAGAGCTGAAATTGTGTTCATGTGTGAATAAAGTATAATTATGTCATTGCTTTCCTCCCTTTCCTCCCTCATGCCCTCCTATATACCCCTCCTTGTTTTTTTGGTTTTTTTTTTTTTTAACATTCATGGCCCTTTTTTGGTGGTGGTGGTGATGGTGGTGGTAGTGATATTGTTGTGTGTATATTTCTCTCTCTCTCTCTCTCTCTCTCTCTCTCTCTCTCTCTCTCTCTCTCTCTCTCTCTCTCTCTCTCTCTCTCTGTCTCTCTCTCTCTCTCTCTGTGTGTGTGTGTGTGTGTGTGTGTATGTATGTTCAGGAGTGATCATTTGGTAGCCAATTCATGTGCCCTTCCCTGCAGTAGACTGTTTCTTCTGCTCTTAGAATTTTTTTAGTTGCCTGAAGGTATTTTTTAATTGGATGTTTCATATTTTATAAATTGGATATTACATCTCAAGTATTATCCCTTGGGTAATGCATGCTTTTGGGATAATAATCAATTATCAGTGAGTTCATACCATGGATTTTATTTTGTTTTGTTTCTTGTTGTTGTTTGTGACTGGGTTACCTCACTCAGGATGATATTTTCTAATTCCATCCATTTGTCTAAGAATTTCATATAGTCATTGTTTTAAATAGCTGAGTAGTACTCTGTTGTATAAATGTCTCATATTTTCTGTATCCATTACACTATTGAAGGACATCTAGCTCCTTTCCATTTTTTGGCTATTATAAGTAAGGCTGCTATGAACATGGTGGAGCATCTGTCCTTGTTATATGTTTGGGCATCATTTGAGTATATGCCCAGGAGTGATATAGCTGGGTCCTTAGGTAGTGTCATGTACAATTTTCTGAGGAACCTTCAGACTGATTTCCAGAGTGGTTGTAGCAACTTACAGTCCCACCAGAGATAAAGGAGTGTTCCTTTTGCTCCATATCCTAGACAGCATCTGCTGTCACCTGAGTCTTTGATCTTAGCCATTTTGACTGATATAAGATGGAGTCTCAGGGTTGTTTTGATTTGCATTTCCCTATTACTATGGGTTTTGAACACTTATTTATTTAGGTGCTTCTCAACCATTCTATATTCCTCAGTTGAGGATTATTTGTTTAGCTCTATCCTTTATTTATTAAAAGGCTATTTGATTCTCTGGAGTCTAAATTCTTGAGTTCTTTGTATATATTGGAAATTAGGCCTCTATCCGGTGTAGGATTGGCAAAGATCTTTTCCCATTCTGTTGATTGCCCTTTGCCCTTGATGACAGTGTTCTTTGCCTTAAATAATCTTGACAATTTTATGAGGTCCCATTTGTCTATACTTGATCTTAGAGCATAAGCCATTGGTATTCTGTTTAACAAAATTTCCCCAGTGCCCATGTTATCAAGGTTCTTCCCCACGTTTTTTCTATTAGTTTGATTGTAATGGTTTTATGTGGAGGTCCTTGGTTCACTTGGACTTGAGCTTTGTACAGGGCAATAAGAATGGATTGATTTGCATTATTCTACATGCTGAATGCCAGTTAGGCAAGCATTGTTTGTTGAAAAATGCTATCATTTTTCCACTGAAAGCCTTTACGTCTTTTGTCAAAGATCATATGGGTTTGTTTTTGGGTCTTCAATTCTATTCCATTGATCTTCTTTCCTGTCTCTGTAGCAATGCCATACAGCTTTTATCACTATTGCTCTGTAATACAGCTTGAGGTCAGGGATGATGATTCCCACAAAAATTATTTTATTGTTGAGAATAGATTTTGCCATCCTGAATTTTTTGTTGTTTGAAATGAATTTACAAACTGCTCTTTCTAACTCTGTGTAGAATTGAGTTAGACTTTTGCTGGGGATTACATTGAATCTGTAGATTGCTTTTTGGCAAGATGGCCATTTTTATGATATTAATCCTGCCAATCCATGAGCATGGGGAGACCTTTTCTTCTTCTGAGATCTTCCTCAATTTTTTTTTCTTCAGAGACTTGATGTTTTTGTCAAATAGATCTTTCACTTTGTTAGAATTACACCAAGATATTTTATTTTTGACCTTTGTGAAGTGTGCCGTTTCTCCAATTTATTTCTCAGACATTAATCATTTGAGAAATGGAAGGCTACTGATTTGTTTGAGGTAATTTCATGTCTAACCACTTTGCTGAAGTTGCTTATCAGGTTTAGGAGTTCTCTGGTAGAATTTTTAGGGCCACTTAAGTATACTATCATATCATATGCAAATAGTCATATTTTGACTTCTTCCTTTCCAATTTGTATCTCTTGTCCTCCTTTTGTTTCCTAAATTTCTGGATAGGACTTCCAGAACTATATTGAATAGTAGAGAGAAAGAGAGAGAGTGGGCATTGTCATCTAGTCCCTGATTTTCGTGGGATTGCCTCAAGTTTCTCTCCATTTAGTTTGATGTAGGCTACTGGTTTGCTGTATATTTCTTTTATTATGTGTAGGTATGGGCCTTAAATTCCTGACCTTTCCAAGACTTTTAACCAAAAGGGGTATTGAATTTTATCAAATACTTTCTCAACATCTAATGAGATAATCATGTGTTTTTTTTCCTTTGAGTTTGTTTAGATAGTGGATTATGATTATGGATTTCCTTTTATTGAACCATCCCTGCATCCCTGGGATGAAGCCTACTTCATCATGATGGATGATTGTTTTGATGTGTTCTTGGATTAAATCTGTGAGAATTTTCTTGAGTATTTTTGCATAAACAGAAATTGGTCTGAAATTCTCTTTCCTTGGTTGGTATTTGTGTGATTTAGGTGTAAGTGTAATGGTGGCTTCATTGAAGGAATTAAGTGATGTTCCTTCTGTTTCTATTTTGTGGAATAGTTTGGAGAGTATTGGTATTGGGTCTTCTATGAAGGGTGGATTGAATTCTGCACTAAACTAAATTGGTCCTGGGCCTTTTTTTGATTGGGAGATTTTGATGACTGCTTCTAATTCTTTAGGAGTTATGGCACTATTTAGATGGTTTCTCTTATCCTGATTTAACTTTTGTACCTGGTATTCTGTCTAGAAAAATATTCATTTCCTTCAGATGTTACAGTTTTGTTTAGTATAGGCTTTTGCAGTAGAATCTGATTTTTTAAAAAAATTTCTTTAGTTTCTGTTGTTATTTCTCCCTTTTTATTTCTGATTTTGTTAATTTCAATACTGTCTCTATACCCTCCAGATAGTCTGACTAAAGTTTCATCTAACAACCAGCTCCTGGTTTTGTTGATTCTTTTTATAAATCTTTTTGTTTCTACTTTGTTGATTTCAGCCCTGAGTTTGATTATTTATGAATGTAGGTGCCCTTGCATTTGGAGCATAGATATCCAAAATTGAGATTTAATCTTGGTGGATTTTTTTTTTGATAAGCATGAAGTGTTCTTCTTTATCTTTTTGGATAACTTTTGGTTGTAAGTAAATTTAATTCAACCTTAGAGTGGCTATTCCAGCTTTTTTGGGGGGGGTACCATTTGCTTTGAAAATTGTTTTCCAGCCTTTTCTGTCTTTATCATTGAGGTGTGTTTCTTGTATGCAACAAAATGTTGGGTCCTCTTTATGTATTCAGTCTGTTAGTCCATGTCTTTTTGTTGGTGAATTGAGTCCATTGGTTTTGAGAGATATTAGAGACCCATGATTATTGTTTCTTGTTATTTTTGTTGTTAGAAGTGGAATTACGTTTTTGTGGCTGTTTCTTTGTGTTAGTTGTAAGAGGATTAGTTTATTGCTTTTTCTAGGGTGCAGTTTCCCTCATTGTGTTGAAGTTTTCCATCTATTATCTTTTGTAGGACTTAATTTATGGAAATATAATGTGTAAATTTTGTTTTGTCTTGTAATATCTTGGTTTCTCCATCTATGGTAGTTGAGAGATTTCCTGGATATAGTAACATTGGCTGGCATTTGTGTTCTCCTAGAGTCTGTGTAATTTCTGCCCAGGATATTCTAGGTTTCATAGTCTCTGTTGTAAAGTCTGGTATGATTCTTATAGGTCTGCCTTTATATGTTACTTGTCCCTTTTCCCTTACTGCTTTTAATATTCTTTTTTTGTCTTGTTAATTTGGTGTTTTGACTATTATGTGACCGGATGAATTTCTTTTCTGGTATAATCTATTTGGAGTTCTGTAGATTTCCTGTATGTATCTTTAGGTTAGGAAAATTTTCTTTTACAATTTTGTTAAAGATTTTTTACTAGCCCCTTTAAGTTGGGAATCTTCTCTGTCTTCTACACCTATTATTCTCAGGTTTGATCTTCTCATTTTGTCATGGATTTTCTGGATGTTTTGGGTTAGGAGCTTTTTGCATTTTGCATTTTCTTTGACAGTTGTTTCAATGTTTTCTATTATATCTTCTTCCTCTGAGATTCTCTATTTTATTTCTTGTATTGTGATGCTTGCATCTGTGACTCCTGATCTCTTTCTAGTTTTATCTACCTCTGTCTCCAGAGTTGTCTCTTTCTGTGATTTCTTTATTGTGCTTATTTTCATTTTTAGATCCTGGGTGGTTTTGTTCAATTTCTTTACCAGTTTGTTAATGTTTTCCTGTGCTTCTCTTAAAGATTTTTGTATTTTTTTGTGTTTCCTCTTTATGGGCTCCTACCTGTTTACCTGTGTTGTCCTATATTTCTTTAAGGGAGTTATGCATGACCTTCTTAAAGTCCTCTAACATCTTCATGAGTAATGATTTTAAATCAGAATCTTTCTTTTTCTGTGTGTTTGGGTTTTGAGGTCTTGCTATTGTGGTTAACTGAGTTCTGATGAGGATAAGTGGCCTTGTTTTCTATTACTTATGTCCTTAACTTGCCTCTGATCATCTGCTTATCTATGGTTTTTAGCTGGTCTTGCTGTTTCTGACAGGCTTCACTCTTCTGTAAGCCCGTGTCAGCACTCCTGGGAGATTAGCTCTCCCAGCAGGTTCTGAGTACCAAGATCAATGGCATAGGGTCATCATAGTGTGCAAACAGAAACTGGAATGGTCCTGTTCCAAACTTCTTCTGGACTTCTGTGTCCTGAAGGCTACAGACATGTCTCTCAGAGCAGCAGTGGTGTTCTTACCTGTACTCTCAGGTGTGTCAGCACTTCTAGGGGACCAGCTCTCTCTCTGAGAGGTCTGCGTATAGAGAGACTGGTCAGCTCCAGGCCCTGGTAGAAACTATAAGAATTCTGTACCAGACTGCTCTTATGTTTCTATGTCCTAAGACCCCCAGGTTGGTTCATTTTGGGCTAGTAATTTGGGTAGAGATGGTGATCTCATTTTTGCTCTTAGATGTGTCAGCGCTCGTGTGAACCCAGGTCTTTCCCAGCAAGGTCTGTGTATAGAGTGCTCTGGCACCAGGTCAGCTCCAGGCACAGGTGGAAACCAGAAGTCAGTTTTTTTTAATTTAAAAATTTTTCAGGCAATATATTTAATCATATTCTTCCCACTCCCTCAACTCTTCCCAGACTCTGATGAGGCCTCTTGATCTTTCCTTTTTCCACATTTTCATGGATATTGATTTTGTTTTTGTTCCATACACACATAGGCAGTCATGTTAGTGTATCTCCTGTTGTTTGAATGAAGCATGTCTTTCACTCGTCTGGAGCTTAGTTGGCTACATTGGCCTGAGAACGAGACCCGGTATTCTGCATTTCTCTTGTTCTCCATTGTTGGGAATCATAAGTCCATGTTACCATGTCTGGCTTCTGGTTCTGGGAACTTAATTTAGATTCTTGTGATTGTGTGGCAGGCTTTACTCACTGACCTGTCTCTTAAGCTCCTAATAAGTTGAATGTTGTCAAGAAACATCTATTGAAGTATAGCATCCATGATTCACAAAAGCTTTTGCAATACACAGATACACACACACACACACACATACACACACACACACACACACAAATGATACTGTTGCGTGAGCTTTTGCTACTGTCAGCTTACAAAAATTATGACACTCTTTATAATCTGCATATCCATCCATCACATAATTTTAAAGGCTAGGTGCTGTGACAAAGACCATTAATATCAGGGTTTGAGAAGTAAAGGTGGACAGCTTGGTCTACAGAGTGTGTGTAGGCCAGCCAGAGCTGCACAGTCATATCCTACCTCAAAAACACAGGGATACAATTTTAATAAAAGATTTGAATGTTTTAACATTTGACCAATGAACATGTTGAATTTTCCCCATTGCATCTTCATTCTATATTTGACCAGGTTAGATCCAAAATGTCAACTTTCTGATCCATATCAGTTGGTATATAGAAGAGCTGAATTTGAGACTCAGGAGGCCTTATGACTACAGACAGCAAAAGACACAATATTTACTAACAAATGGAGAACAAGAGAGAACAAATAGTGTTCTTCAATAAATTAGAGAGTGCTTTTAAAATAAATTGTTGCTATGAAAAAGCTGTTACTTATATGCATTGATTTTATGTTTCTTACTTGGACAATAACTATAACTAATATTTATTAGCCACTTACTATGTAATGGGACAGTTTCCTCTGCTTTATAGGTAGCAAGTAATTGAAACTTTACTCTTCTTATTCCTACATGAAGCATCTCAAGCGAAGAGCTGTGTTTTTCCAGAAGTTCCAGCTAGGATGAATCAGAGCTAGGCTTGGAACTTACCTCAGAATTTTGTTTACTAGACAGACACTAAAATCTATGGGGTATAAAGCAATGATAATCTATATAATTTGTAGAAAATAATAATATTCTATAGTAACTGCTAATACTCATGATGTAAGTGTCAGAGATACTGAAGAAATAATTAATCAAGAAGCAGCATGATAATATAACCAAAAGATTTTCCAACATATAACAAGACCACATGCTCCACTCTGTTCATAGCAGCCTCATTTATTATAGCCAGAAGTAGGAAAGAACCCAGATGTCCTTCAGTAGAGGAATGGATATAGGAAATGTGGTACATTTACACAAAGGAGTATTAATCAGGTATTAAAAACAATGACTATATGAAATTCTTAGGCAAATGGATTAAATTAGAAAATATCAGCCTGAGTGAGGTAACCCAATCACAAACAACAACAACAACATGGTATGCATTCACTGATAAGTGGATATTAGCTCCAAAGCATGGATTACCCAAGATAAAATTTACAGACCACATGAAGCTCAAGAAGAAGAGAGACCAAAGTGCAGATGCTTCAGTCTTTCTTGAAAGTAGGAACAAAAGTATTCACTAGGTGGAAATACAGAGACAAAGTTTGAAGCGGAGACTGAAGCAAAGGCCATCCAGAGACTGTCCTATCTGGAAATCCAGCCCATATACAGCCACCAAACCCAGAAAATGTTGCTGATTCCAAAAAGTACATGCTGACAGGAGTCTGATATAGCTGTCTCCTAAGAGGCTCTGCAAGATCATGACAAATACAAAGGTGTATGCTCATAGTCAACCATTGAACTGAGAATGAGGTTCCCAATGGAGAAGTTAGAAAAAGGATTGAAGGAGCTGAAGGTGTTTACAACTTTATAAGAACAATAATACCAACCAACCAGAGCTCCCAGGGACTAACCCACTCTCCAAAGAGTACACATGGAGGGACCCATGGCTCCAGTTGCATACATAGTAGGGGATGGCCTTGTTGGGCATCAGTTGTAAGAGAAGTCCTTGTTTCTGTCAAGGCTTGATGCCCCAGTATAGGGGAATGTCAGGGCAGGGAGGCTGGAGGTTATCAGTTGATAGGGGGATGGAATAGGACCTTTATGGAAGGGAAACTGGGAAAAGGGATAACATTTGAAATGTAAATAAAATATATCCAATAAAAAAGAGGGGGAGGAGTGGCATGATGGTATATAAACTTATGAAGGACATTTCACATCCGCTTGTTTATAAGTGTTATGTTAGTTTATTAAATACTTACTACAAATCATACAATAAGCTTCCTCAAAATTTTGCCTTCTAGAATCTTAGAAGAGCCCACAGAGAAGCAAACGGTAGCAGCCTAGTGAAGGATCTTAGAACAATTTTTCTGGCAGTATGAACAAGAAACATTCAGGCTTGTTTCTGTCGAAGAGAAACACGGTTTTTCTTTCTCTTGTGGGAATGAGACATTTGCATCCAAGTTAGATGAAACTCCCTTAGATTATCAAAGCCACCGGGATGGAGAGGCTTGGCTGACAAGATGGGCTTTATAAATTAGGCTAAAGCTCTGCTTCAGTCTGTCTCCTTGCAGTTTTCCAATTCTTCCGACTCTGAACTTTAAGACGCTCTAAACAAACTGTGCTCAAATAATTGGCTGGCTATAATTAGACTGAAAATTTTCCTCATTAATAAATTTTGTGGTTCATTCTTTCCTTATATCTTCTAGTCTGTGTTTTACTGTGGAAAGAATCTGTTTCAAGATTGAGAAATGTAGGTGTGTTTTTTGGGTGATGGTTTTGGGAGTGATGGTGGTACTGTGTGTGTGTGTGTGTGAGTGTGTGTAACCTCAGCACAGATTCCTACACATTGTTCACTGTGTGATTTGACCCAGTTATCATTGCACTGACCTAGAGTTCTTGCCTTTTTTCTAATGCCCTCTGAGGTGTTTTACTGACTCAGGAACTGTTTCTTTCTATAGTGAAGGAGAGGTTTCGAAGTGACCTAGAATGTTAGCATGTAGACAATCCAGCAGATTGTAGAACATGGATAAAGTCAAGCTGATCCTCATAGATAAACCTCAGATAGAAGACCAGTAATGGGTGAATTTAAAAGTCTGTTAAGGGAACTCAGCAGGCTTCTAGAGTGGAGCAAAGCAAGGAATTGCAACTGTGACTTTGACAGCAGAACTGGCTTCAGTCCATATTGAGGCAATATCCATACATGTGTGGGGCTTGGGGGAAGTGGAGAAGTAAATGTGGAGACATTTGTGGTCTACATGGCTCACCATCGACACTTGTGAAAGTATAATACATTCCTCTTGTGCTCTAGAGAACTCCTTTTCCCAAAGCAGCAAACAACCTGCCCCTGCCACGTCACATTGCCCCCTTTCTGGGTTCTTGATTAGATGATCCTGATCAAAAGACTGCTCCTTTTGTCCCTCATGTCCTAATGACATACTTAATTTTCCCTTAAGTACTTAAAAATTTCTTTTATATGAGGTGGCATATATAAAAATCCCATTAGAGAATTATTTTTAAAAAGAATAAGATCTTTGACCCTCATAAAATTTTATTTGGAGAAAAAAAGGATTTATATAAAAAAAGTTATTGGCTTTAAGATAGTCGACAGTTGAAAAGCTATTCAGATGGTTTAGAGAAGATGGGGTTTCCCTTTTATGAAGACTGATTACTGCTTGGGCTATTTTGTAACAGAGGGCAGAGGGATGGAAAAGTCCCACAGAAACAAGGCTGCTTCTAGCTGAGACCAACTGCTCCAAGAAGAGAGTCACAGCTATAAATCAAAAGTTCTTCCTGCCAGATTGGTCTCATGTCTTTGTCCCCATGTCAGCCTGTTTTCTCTAACTTTTGCTCAGAAAGGAAATTTAATGTTCTGTAACATAACATTCTCAACTTTTAACCACCTTATCTCACACTCCAGTTTTACTATATCTGTGGTGTTATGTAACCATTAATCCCCAACCTATAAATCAGGCATGACTCAATATACTGCTCCTCTAGCCCAGCCAATCAGTAGTCTACTTTTCTCTGTACAGATTTGTTTCCTACTTCAGACATTTTGAATTCAGTGAACCCTATGGCTGTAACTGTTTGCATGTGTGCCTCTCACTTGGCATATAGCCGTCACGGTTCACTGCCACTGCAGTTCGAGCTCTCCTTCATTTCTCTTAATAGCTGAACGGCATTATGCTGAATGAGATGTCCCATGTTTACTTCATTTATTCATTCATTGTCAGATTCTTGGGTTAGTTTTTCAGTATTATAAATAATGCTGCTAAGAGCTGCCTTTACCAGTATTTCTGTGGAGCTGTGTTTTCAACTCTCTTGGGTATTCACTTAAGGGTGGTACTACTGGGACTGGGGGTGGGATATTCTTTAGAAAGTCCTAAATTGTAAATGGTTGACCATTTAAAATTTCCTGTAGCCATGCGTGAGGATTATTTTCTTTTCATTTTCCCCACATTTTGTTTAAAGTTTGTAAAAAATAGGCAGAGAATAACTGAGTGTGGAATTTTCAGCCTTAAGAAGGACATCAATATCATATCATGTCTACGTCCCAGGACCAGATAACATGGGATAAAGGGTAGAATAATTGTAAAATTCAGAGGTAGTGGATATCTACAGCCAAGTAGTATTTGCCAGGCAACAAGCCATTGCACAGAGAAGTTCACTGTGGCTGTGCCTGTGAATGCAAGGCTTGTACAGGATCAAGTAAGTTCCAGCACTGAGACTAGGGAGGATTCATAAATTCCCGTCCTTAGTTACTGACAACCAATAGATGCTGAAGAATAGAGAGTAAGCTTTCTCTTAATGGAAGTATCCTGAAGACACTTCAGCTGTGCAAACAGGTATCTCTAAGTAGACTTAATGTATCTAAGAAGAAAAGAAGAACACATGAAGTTGAGAAGGAAATAGTGGTGGTAGAGGGAAGGATGGAGTCAGATTGTAGAAAATAAAAAGTGGATTTGGTCAAAGCGTGTTATATGCATGTATGACATTCTCCGTAAAATAATTAAGCATCATAGTGCTTTTTGCTTTTTATTTTAACCCTATCTTTCATTACAGCATCCTTATATGTTGCTGTTGTTTTATTTTATTTTTCTTTTCTCTTTAAAAGATAATTTGTTTATCACTTTAATGAGTAAAAAGCATCTTCCCCCAGTATTTCTCATCTGGCAATGGTAAATAATTGGTGTTATATTTATCTATTGCTGCATGACAAATTATGACCAAACTTAGCAGCATAATTGCACAACCATACATCTAGTTTCTGTGGATTCAGAAGGAATCTTTCCTTCTCTCCATTTCCTCCTTCTTATGACCCATCAAACATCATGCAACAGCATCTCCACTCAGGCTTTGTTGGTACACAAACTGCGGAAAATACTTATATAACTTTTAGCATGTTCAGTTTCTCACTGTTGATCCATGGTAGATCCCCATTTATCAGTGGATGTAGGTGGAAGGTCATTTCTTTCTTACCATGCAGAATTCTCTGTGGGACAGTTCATGGTACAGCAGCTCCTTTCTCAGTGTTAGCAGAGAAAAGTATGAGCATGTCATAAATGTCCATAGAACATAGACATTTGTCTTCATTACTTTTATTGTATTCTGTTCATGAGATAGTCAGTATCCCATCCAAAGGAAAGGAAAGCGATTAGATGGTATGAAGACTAGGGATGGAGATCTTTGGATTCAATTTCAACCATATCTCCAATGATAGTATTAAGGAAAAAAAAAAGACTTGTGGGGAAACAAAGCCATACTTTTATCCATGCAAGTGATTTAAGATAAACTTTTCGGGTTTTGTTTAAATATAATTAGAATATTTCTTACAGAAAGCAAGTTTATCAAGGTTTGGGTCACTTGCAAATGTAGACTTAGGAGATGCAGAAAATTATACCTGGAGAGAATCATGATCTGGTCTGACTGACAAAGTCTTTACCTTCTTTCTGCTTCAGTTGTATGGTTTGTATAGCCCAAGGGTACTTCCTACCAAGAGTTTCCAAGCCACTTTGACTTCAATTCATAATACAAATTGACTTTCCATAGATACTGTTTCACTGAACAAATACATGGAATCAGTTCTCAGAAAACACAAAATCCCAACACTAAAGTGTTCTATTCCAAAATGCAAGCTACTCTGAATGTGCCCTGTCACTCTATATGTTTAAAAAAAGTTATCCTAGTTAACAAAGATAAATTGCCCCAGGAAAGATCCTTAATTTCTTTCTAGTGAATTTCCACCCCAAAGCTTGAAAACATGAAAGACACTATTTCTCTTTCCCAAGCTGCTAAATCAATGAGAGTTGTTCGCCAGGTCTAAGAGGACTAATACAAGGAGGAAGGCCAACCCTTCTCCTTTTTCTTAAACACCACATGGTCTCCTTAAGATTCAATATTAGCAAATGCTCCATCACTCTGCTTTTTCCTACATAAATGTGCATTTCTTTGATACAGCGGATCCAAGGGTAACTATCTTAGAAAGCTAATGATTTCTATTGGTTAAGTAACATTTGGCTTTGCCTCAGGCTATAAACTCTCCCAAAAGTTCTTAAGTCTCAAAAATGAACCTTCTTTTTAAATCTACTGGGCTCAAGGGGTTATTGATTCTGTCACATGCACATTGTGCTTGGTCTCAGTGACTTTATCCTTTAGTTGTTCTTGCTGTGGGTGTGTCATAGTTGGTATGACAGGCAGTTTTCTGAGCTCATATGGAGTGGCCACTGAACATATGTGTTACCTAGAGTAGGAAGTTTTCTCTTTACTGCCGTCATCACCTGCTAAGTGTTGGACAATATACAGGGCCTGCACACATTGCTTCTCCAATGTTTTCCAAGGTCTACTGAATGCAAGAGCAGTAAGGGATCTGAGACAGTTTGCAGAAAGAACCAGGTCTCCTTGACTCTGTGATATATGCTTGTTTCAATAGCTTATCAATGCTTTACATTATTTATGAGTAAAATTACTTTAACTTTCCTTCAGAAGCTTGAACTAAAATTCATCTTCAGGAGGCTGCATTGTGATTTTTCTTTGGCTAAAAGCAAACTTCACCTAGGAATTCAGAGAATCATGAACATTTTGTGCTTTTGTTTTTATTGTTGTTTGATCCCGTGTGGTAAGTGTTAGTATACACTTTGGCTGCCGAGGAATAAAGAGCTCCGTAAATTCATATAAATTGATTGATTGCTGCATTAGAACAGACCAGTACTTTCTTCACAGCAAATGTTTTCTTTTTTATGTTAAATTGTCTACAAAGCTTCATGAAATGAAGAATAATCCAGTAAATTGTAGAGTCTCTAATACAGAAACACTTCTGGTGTCAATATTTCTGATGGAAAGATACAATAAGTGAAGAAATTCAAACATTTGATTGCTTGGGAAGAAATTAGGCTACATAAAGAGGGCTGATTTCTCAAGCAAGGCTTTGGAGAAGTTGAAGAGACCATCTGTAGATTTGGCATCTGGTGTCACAGGATTTCAGTCATGTTTGTTTGGAGCAGACCATGCTATCTATAGGCAAGAATCCCGGGCTCATGACTTCTTCTTTGTCATTCCATTTTGTCTAAACTGAAAAGTTTTCATTCCTTGTTGGTCTAAATTGTTTTTAAACCATATGCACAGAGCTGCCGACCTGCAGAAAGAAAGGAAGGGGGAGGGGGAGAAGGAGGGGAAAGAGAGAAAGAGGGAGTGGGAGAGAGAGAAAGAAAGAGAGAGAGAGAGAGAGAGAGAGAGAGAGAGAGAGAGAGAGAGAGAGAGAGAAAGAGAGAGAGAGAGAGAGAGAGAGAGAGAGAGAGAGAGAGAGAGAGAGAGAGAGAGAGAGAGAGAGAGAGAGAGAGACCTTCTCAGTGCTTGCAAGGGAGCAAACAATGTTTTCTTGATCCATGGAGAGGGGCCAGGAAGAGCTCTGTCCTAAAGCACAGCATACCTGTACACTATTTCCTAAGATGAGATGCTGAAGTAGAAACTTACATTTTATAAGTTCCTTTAAACTCTAAGAGCCACATAATTTTTATGCCATCTAGAACCCTTTTATGTTGTTCAGTGTATGTCAATGTACTGGGGTATTTCCCCATTCTGTATACAGCCTTTGGCCATAAAGATATCTAAGCTCCACTTACTTCATTTACAAAATGATTATTGATCCCAATTTCCTGACACCCAAAGAACAGGTTTTGTGGAAATAGCATTTCTTTATTCTTTGGCTGTCTTCATTGTGTGACTTTTGCACACATGGCAACAAAATGGTAAGTCACTGCGGCTAGTTGTTGCCTCAGCTCCTGTGTTCTCCTGTGTCACTCTGTATCAGATGGGTGGCATGCAGCTCCCAGTGGAGCATTCCTTTATTAAATGAGGACAGAAACCATGAAGAGAAAAGAATGAGCAAGAATAAACATTGAACTTGATCCTTGGTAACATCATGAAACCTGTCACAACCTCCACTGTAAAATTAAGGTTTCTTGTTGCTTATGATATACAAGTCTATCAGTATCTCGTCTTTGGACTAAAATGACATGGGGAACTTTTCGTTATTCATTTTTCTTTCCTTTGACTCTAGTGATAAATCATTATTCCTATAAAGTATTACTACATTTTTTTACTTTAAATTGAAGTACATGTCTTCAAAGGTTTTAAAATGTATTAATTTCTTTTATTGAATCATATAAGTTTAAATAGTTTTTCTCTTTGACTCTGTTTTCTCAGCATTGTTTCAGTGATATTTATCCACTCAAATAAATAAAGAAGTCCAGACTCCAATGTATATATAGGGTATAGCTAGAGTTTTTCATAGTGTGGCTGAGTAGCTTCAATATCATGTAGCTATCATCTACTAAGTTTCTGTAAAATAGGTCCTGGTACAGTTCATGTATTTCCACTGATATACATGTATATATCATGACAAATATACATTGATTCCAATGGAGCATGTATCTGTCCTTCATGTGTTTGTGACACAGGATTTCATTTGTAAATCTTCAACAATCCTCTTAGTGTGCATTTGGTTTGTTGCTAGATTAGTACTGTGAACAGTGTTGCTCTAAAGGCAGCACACGTCTATTAGTGTTTACTCTGCAGAAGAGTCTCTAGTCCACAGCCTTAGAAATAGTATCACTGGGTCACAGGAGTCTACAGATCTGACTTTGGTAGACAATATCTCACTGTTATTATTAGGGTTTCATGGTGAGTGAAGAGCCAAGGAGTGTCACAGAGATTACACCACACAACAGATCTCATGCAAGAGATTTACTGGAAGTGGGGGAGGAAGTAACAGAGAGTATCTCTGAGGAAGTAACAGAGAGAGACTGGGAGAGATAGTATGACTCCTGGAAACTGGAAATGTGTGACCACACTGTTGCTGGTGTTCAAGTCAGGTACGGGCAACACCTGATTCTGAGTGGGTGCTTCTCAGTTTACCAAGAGTTTTTCCTGACCATGTGTTCTCCGATTTTGTAGGAGAACTTCACTTTTTCACCCTACTTTCCTTTAGTTTTCTATATTTAAGGTCTAACAAACTTATGCCTCATATTTATCCCAGAGAAGATAGTTATTAATTTTCAGAAACAACTATTCTATCGCATTATATTGCCTGTTAGACAGGTGTGGTTTTTTTACTCATTGAGAATACGGTTGGTTTGGTTAATGATTAACTGTGACTCTAAGAGTACTTAGGGTTATCAATCAGAAGAACAAACCAAAACCCAACTAATGTCCCCATTCCAAGGTTCAATGATTACTTTGTGCATTTGATATGATACACACATTATAAAGTATTTACCAGAAACTCCCAAATAAATAACTAAGACAGGGAGGAAGATGTGAGTTCCATTATCTGATTTGGGGATAGTAAAAAAATTTAATTCTCCCCTTTTTCTGTAATAAAACTCTATGTGGACTGTGGAGACTTCTTGAATTGTAAGATAAATGACTGTGATTTTTATGGGGAGTTTGTATTTAAACAGAAGCATGAACTACCTCAAGGCTTGAGAAAATAAAGGTCTTTCACTCTCTAGAGATCATCAGTTCCTCCTGGAAAATGTTTTATTTCTGAAATGTGTGATACTTCCTCGTGTCCTTTGTGAACTGCGAGACTCCGTGAGGGCTTTAGAGCCCACACAGCAGCAGAAACAATTTGTTTCAAACAGGCACAGTTCAATTAGGAAGCACAATATTTTGCTTGGGAAAATGCTTTCCACATGGTGCTGTAATCTACAGCAACACTGGCAAATGTTTGTTTGTAGTATGAAATGGAACCTGCAGTGTTCTCTAGTTTTTAAAGGTTTTGACGCTTCTTTGTCACACTATGTTAAAAACCATCATGCTCCATCAGCTAAATTTATAAGAGCTCCTAGTAAATCAATATACACATTTATATGTATGCATATTTTGAACAGAGTTTCTCCACATCCATGTCTGTATTGCCGAGTCTAGTGAGTGATTGGAAACACTTCAGGATTCTGAAGAATGGAAATTTTGCAGATTGAGAGACAAAATTAACTTAAGCTACCTATTGTCCACTCAACAGTTTATTTCTTACGCATCCCTACATCTGACCTAACTGCTCTGGAATTGTCTATAAAACTCTTGGAACTATGTAGTTTAGCTTAACATAGCTATCTTCTCCAATCCCAAAGGCAAAAGAATAGCTATGGTAGATAGCTATGGCATACTTACCAGATACTATGAAACATGCATAGTAAAATATGCTGATATAGAAAAATTGATCTCATTACTATATATGCTGTATATAAATATCACACACACACATATAATGTATGGTATATTGCTATTGCCTCTGGTTACTTCTCAGAACTTGAAGGTAAAAACCTTTCTGAAGAAGACACTACACACTTCAGATACTGAACTTGGAAAAAAATCAAACTGAAACTGACCTGGAAACCTCCTCCCTGGGGACCATCTTTCAAAGTATCAAAAAGCACTATCCAAGGTGCCAAGGGAGAAAAGCAAAAGTAGTGTCATCCAGCTGTAAAGCCACAATGACTGGCCTGGTAAGACAAAAGCTACACCTGAATCTTAGGGGTAACCCTCAGCTGTCTAATTAAATTTAAGACCTGCTGAATAAGAAAGGGTTCGTGGTTCTGTTAACATAGCCAACTGTCAGTGGCTGGAGGAGACATAAACACTAGAGGAGAAGCCACGACTCCCATTTTACTAAATATATGTCATTTCTACATGTATTCTCAATACTGATCCTCATGTGCACACATTACTGTAACTCTCCTCCCATCAAAGGATCTCCTTTATGCTGTAGATGGAAATGAATTCAGAGATCTACAGCTGGTTGAAATGCAAGAGAGAGTGACAGTGAGGGATGCAGCCTCAACTGATGCCTGTACCCATAACACATCTCCAGCACACATGTACCCGTAACACAACTCCAGCACACATGTACCCATAACACAACTCCAGCACACATGTACCCATAACACAACTACAGCACACATGTACCCATAACACAACTCCAGCACACAGGTACTCATAACACAACTCCAACATACATGTACCCATAACACAACTCCAGCACACATGTACCCATAACACAACTCCAGCACACAGGTACCCATAACACAACTCCAGCACACATGTACCCATAACACAACTCCGGCACACATGTACCCATAACACAACTCCAACATACATTTACCCATAACACAACTCCAGCACACATGTACCCATAACACAACTCCAACATACATTTACCCATAACACAACTCTAGCACACATGTACCCATAACACAACTCCAGCACACATGTACCCATAACACAACTCCAGCACACATGTACCCATAACACAACTCCAGCACACAGGTACCCATAACACAACTCCAGCACACAGGTACCCATAACACAACTCCAGCACACATGTACCCATAACACAACTCCAGCACACATATACCCATAACACAACTCCAGCACACATGTACCCATAACACAACTCCAGCACACAGGTACCCATAACACAATTCCAGCACACAAGGATCAGGGAAAATCATGGAAGATGTGGTGGAAACACTGTAAGAACCAGAGGGCCGGAATTGTTGTGAGAGTTTGTTTGCTGTACATGAAAGGGATGTTTCACACATGTAACTTCAAATATTTGTACAAAGAGAATGCCAGTTGAAATGCCAAGAAGCAAATGGGGGCATTTTACAAGGTCTTAATCCTAGAAGAAAAAAATAAAGGCATGGAGTGGCTCCTAAGAGGGAGAGTCAGTTTTCTCCAGGGATGAATTCCTTGATAGGTTTTCCAATCCCAAGTGGTCATCCTAAACATATATACATATAGGCAACACTAAATGGACACAGTAAGATTTATAAACACACACACACACACACACACACACACACACACATACACACACGTGTATGCATATGCATATAAATTGTAATAAGTAAGGAAGAGGGAGCAAGGGATGTGGGAGATTTTGAGGGTTGTGGAAGGGATGGAAATGATCTGAAGGATAGTACTCAAGTATTAGATTCCAAAAGAAAATGAAAACCTAAGTTAACAGAGACTTCTGGAAATGAAGAACAGGGGAATTATGAGGTTACAGTAGCTCAGCTGATGAGCATAGAAAGCACACCGGAAGACTCAATTGCAGGTCTGTGAAGTGCATCCTTCTGAATTCTTGATAAACCAGTCACTTGTACCTTGTTTGGGTTTACTTTTTTTTTTTGAGATGGAGTTCAGTATAAAGTATAGGTTAGGTTTAATCTTGGTATTTTCCTGCCTCAGTTTCCCAAGAGTGATAGTATTGTGGGCATCTGTTGCCAGACCTGTCTTCTATGTGTTGTTTTCAAGGACAAGAATTCTACAGAGGAAGGAATTTTTTTCCACATTCATATTTAAAATATTCTCTTTATATCCTGTATTTCTTTTTAAGGAGACAAACCTTTCAACTTAAAAAAAAAATACAGATTGGGGATGCAAATTTAAGAACTGTCACCTAGGGGATATATTGTACCTTACTGCTTTTCACCAGATTAAAGGTCTCTAAAACTTGTCTTTATCTTTGTAGAAGAAAAGCACACAGCCATCTTTTAAAAGTGCCTTCAAGTACCTAGTGATTGGATAGCTCCTGCCTCTCTGCGTACTGAGAAAGAGTGCTTATGTTCTCTCCTAATACCTGTGAATCCTTATGTGTTTTACCTTTCCTCTGTTTTCTTTCTCTCTACTGCCATTACTCCCTTTATCTTTTGAGATTATAATATCATTACATCGTTTCTCCCTTCCCTTTCTTTCCACCAAATTCTGGCATACACTCCTCCTTGCCCTCTCTCAAATTCATGAATGCCTTTTCCCATTAGCTGTTGTTGCAAATGTAGATGTTCATATGTATACATTCCTAGTTACAGCCTGCTCAGTGTGGACTATATTCCCTGCATGTATATTGCCAGGGCTTAACACTTGGTATTGGATAACTAGTTTATTTTCTCTGCCATAAAACCCTCATCAAGACTCCTGTTTTTATTTATTTATTTGTTTTTTTAGGTTTTTTTTTTTTTTTTTTTTTTTTTTGTCTTCTTAGTTCATGGGCCACCACTGAAAGTGAATGTGTACCCCTGTCCAGTCCTGAACTGTGTTGTTCCTACTGAATCTGCAGCAGAAGCCCTCGTTGGCATATCTTAGAGGTTTACTCACTTTAGTTGCTTCTGGCTGCCTCTCTGTTACCTTAGCTTCCTCATGAAAGATATAATGGATGAATTTCACAGGCAGGGCCATCTCTGAGCTCTAAATGCAAACTTCCTTTGCCATAGCAGACCCAGGCATTCATGCTGCCAGTAGAAATCTAAATATGCCATCTTTTAAATTAACTACATAGAATGATAGATTTTAAAATGTAAACATCAGATACCAAACACCACTAGCTGAGACACAATGTAATTCAGAGCTTCCTGGCTCTAGTCTGGCATTTGTGGCTCTCTCTCTCCTTCCCTCCTTCCCTCCCTCCCTCCCTCCCTCCCTCCCTCCCTCTCTTCCTCCCCCGCCCCATGCCTTTTGGCAATCTTTTCTATTTTCCCACAGCATTTGTGAATAAAAAAGTTTCAGAGTTTCTGTTGTTCTTGTCACATTATTTCAGTCCGTTTCACTGTCCCCAGGAGACCTTTGCTCATTGGTATGTACTGTGGTGCTAAGTTTTTCTATTGAAAATAATGGACCATAAAAGACACTTCTAAGCAATTTCTGTACGGTTCAATAGTAAAATTTTAGTGCAACTCGGCCCAAATGGCATTTGTAATCATCACATTTTTTGTATCTGTCCTGTATATTCATAGTTTATATCTTGCTTTAGCAGGGCCTTTGGACTATTGCAGTTTTAAGAAGCAGACTGCATGAAGTGTGAGGTTAATTTGTCTTCAAATATGTTTATATACTCAAATATATTATAAATACCCAGTAGTTTGTTCATAAACATGATATGGATATTGTATCTGATGCTTAATATGTTTATTGCTGCCATTATATGATTGTTATTATTATTTTTCTTATTGAGATAGATACAATAAGTGTTAATTGGCTCTTCAGTTATGCTGTTGTTTACTTGAACTTGAAAAATCAGGTTTAGCTGCTCTCTATGTTCCTTTGCAAGAGTATTTTAAAGACATTTGTCCATTTTATAAAGGTTAACTTCTCTTAGTTTCATTAAAATTAATTTTATGTAATTATAAACTCACTTGACTGAGCTTAATAAAACACATTTAGTTGCATTACAGTGAAACAGAAGTGAAAGTAAAAATATTTCTGGGTTACATCATGTTTTACATGTAGTTTTTGCTCATTGTAACTAGTAAGACCTTAATGCAGAGTATCAAACCTTAAAAAAAAAATAACCAAGCACTGACAAAAATGTATTCGTATACATTTATGCAAAAATGCTTAAAATTTGTCCTTTTATCTTTGTTTTTTTAAAATAAAGTTAAAAAAATAGAAAAAAATTCAGTTGACATTTTAATGTTTCTAAAAATTCTCTGCTTAAACCACATTTGGTCCATGCCTATAATTTCAGCTCTCAAGAAACAGAGTTCTGCAGTAGGAAGACCTCAAGTTCAGGATAGTCTGAATATACAACAAAAAGTGGGAAAGAATATTAAACAAGTTAGGTCATGGTTCCAGGGGAGAAGTTACTGCTATAATTCAACTGAAGGAGCAAAGAAATAAAATTACTTCCAATGATATATTGCAATAGCTACAGATTGGTGCATTGTCTAATGATTATCAAAGCAGGGTCTTATAATAGGTGGTAATAAACAGAGACCTACAATTAGAAAATGTTCAGAGAATGAGTGTGGAACACTCCATCCTAAATGAGACATCAGCATCAAACTCCTCCCCTCAAGGTTCAGAGGTCTGTGCACAAGGGGAGTTGGAGAGAGTGCTAGAGCCAGGGGTGATGAGTGTTTCCGAGGAAACAGCATCTTCCAGACACAACATAACATGCACATGTGAACTCACACAGACCTCAACAGCACGCATAAGTTCTGCTCAGGTTCAAACAACAAAACTCTAGCAGGGGAAGTGCACACAAAGTCCCATCCCTCAACAGGAAGCTACTTGTAATTGACACCTGCTAGTAAAGGTAATACCAGTTTTCTTCTCAATGGTGTGTCACGGTGTACACCAGTACATCCTGGGCAAACTGCATGTCCAGGAGAAGTTGACCACCACGAAATAAACCCCATGTTTTCTTGCTGTGGGGTTTTTGTTTCATTTTGTATTCTTTTGTTATCTTGTTGATTATTTGTTCATTTTGATTTTTTATTTTGTTTTTATTCTTTTGAGAAAAGAGAGGAAGGGTGATAGAAAGATCAAGATGTTGGGTAGGTATGTAGAAAACAGTCTGGGAGGAGTTGGGTGAGGGGATCCATGATCCTAAATAAATGTTGTAGGGGGAAAAAAAAAGACAGAGCAAAGGAAATTTTGTTATCAAATTTACCTTCTGATCTAAATATAAGATAACTTGTTTGGAAATATTGGGTGGTCATTCATTGAATTTGATCCCAGCACATGAAAGACTGAGGCAGGCAGATCTCTGAGTTCCAGGCTAGCCTGGTCTCTTGGAGTTCCAAACTATCCAGACCTGTGTGGAAAGACCCTGATTCAAAACGAAACCACACCAAAAAAAAAAAAAAAAAAAAAAAAAAAAAAAAAAAAAAAAAAAAAACAAAAACAAAAAAAAAAAACAAAAAACAAAAAACAAAACAAAAAAAAAAACCAGAGAAACGATAAAAGCAAAAACAAAGACCCTATCTAAGGCAAACAGGCAACACTTTGAGAAAAGAGGTAAAGCTTTTGCTTTGGTCGTAGCAGCTCTGTCTTTGATAGCCACCACTACTCAGTAGAAAATAGAGGGGCTTCTTCATGTTGTCTCTAAGTTATGTTAGATTTGTTTGTTACGTGGTCTGTAGCTTATTTCAGACACTTGGTATTATTTAATTATTTATTGATTATGTAGTCTGGCTCTTATTTCAGACATTGATTATTATTTAAGTGTTTATTAGTCATGTGGTCTGACACTTATTTCAGAGTTGTACAGAACTACTTTCCCAGCACATTTTAATGTTAACATTTCCTTTTTTGAAGAATTAAAGTTGTGGCCCTTTAAATATAAATTTTGTGAGTGACTATAGATCTTTTTATAATTTTTAAAAAGCCGTTTGCTCGTTATTTTGTTAATTTTTTTTCTTTAAAAGAAAATTTGAATACCAAAGAAGGCAATTAAAAAGGCCCATTATCAAACCACATGAATTCTCTGTAACTCCTGTAGGGAATACCCTTCTGTATGTGAAGCCCAGGCAGTGACTGAATGCAGTCACACAGATGCTTAAAATGCAGATTTTCATGAAACCTAAACTGTACCTATTAAGCAATAACTTTGTGTGTGTGTGTGTATGTGTGTGTGTGTGTGTGTCTGTGTGTGTGTGTGTGTGTGTTTAGAGATTGATAAAAATGCCTTTCCCATTCCTTTCTACCTTAGTGTTTGGACAGGATCTCTCTGAAAAAGGCATCTCACTGTTTGCAAATCTATGTGGCAAGACCCCAGGATCCTCTTTTCTCCACCACACTCCAGAGATAGAATGAAAGGCTCCTGAAACTGAACCTGGCCTGTACCTCCAGTGCCTCTAGTTACAGAGTTACTATTGATCCTCACTCAGGCCCTTCCTCCAGCTTCCCAAGCAGAGAGGGCTCTTTGCCCACCTCACCTAAGCCATCATCCTCAGACACCAGTTTCATATCTGATAACGAGTCATACTGCATCTTGGGTAATCCAAGATTTTAGTCTAATATCCATTTATCAGTGAGTGCATACCATGTATGTTCTTTTGTGATTGGCTTACCTCACTCAGGATAATATTTTCTAATCTTATCCATTTGTCCAAGAATTTCATATAGCCATTGTTTTAAATAGCGGAGTAGTACTCCACTGTGTAAAAAATGTAGCACTTTTTAAAATCCATTTCTCTGTTGAAGGACATCTAGGTCCTTTCCAGCTTCTGGCTATTATAAATAAGGCTGCTAAGAAGAGAGTGAAGCAGTGTCCTTGTTATATGTTGAGGCATCTTTTGGGTATATGCCCAGGAGTGGTATAGATGAGTGTGTGGGTAGTAAGTACTATGTCCAGTTTTCTGAGGAAGCTCCAGACTGATTTCCAGAATGATTACAATCCCATCAAAATTAGAGAAATGTTCCTCTTTTCCACATTTTTGCCAGCATCTGCTGTCTCCTGAGTTTCTGATCTTATCCATTCTGACTGGTGTGAGGTAGAAGCGCAGGATTGTTTTGACTTGCCTTTACCTATGTATGACTAAGGATGTTGAGCATTTCTTTAGGTGCTTCTCAACCATTTGGTATTCCTCAGTTGGGAATTATTTGTTTAGTTCTGTCTCCGTTTCCATTTCTTTAGGGGTTATGAGACTGTTATATAGTTTATCTGATTCTGATTTAACTGTGGTAACTGACCCCATGAAACTCAAGAAGAGGGAAAACTAAAATGCAGATGCTTCAGTTTTTCTTTGAAAGGGGCACAAAATGGTTACAGGAGTAAATATGGAGACAAAGTTTGAAGCAGAGACTGAAGCAAAGGCCATTTACAGACTGCCCCACCTGGAGTTTGAGCCTATATTCAGCCACTAAATGCAGACAATATTGCTGATGTCAAGAAGCACTTGCTGACAGAAACCTGATATCACTGTCTCTTGAGAAGCCCTGCCAGATCATGACAAATACAGAGGCTGATGCTCACAGCCAACCATAGAACTGAACAGGGTCCCCAACAGAGAAGTTAGAGAAAGAATTGAAGGAGCTGAAGGGTTTGTAACTTCATAAAAACAACAATACCAACCAACCAGAGCTCCCCAGGACTAAACCACTGTTGAACGAGTAGAAACAGATGGATCCACGGCTCCAGCTGCATATGTAGCAGAGGATGGCCTTGTTGGATATCAATGAGAAAAGAAGCCCTTGGTCTGGCCCAGGCCTCATGCACCAGTGTAGGGGATATTCAGGTAGGGGAGTGGGAAGGGGGTGGTTTTGGAGCATCCTTTAGAAGCAGGAGGAGGGTGGGATGAGATAGGGGGTTTATGGAGAGGAAACCAGGAAACGGTATAATATTTGAAATGTAAATAAAATACATCCCATAAAAAGTGAAAAAAATATTTTAAGAAATACCCCCTCCCAAAAAAAGAGGTACTATAGGTCATTCATGTTCTCAGGAGTTTGCCTTCACCCACAGGTGAGACTTGCAGTGCTGTTATCTGTACTGTCAATTCTTTTGTATTTTTTTGTGTTTGTCCCCCATATTATCTACCAAAATGGCCTCAGTTCAATTCAGGTCAACTGGATGCTTCAGCCTCTTATACTGCTGTTCCTGAATAGAACCAGCACTCTCCAGTAATGCTGCCATCTTTATAACCGGAAATCAAGTCCTCATTCCCTAAAGCCCTATGCAGGGGACACTCAGCAATATATTGTTTCTTCTATAAAAAGACATGAAAACATTTAAGTCATTTTACATAATTTCTACACAGTGGAGATATTTTATATAACTTTTTGACATCTATTAAAATGTATTTTTAATTTGGATACTTTGAATTAAACTTGGTTAAGTCTTAGGGCAAGTAGACAGTGGCTTCTTCTTCATTGAGTTCCCTCAGGAAAAGTGTGATTGTTATTTTCTGTAGTTTTTGTGACAAAAGCATCCTGTAGTAACATAATATAAAGACCTACATTCCATATTACATGACAACAACAAGTACCAGTTTGTAGGAAATGCATTTCTAAACACGTGTAATGACATGTGATCAACTAATTGTCACAGTGCCTTGGCAGTTTGAGTGGCCTAGAGAGAAGTGCTCTAATGCTAAGCTCCACTTGCTTATAAAAATGCCAGAGACATATGGTGTGATGAAGAAATGTATTACTGTGGAATCTGAGTCTAAAAGCACAGAGCTAAGTAACATTAGTTGAAAGGTAATGCGTTCCCTCTGACTAACTTGGCATTTTCCACAACCTTAATACAAAACTGTACTGCTTTCTTGTAAAATGAAAGTTATAGTAATTTCTAACTACAAGCATGCATTGGCGCTAAACATGTAATTATTATTTTAATAAAGTGCCCTTCATTGATAATGACAAGCTTTCTGTTTTCGGTATCTAATCTTGACAGGAAAGGAAGAAACATTTATTCTGTAGCAAGGTAGTTTAAGAGTAGAAATAGAGGAAAAACGCTCGGAAAACACGAACAATCCTGGGTTTGTACTAGTGTTTAGGCTGACTTAAAATGCCACAAAACTCAAAACAATTAGAAGAAACTAAATTATGGCAAATTGTGATTGAATTTTCTGACTGTCACAAATTGGCCTCATTTTTTTTAACAACTCTTAGCTGTTTAACATTGAGGCACAAATGACAAAGTGTCATAAAACTGTGTCTGTCAACATTTTTGGGTCTACAAGATGGCTCTGTAGGTTAATGTTTTCATCATCAAACTCGATGACCCAAATACAAATACAGGGATCCCCATGAGAGAAAGACAGAACTTGAGTCTGGAAAGTAGCCCTCTGATACTGTGGATTGCAATTCCTGCATGTACACACACACACACACACACACACACACACACACACAGAGAGAGAGAGAGAGAGAGAGAGAGAGAGAGAGAGAGAGAGAGAGAGAGAGAGAGAGAGAGAGGGAGAGAGAGACAGAATCAGAGACAGAGACAGAGACAGAGAGACAGAGTGAGACAGAGAGAGACAGAGAGAGACAGAGAGAGTCTTGCTATAACAAAGCATATATGATTAGCTCTGGAGAATGAAGCATCTGGGCCCTGTAAATAGCCTGATGTTGCCAATGACTTAAAACCCTTCCAGGAGAGCTAACTCTTAGAGGTTTTACCCTGTAATCTCTTCATACTGAGGACCAGCCAGAACATAAAACTCTGGAAAGATAAACTACAACCAAAGATAGCAAAAACTGGTTCGGTGTGATGAAGAAGAGGGAATGACATTGTAAACTCTTCCTACACGGAGAATCTATCTGACTAATAGTCCATTTGCTTCCTTATTTTTCATCCTTGTATAAATTGCCAATAAAAATTATTGTCTATCATGACATGAATAAGGTCAGTCCTAGTGAGATAACACAGGCCCAGAAAGACAAATATGGTATTTGCTTATTTGTGACTATGTTAAGCCAATTATGGATAAGCTACAATCCATGGAACCATAGAAGCCAGGTATAGAATAAAGAACTAGGGAAAACAGATAGATCTCCATAGAAAATAGAAATAGAATATATATTTATGAATGAGGGAAGAGTTGGGATGAGAAGCTCAAGTGTAGAGGAAGAGAGTAGAAGAAGGAGAGAATATTGGACAGAAATGATAAGAGCAATTTGATGAGTAATATGGAAACCTAATATAATAGAATCTTGATAAAATATATACATATATGAAGAGCAGACAGAAGAAATTACCAGATAGTGGGAGAGATGATATCTCAACTGGATTCTAAATAAAGCCTCTAATACTGAGATTGGCTTACATCTAATTGAGTTGTTGGCCAAAGGGATCCCATGGGAATCTCTGAACAGCCCAAGGTATTACCAAGACTACAGGTTGTTTTTCAAGAACTGAAAGCAAGGCCTTGTTGCAGAAAATACCCTCACAACTCTTTGAACACAGAGATTTCAAGCTGTTTTCTATATAGATCTTAAGCCCTACTAACTAGGTTTTTGACACAGAAGAGGGCCTCTAAATGCTATCAAAGGAGAAATGTAAACACCAACCCAGCTACAAACCCTTTGGTCTACAACACTTTTTTGCCTGCAAGATATGCTAGTGTGATGGAGGTACAAAGCTTTGTGGTAGCAACTGTTGGGATTCTGTAAACCCCACCCCTCAATTACCCAGCAGTAGCCAGGTATGCTCTGCCTCCAGTGACCTGACACTATAAAAGGAGATGCTTGACCCCTCCTCTCTCTCTTGCTCTTGTGCTCTTGCAACCTTGCTCTCCCACCCCTACCCCTCCTCTTCCCCTTCCCTTTGCCCTCCCTTCCCCCCTCTCCCTCCACATGCTCATAGCCAGCCTCTACTCCTCTACTCTCTCTCTCTCTCTCTCTCTCTCTCTCTCTCTCTCTGCCTCTACCACCTTCTTAACTCACCCATGACCTGAATAAACTCTATTCTGTACTATACCATTGTGTGGCTGGTCCCTCAGGGGAAAGGGATTCCCAACATGGGCCCCTCAGAGGCATCTCCCTTGCCCTCAGGCCTGGCCGCACCTCCATGGGCCATATGCCTTCCACTCTCTTCATCCTTCCCTTAACATTGGTGCCGAAACCCGGAAGGTCATCTTTTCACAACATTGGTGTCCTGTGACTTTTCCTTTCAGTGACTTTTCCTTTCATTGGTGCCCCATCATCTTTTCCTTAAAGCAACCATCAATGTGTGATTAGACTTAAGACCCACTTCATGAGATAGACCCTTATATTGTTTGAGTGACCAAGAACCTTAGTGTAGGTAGCCTATGAATCCTAGGCTAAAACCAAAATACTACAGTTCTAAAGAACAAAAACAAATCAGCAATGATACGACCCCTAATGTCATTCTGCTATACTCATAGATTATTTTCATCTTTGCCATCTTCAGAGGATCTTCCTCCTGCAGCAAATGGGAAACAATTCAGAAACACACAGCTAGATATAATGATGTATAATGGTGAGGGTGAGACATTCATACAGCTCCAAACAAAATGTCTATCAAATCCCTCCTCTCAGTGCTCAGTGTCCTTTGAATATTTATTATGACATATATAATATATGAATCATATTTATATAGAGAAAATGAATCTATATGATAGATGTATACACACACATATAGTTTTTGTGCTTCCTCAGTGTGTGACCAAGTGGGTCTCTATTTTTTTGTACCTTCTCTTGGGCTCTTTTACTTCTGTTTGTTTTGTGCAATTCTGATGCGTTGGTTTTTATTTTATCCTATAGTTTTATATTAGTTTTATTATTATGTCTTAGAAGCATGGTTGTTTTCCAATGAGAAACGGGAAGGGGGTTGGACCAGGTGGGAAGGGAGGAGGCAAAGAACTGAGGGGATTTGAGGGACAGAAACTAATCAGGGTATAAGATGTGAGGGGGAAAATTTATTTTAAAGAAAAAAGAGAAAACAATTGCAGAAAAAGAATTAGTAAATGTATTTTTCTAACCCACCAAAAATTCAGGATCAAGATCAGGATCTGTTATGATCTGAACACAAACTACATCCACTTGCCCACAGGCTCATAGGCTGAATGTTTGGTATCTACACTAATTCGGTCATTCACAGGACTTTATAAGGTAGGGTTTACTTAGAGGTAGAGCATCACCAGGATGAGTCCTCAAGGGTGTCTTGTCCTTCCCTTTCTTGCTTCCAATCTGCCATGAAGGGAAGAAGCCCTTATTCTATATACTCTGATTTCTATGATATTATACCCCAAAACCAGTGTAGCATGGATTGAATGCTCTAAAATGTGGAGCCAATTAATTAAATTAACATTTTTACTTTTATTGAAAATTGATTCTCTTCTTACACAATTTATTCAGCTTACAGTTTTTCTTCCCTTTGCTCCTCCCCATTCTCCCTTACCTTCCCTTTCCTCCCTGCCAGATCTAATTATTTTCTGTTTCCTATGAGAAAAGAACAGTCTGTAAGAGATAACTATACATGATACATTAAAATGTAATAAAAGCAAAACCATCACTTTGAGGCTGGACTAGACAATCCAACAGATGGAAAAAAAACCCAAGAACAGGTACAAGAGTCAGAGACCGGTGTTTGCACACAATCTGGATTCCCATAAACTCAAGGCTATGACAGATAGGCAGTGGATCTGGTGCAAGCTTTTAGCAGCCCATGCTGCATTGGTCTCTGTGAGTTCTCATGAGTCTAGCTCACTTGCTTCAGAGGACTTTGTTCTCCTGATGTCCTCCATCTCCTCTAGCTCTTACAGTGTTTTTGGCCTCCTCTTCAAACAGATTCCTTGATTTCTGAGTGGAGGGATTTGATAAAGACATTCCAGTTAGAGCTGTATGTCTCAAGGACTTTCTCTGTGCAATGTCTCATTTTGGATCTCTGTGTCTCTTCCTGTCTGATGCAGGAGGATGCTTCTCTGACAAGTGAATAACATATAAAATCTAAACTTCTTTCAGTTATTCTCTCATGCATTTTGGTCTCAGCTATGCAAAAGTCACTAAAATAGGTCCCTAAGGGGATTTTCCAACCTGGAAGAGCCTCCACTGAGAGTAGCATCTCTAATGAGACCTTCTGAATTTCTTATTATGACATCCAGCCATTCACAGCTATAAAATATGTTCTGCACAGAATTAAGAAGGGACATTTTGATCATCACCTCGACCCCTCTTTGGCTCTTGTTTACTTTATGTGAGTCAACAATGCAAGTAAACAGAATTGAACCTATCAGTGGAGTCCACATGTTTGAACTACCTGTAGGATGAAGATGGAGTAATTTTATTTACCAGATGCCTCGCAATGAGAGTTTGTGTTTGATTGGGGACAGGTGTTTTAATAAGCAGCTTGAAATAAGAA
This sequence comes from Micromys minutus, assembly GCF_963924665.1. NCBI lineage: Eukaryota > Metazoa > Chordata > Mammalia > Rodentia > Muridae > Micromys > Micromys minutus. The sequence goes on along the minus strand of NC_137974.1, from coordinate 26,530,279 downwards.
GTGACAGCAGGCAGTCTTTTAACCTGTTTCTGTGTAGAAGAAGACACTAATGGGATTTTTATGTGAGTTTAGGGCAATGTATAATTGTTTGTGACAACATTTGGACTGGGAGAGATTATTAAAAAATGTTCCCTGAATGATAGCAAAGAGACATACTGAGATTAAGAACTTGAGTATGTAATATAAAGCCATCTTTTATTTTAACTTAGACTTAGGGAATCAGTATATGTTTTTTTTTTCTGTCCTCATAAGATTCTAGCAGAGCTGAGAGATTCCCATGATCTAGTAGAGTTGTAGCTATTTTATTATGACATCTTAAAATAGGTCACTCACATGTTCCTGGTGATTTGGGTATAAATTCACTGTGCCCCCTGGTCCAAAATGCACAGTACACATAATTATATGCATTGCATAGCAGTTGATAGATATAATAACTATTACTTGCTTATGTATTTACTATAGTTTTTATCACCTAAGTGTTTATTCCTTATAAAATATACTTATAAAATACAAACTTACTGTGAAAGATTGTGTCACAGCTTTCTGACAGAAACCTCATTTATCTTGTATCTCTTAATTGCATCAGGATGCTGTCTCTAGTGATTGACCCAAATTCCTGGACTCCAGTAAGCACACTATAGGATGTTCTTATTACAACAAGCTTGCTAGCCCATATGGGCATAACTGCAAAACACAGGGTTGTATTACAAAAATAAGACTAGCAGGATCAGGTGTAGGTTTAAGCAGCTAAATACACAGAATAAATTTCTGGTTCCTTTCTCTGTAGCCCTGTAGATCCCAGAAGTAAGAAATTTCCAGTTGTTTCTCTATAGCTTTTGTAGATCCTTCCCATTGCTTTTGGTTTGTATATCTGCTGACATTGTGGAACTCAAAGGGAAATGCAATTCATCCCAGTAGTAGCTCAAGGCTGAAGCCAGTTTCCAAACACAAAATTAAGTTGTATTTTTAGGCAGGCAAGAAAAATCTACAAAGAATACTACTAGACAGCAATTTTTACTGTAGCTTTAGAATTAGATCAAGCAAGGTATTTTGTTGAGTCTTTATTTTCTTTGGATCCTTGGTCAACACAATACTGTCTTCAACTTACAGCTGAGGTGAATCAAGCCTGCATGAATTTTGAGTTTGCTTCATAAAATTTCTAACATTTACACCAGATCTATAATGGAATCCTACATGCAAAATTGCCCATTTCATGAAGGATGAGAAATAAAATGTCAATAAAAGTACAAAGGGAAACGAGACACGACATAGTTTCCTTCTATAGATCTATTTTATGTGTCATTCATTAGGTGATCTTTGATGAAGATGAAGAAACCTGTTTCTTGGGTTGTTCTCATCTGTCTTTACAAGTTCTTTAGCTTTCCAGAATAATGTAAAGGTAAATGTTTACCCTAGATGTCTCTGCTCTCCCTTCTAGCCCCAGAAGTGAGCGCTGGGTAGGCATTGCCTGGTAGTTAATGACTGGCTAGTCCAAGGGCCTTGGGCTTTGCCTCCGGCCCTTAACCAGCATCTCGTTGACTGGAAGGATGTGTTTCCCTTCGGTTTCTTCCTTTTTCTTTTTATATCCTTAATAGAACAGAAGGTACCTTGGCAGAAGCAGACAGTGTTACCCTTTCAGCATCTCATTTGTAAATAACCCTGTTATGAGTAATATGAAGTGATCCAGCTGGTTGTAAAAAGACACACGTTTAATGGGCAACTCCTGGTGGACTAATGGTTTTGCTGGAAAAAACATTGCACCTGCAGGACACATTGCTCCGGTGTTTGTTCTGAACATAATGAGCCTGCGTTCGGGCAGAGATGTGCACACGCCTCTCTGGGAGTTATAAACCTTGAAATATACAAAGGGAAAAAATTTTAAAAAACAAATCCAGCACATTTTTCTCCCTAGAGGCAAACATTATTCTGTCAGAGCATCATTCTTCCCTACATTCAGTAATTTCAAGGTGCAAGGTAGAAGTGCTTTTATATACAATGTAATACCCCTTTAAAAATTTACACAGGGCACAAACAATTTATGAATATGATGTAGGGATATGGCTATTGTTACCTTTTATAGTCATTACCTTGGTGTCCTTCTCTGACACGTGGAGAGTATAGTGACTACCGCAGCTTATGTATTTATTTAATCACGATTCAGTTTCTTTTTAATGGGAGGTCCTAATGTCTTATGTTTATTTAATGCAACCAAATAAACATTTCTGGGGCAATTACCAGAGTGATATATTTACTTCATCTACAACTTATATCCCTGCAGGCAGTTTCCATGTCTATATTGCTATCTTATTCCCACATCATATCTCTGTAACTGCTGTCAACCACTATAACACAGTAGTTAAAGACACGTGTGCAGTTGATAAATGGCAGAAACTTTGTTCAGAGGCTTGAGAAAGTGACGGATTTCCTGTATACCAATATTTTTGTCTGTAAATCTTAAGAAGAGAAGTAACAGCTTCTACTTTAAGATCTCATGAATCAGAAGGAAGCTTCTAGGCTTGATTCCCCTATGACCTGTGATGCTGTGTCTTCAGCAGTAGGGTCTTGCCATATTAAAATCAGATTGCCATATCAAACGCACTCATGGTACTGAATCCTGTGATTTTCAGTAGAACTTTGTGTAGGAGGAGAAGTCACTGATATACAGAGAAACTGTGTACGGTCTTAGGTCATGTAGTAGACAAAAGTTTGGCTGAGGAAAAAGAATACTCAGCCAAGATAGACTGTAACTGCTCATTGTGAAACACAGAGGTGAACAGGGGAGCGTCTGGAGGCTGAAAAGACAAACCACTGCTTTTAGGGCATGGAAAAATTTGACTGAATGACCACAGAGAAATCTTTTCAAAATCAATTTAGATTTTAAACACCCACGGGCTTTATCATATGTAAGATAGTTTCATACCAGATATATGATTTTTTTCACCCTGATTTCTTTCTCTGATGATCCTGACAAAAGTCTGTAAATGACACCCTCTTGGAAAACAAAAAGGTTCCTGAGAAAAGATTATACCACCTCCATAAACACCATTATAGAATTAACATTCATTTACCTAAACAAAACTTCATTGAGAGACAGATGCAACCAACCATTGAACTGAGGGTACCCCAATGAAGGCGGTGTGGAAAGGACTGAAGGAGCGGAAGGGGTTTGTAACCCCATAGGAAGAACAATAATATCAACCAACCAAATTTCCCAGAGCTCCCAAGGAATAAATCACCAACCAAAGAGCACACATGGAGGGACCCATGGGTCTTGCTGCATATGTAGCAGAGGATGGAGTTATCTGTCATCAGTGGGAGGGAAGGTCCTTGGTTCTGAGGAGGCTCTATGCCCCAGCATAGGTGAATGCTAAAGCAGTGATGTAGAAGTGGGTGGGTGGGTAGGGGAGTTCTCTCATAGAAGCAGGGGATATGGTGGGTGGGCTAAGGGGTTTGAGGAGAGGAAATTGGGAAGGGGGATAATAATGGAAATGTAAATAAATAAAACACCCAAATAAATAAACAGAGAATGACTAAGTTATTTTAGATCAAGTGTCCTTGAAGGGTACACTAGTATCCTCCCTGAACTTGGCATGCCAGTACAATGGTAAAATTACATTTGCTTCATTCCTTACCAGTGCTATCTACTCTTTACATCTCTTAAACCTTTTTGAATTTAAGAGAAAACTCATTTTTAGGAGTTTACTCCAATCTTGTGTCTTTTCACTTGGGTTTTTTTTTAGGAAAAGAAAATAATTTAAGTATATGTTTATTTATTTATTTTTTGTTTTATGAGACTGAGTGTGTGTGTGTGTGTGTGTGTGTGTGTGTGTGTGTGTGTGTGTGTGGCTTTGGCTGTCTGGAACTTGTTCTGTAGACCAGGCTTGCCTCAACCTCACAGGCCTGCCTCTGCCTCCCTAAGGCTGGGACTAGACTTGTGCCACTGCCCAGCAAATTTATGCTGTTTAACAAACAAATGTTTTCATAAAAATGTTGGTGTTAAGCTGCTCTAGAAAAATGAATTTCAATATTAACGGTGTGTAGTTGTTTAACATTGATCATGAGGTAAGTCTCTTAGGACCTGGTTACAATGGATTTTGCCGTAGCCATGGCTGCTGGATTTTCACCTTAGAGTCTTGCTGCTGGGCATTGCACTTACTCAAAGGGGGAATTCCTTGCTGTTTTTCTGGAATTTACATTTCTGACAGCATTATAATTATACTCTTAATTATATAGCTTCTTTTGTTCTGTCTCATTAAATCAAATCTTAATGTTAATTTGTCCTAAGACTCCTGTCTCAGACTCATTAGCATCAAGCTTTTTAGTATGTTTTCTTAATAGTTTAAATTCAGAGTAGTATTGTATAGTTTAAAATTTAAAAAGCCAATTTATTTACTTCTATTTTTTCTAAACCCATTATAGATACAATGGGATCACTTCAACACAATCCTTCCAACAACTCCAGAGTCTCAAATTTAGGAGGAAAGCAGTTATAATATTCGCTCACAGTGAATAACTTTGTAGCAAAACATAATTTTATTTCTACTTATATCCAGTGTTAATCATGGTAAATGGTGGCTGAAAATAGGAAAGGAATACAATGTCTGTACCTCCAACTGTTCTGGTTCAATTTCTTTGTCATTAGAAAAAGAAACACAGACAAAACATATCCAGCATTGACTAGTGGAAATTATGATCATAAATTAACTCTTACTGAATATATTTGATCAGGCCATTCTGAGAGGAAAACACACACACTACTATTCCTAAAACAACCATAGCCAACTTTTTGACTTTTCTAATGAACCCTTTGAAATAGAGGACTTCAGAAGCAATGGGAATGAGGCAGGGGTGTGGTCCCCAAAGAGAAGGCTCTGTTCTCCATACTTGCAGGTTTTACAAGAGTACAGGGGAACTGGGTAATTAGCCCAGAGCCACACACGTCTGACTCATGAAGTTGCTGTGATCACTCCTGGCTTCCCCAAACAAGCACTTTTTCTCTCTACTCTCTGGAACAAACGGAGGTTTCCAACAGTGGCGAACAGGACCTCTTTCATCCTGACGCTTGGCTGAGGCAAACAGCCAGTATTCCTGACATAACTGAGGTCTCTTGTCTGATGTCCTCCAGTTGCTGGATGAAACCCTGCTTTAAAAGAACTGCCAGGAGTTGAGCAAGAAGTGTGAGTGCTGCGTCTGTCAGAAGCTGAGGTTTCTTTCTGCACCTTGCCATGCCGAATATCTGAACTTTTTTTTTTTTTTTTTTTTTTTCAAAGAGAACAGTGGTTCTTTCTGCTACCGGGATGGTGGAGGAGGGGAGTCTTTCTTTTTCCCCTTCCTTCTTGCCTGATGCCATTCAGGGTCACCTCATCTGGGATACTACAGACAGTCCAGCGAAACAAAGAGATTCGGCTTTTCTTTCTTCACGAATCTCTGTGTTAATTGGGGATCAGGTGCTGTGGTTCCTGATGGGGGTTCACAGAACGTGGTGGTCCATTGAAGCTGTCAGCAAGTTATATATGCCCTTTAGCCTTGAACCTGTGTGAAAATAGCAATGAATCTATTTCAAGATGTATTAGAAATCTAAGATTTCTGAGCAGAGTGCCTTGTAAGGTTCCAATGACTTCAGATGTTAGAATTAAAAATAATAATAATAACCCCTCTTTTCGCCAACACACTAATGTTTTTTTCCAACTATATAGCAAATGAACTTTAAAGCTTAGGGGAGTCCATTTTATCTCATTCCAATTATAATGTGATGATTTTTTACAGTAAGGTTTCATTTTCTTAATTATAATAAATAGCAAACAAGCCTGTTCAAATTTAATAAATACATTTAACCTAGTGTTATTTCTATATGGACTTGGGCCAGTACTTTAATAGAGAGCTTAGATGTCCAAGAGCCAACGATGAATGCTTTGGTCTTGGTAATTATTGTCTACACTGTCTGAATTTGTTATGTAATTACTTAATATTCTGCTTCATTTTGACTGTTTACACTTGGCCTTTGAGCACTTGGCATTTTGCTCACAGGAAAGAATTAACAAACACATCCCCTGGCTGACAAATGTAATAGCACATGACGGTGTGAATCTTAATTAGACAGTCTCACATCTCTGGAAGGTTAGGGTCAAGAGCTCCCAAGTATCAGAATAGTGTGTTTGTCTCATTAATATATGCATCTTTGGAATTGATTATTGCAATAATAACCTTTTAAAAAATTTTTAGGGTAATTAAAATTTGCAGGGTTTCCTTTTTATGTTGGGTAAATGTTATTTTCAAAAGCATAAGTTGATTTCAAATGAGTCTTTGGGGGTTGGGGTTTTCTAAAATCTGTGCCTCTTTTAATAGTTGTCGTTTTATAGGAAAGGCCAGAGTATCAGAAATGTGACATTGTAAAATGGGGAAAGTCAAGGCCTATGTTAAGTGGGAAATAAACTTTGATATAAACAGCTCTCTCCCTCTGAGGGTTGGCTTGATAATGTCTTTTTAAAATTCTGAATTGCAGATTCTCTCTCTCTCTCTCTCTCTCTCTCTCTCTCTCTCTCTCTCTCTCTCTCTCTTTCTCTCTCTCCCTCTCCCTCTCCCTCTCCCTCTCCCTCTCTCTCTCCCTCTCCCTCTCCCTCTTCCTCTCCCTCTCCAGTCCTTCCTTCTTTTAACTTTAATGCAGTCTCATGTAGATTGCCCCAATCTCACTAAGTACTTAACTGAGCTAGAATTCCCAATCCTTCTTCCTCTGCCTCCTGAGGCTTGTGACTACAATTGTTTGTCACCAAAAGAGATAAATTTAAATTTAATTTAATTTAAAGGTTTGAACTGTCAGTCTTCCCAAATATAGGTCTTCCAAAAGCTTGGCTTTTACAGATGACTGTAAGTTGTCATGTTGGTGCTGGGAATCAAAGGTCTTCTGGAAGAGCAGCTTGTCACTCTAGCCTTCCTCCCATTTTCAAGCTATGATTCTTCTACTGACATTTGGAAAAACAGGGCAGGATATTACCTGGATGAATGGTTTTCTACATGGACTTAGCTTATGGTAAACAAAAGCATCTCCAATTAACCTGAGGTCTGCATCTGCCACTGTTTGTCATTTATCAACAAGTGTCTAACATTTGCTGTGTTTGGCTATTTACACTGGATTCCATGGAGCAAAACAATGAGAGTGCTTTCACCCTGTGTATATCTTCAGCTGCTTCCCATTCTTCAATGGAGGGTGAAGACTGAGGTGGGGAACAACTCTGTAATACACACATTTAAAAGAATTTGAACTCTGAGAAACTAATAACAATAGAATTTAATTCTAATTTAAAGAGTAAAAGAATATCCATGAGACTCTACCTACATAAATATGATGGAAAAATTAAATAAGATAGGACAAATAGATCCTATCCTACGGAAGTACTCTAAGTATGCTTAAATACATCTCTGAAGATGGCTCTTAAATGAGCACTCAGAGATGTTAGGGTGTGTTTAATGACTTGCTGTTTTGGTTTCATTCTCTTGCTATGATCCAATACTCTGACCGTAAACCACATGGGGATGAAAGGGGTTATTTTATCTTTTGCTTCGAGGTTGTGATTATTGAGGAAATCCAAGGTATGGACTCCAGGCTGGAACCTAAAGGCAGGAGTGCTTGCTGTTGTGTGCAGCAGGACCTCCAGCCAGGGAACTGACCCACAGCCAAGAATCATGGCAGGGACCATAGAGGCAGGCTACTTGATGGCTGGCGCTGGCTCAGTCAGCAGGATCCCACTCAGCTAGCTTCTTCACACAGACTTGGACCGCATCCTGACTAAAACCACACAGTGGGTTTAAAGCATTCCATGTCTTGCGAATACTGGAGGAACTGGGGAAAATATTTTCCCATGCCATTTTTGCAACTTTCCCCGAAATCAAAATTTATTCTGAATTTAAAAATTATATTAAGTTTTTCTTTCTGTGTTACTTTTGAGATAGTTAAATTAATCTTTCCCCTTTTCTTTCTCCCTCCAAACTCTGCCATATAGCCTCCCCTACTCTTCCCCATTCATAACCTTTTTTTCATTGTTTTTGAATGCATCTATGCATTTCTGTATATAAAAGAAATGACTTGGGGCTCAGTTACTGCTTCCCTTAAGCCACAAGTTTTGCCCCAGTTATCACCCTCCACCGTCCTACTGACTAAGATAGACATCTCATAAATAATAGCTCAGTGAATTATGGTACAAAAGCAAAGAAACTGTATTAAATTCAGAACATTTGCGGTAAATTTCCTGAATCCATGCCTCCTGGACATTGTCCAATGTATAGGACACATCTTCCTGTACTTCCCCTGGGATTCTGTACACCATCATTTTTCACCCATCCCACAGTCTTATCTTCAAGCAAATTGTAATGAGCCTTGTACATCTGAGACTTTTTACCGAACGTTTTTCTTTCAAATCAGAACGTTGTGCTAACTTTCTTCTGCGTGTTCTTTGCTCACCATTACTACAGAAAAAATGTGAAGCCAAGTCAGATGAAGCAAAAGCATCCAGGATTCTATGGTTTTTTAGGCCAGAGTTTTCATAACATTAAAGGAAAAGTTTACCCTTTCTGTGTGCTACAGCACAGAATCCTAGAAAAAAAAGCTGAATGTCTGGGCCTCCTCCTTCAGTGAGATTCCATTAACCTTAGTACCAACCCAAGTAATAGTGATGGTAGCAAAAGGTACAATAAAAACCAATTACCCTTAAGTATAAGCAGAAGAATTGCAGAATAAATATTTGCTGATGTAGGATACAGTTTATTAAAAGAAGAGCTTCATAAGTATAAGAACAGAAATGGTCTTGCTTTTGAACTGCTGTATTCTTTACTTACTTCATATACTGAAATTTCTGCAAGCCCTTGTAGTTCCTTATCCAAGTACCCTTTTCATTTTGATTGTTCCAATGATATATATTATTTGTCATCTTTGTATTTAAATCCTAATGTACAAATCTCTATAAACAATATTGAGATGTGTAATTAATATCCAAGAAGACACACACACACATACACACACACACACACACACACACACTCACATGTATGTATGTATATATCCACTTGGTAAAAATGGTAAGCTAGAAATGAGAAAAATGGAAGGAAAGTGCATTCAACACAATATATTCATGGGTAAATAAACATCATCCTTATGTAAACTATGCAAAAATTACTGTGTTGCAAAACCCAAAAATTCTATAAATTATGCAAATAGCACTTGTGTGCTATAAATATTCAAATAATAAGAAATTTTTAGCAATCTTCTGCATATCATTCTGTATCTGCTTTCTCATTAAAACATGAAAATATAGATGAATAGACTGCATAGGGAGTAGATGCACATGCATGCATTTTTAAAAGTAGCATTACATGAAGCTGTTGTTCTGAAACTTGCTTTGAAATTTTTATAAACCATGTATTACTAATCCCCTTCTATATTTAGTTTATACAACCCTACCTCATTCATTTTTAACATTAAATTACATTTATCCCCTATTTTCTTTGGGTTGGCACATTGCTCCCATTACTGGTGCTCACAACTACCTATTTCCCTTTCTTTACATGTGATAAAACTGTGGTTGCTTTTATCCAACAGACCTTGCAAAGCAGAACTTACTTTTATGAGAAGACCTGCTCTTAATCCTGATAGAGAAAGCCCTCATAGAACAGGTTAGGCCTATCTTTGGGTGAGACACTCTCCTGTTGGAACAGAAAAAAGACACAGTCATGTTGAAGAAGTCTGTGTGGAAGAAACTCTAAAAAGCATTTCTTCTTCTTCTTCTTCTTCTTCTTCTTCTTCTTCTTCTTCTTCTTCTTCTTCTTCTTCTTCTTCTTCTTCTCCTTCTCCTTCTCCTTCTCCTCCTTCTCCTTCTCCTTCTCCTTCTCCTTCTCCTTCTCTTTTTCCACCTTCTCCTTCTCCTTCTCCTCCTCCTTTTACTCCTTCCTCCTCTTCTTCTATTAATCATTTTATTCATTTACATTTCAAATGACATTCCCTTTCCTAGCTGCCTCTCCACAAAACTTTATCCCATCTCCATTATCATCCCTCCCCTCTGCCCCTATGAGGGTGCTCCTCCACCTATCCACAAACTCCTGCCTCACCATTCAAACTTCCCCCTACTCTGTAGCGTCAAACCTTCTCAGGACCAAGGGCCTTTCTTCCTGTTGCTGTCAGGCAAGGCCATCCTCTGCTACAAATGTATCTGGAGCCATGGATCCCTCCATGTATACTCTTTGGTTGTTGGTTTAGTCTCTGGAATCTCTGAGTAGTCTGGTTAGTTGATAATGATCTTCCTATGGGGTTGCAATCTTTTTGCTTTTTCAGTCCTTCCCCCATCTCTTTTACTTTTCCACTGGGGTTCCTGGGCTCAGTCTGATGATTAACTATATCTGCATCTATATTGGGGACATCTCGGGGGACAGCTCTACAAGACTTCTGTCAGCTAATGCCTCTTGGCATCAGCAATAGTTTCAGGGTTTGGTGTATGAAGATGAGATGTATCCCTAGGTGGGGTGGGGTGTGAATGTGTGTGTGTGTGTGTGTGTGTGTGTGTGTGTGAAAGAAACCTTTACCAACAATGTGAGAGACAATAGCCACCAAGTATGCTGATGGCTAAGGCACTAAGGTGAGGACCCAGCTAAGCTTCATCATGCTTGGGCTTCATACCTACAGAAAGAATGAAGTTGATATTGTTATCTCAAGTGACTTAACTTGGCAGTTCTTTGTTTTACAACAATAAAAAATAAGTCCATCTTCTATAAGTTGTTTCTCCATGTTGATGACCTGTCATTTCTGTAAGATTACATTGTCTTAAACTGGGACATGATGAGGTAAAAAGGAGTGTCCCAATGCAATACACTGGAAAGAAATGCAGCCAACTTTTGAACAGAAAACTTTTTGGCTCCAGAGTCTGTACCCTTAATCAGCATAAAGTCTTATTGCAATATCTTAAAGAAAAGAAAGTAGAATTCTGAAGAAATAGAGAAGCTGCACATAAGGAGGGTTTCTTTGGTTCTTAATTGCCATGGGCTGATAAGAACAAGAGCCATCCAGTCAGGGTATGAGGGAAAATGGGGGAACAGAGTAAGGCCTTTAAGTAGGAAAGTTTCAGACTCAGTGTATATAGGAGGAAGGGTGGCTTTACTTGAACAACATTGATATTTCATCCATTAGACACAGAGAAAGAAATTGTATGGGTCAGGAGGCAAGTTGTATGTAGATCAAAGCTGGAAACTTTGAAGTTTTTTTCCTAATTACAGCTCTCTCCTCTTTGAGAAGAGAAGCAGACCCACAAAGATGAGCAGAGAAGAGTAGTCTGGAGTTTTGTGGAGGATAGAATGTGGAAATTTAGGATTGAGAAAGTTACCTGACTAGGAAAATGGAGTAGGCTTATCAGATGGTGTCTACGTGAAGCCAGATGATTAGTTAACACTATTTCGATTATTCCCAATCCTTTACAGTACCAATATCAGTTCTGATATAGGCAAACAAGGGGCCTTTCTTTCTATTGGGTGAGAACAATGGACACAGTAAATAGTCTATTATAGATTGAACTATGTTCTTTATACCTGCCCCCAACCCCACACATAGAAACATGTACAAGACGTTTCAAACATCAGAGACTCAAAATAATGTTCTTGTAATATTGAAACTAGCTGTATGTATTCTTTTCCAGCAAACTCAAACATATTCTATATTTATGACTGCTTCCAATAAAATTTATTTTGTGACTCTAAATATATATTATAATGTTAATAATCTGACTATTTACATGTATCATACATGCCTTTCATATGTCACAAATTTGTTAAGATATACTTTCTATTTAATTGCAATCACATGCAATTACAATTTTATGTACAACAATGATGCCATATGATTATAGTGTGGGTTAAAGGATCAACTAATGATATCAGAGCCATCATAATCTCATGAACATATGTTGTCGATGTGACTGGGTATTGCTAATATAAACAAACTCCCTGTCCTGCCAACCATATAAAAATACATCTCACAGAACAATGTACAGAATGTACTTGATAATAAACAACTATCTCCTCCTTTATATATTTACCATAGTTTATCATTATGTTAGATTGTACCTCTTTTTTAAAATTTTATTAATTTGAAACTACATGCTGGGTTATACTATGCTGAAAGGGCCTCTTCCACCTCATGCTTTACAAGCTTTTGATTTAGTCATATTCTCTCCATCTTGTGCTATCATTCCTTGTTTATTCATTGGGCACTAGGAGCAGTAGCTTGTGTTATAAATATTATAATTCCTTACGTGAATTATAATATATTATTATAATAAATAATACCTATTGTTATTGAATTGTATGGCACTTTTAACTATACCCTATAGTTAAGGTATGCAGTAGGCACTAATGCCATTTAGACTTTTGTAAATATATTCTGTGTTGTTCTAATGATAATGGGATTCCCAGCTGATACATTTCTCAGAATAGTTCCCCAGAGGCACATGATGGACAATAGTATTTCAAATAATTCTAAAAGCATAATTCCTCTGAGATGCTAGGGCAGTTGCTTAAACACTAGTTGTTATTTTGTTTTTTCATATTAATTATAAATATGGGACTTACTATGAAATACTAAGGAAAGAAGGGAGTAGATACTAATAGTTCAATGAGAAAACTTTCTGTTTACTTATCTCTACCAAAGCTAAATGTACCATTAATGAGGAACACTGATATTAATTTTTAATAATCTTGAGTTTTTAGAGGTTTTTTTTTGAGTAAACATTGAAATGCATTCTATTATAAAATGTTAGATTTTTCTGATGAAATATTGGTGGGAATCTTTTCAGTTTCAGTACAAGGTAAGTTAAGTGGAAAATTATTAGTGACCATTACTATAAAATATTACATAATCTATAGGAAATAGCCTTTGAACAGGAGAATGTTTACTTTAGAAGAGGCCTCAGGAATAGCAGAGATTTAAGGTATTGGCACACATGCACACGTGCACACACACATCATATTCATCCTGTTCATACCGAGGCACTTACTCGTATGTGTTTTAGTGCTTCAGATACCAAGATAGAGGCCATCAGCCTGCTAATGGTGGAGTGATCATTATTTTGTACCTTGTCCTATGCTCATCTCTGGGTGCGCATCAACTTCTTCTCAGTGGGGGGTTTAGATGACATTGACAATGTAGGCTCATATACTTGCATTATTAGTCTCCAGGTGATGAGCTGTCAAGGAAGAATTAGGTGTGGCCTTGTTGGAATAGGTTTTTTACTATGTGGTTTCAAAAGCCTATACCAGGTCCAGTTTCTCTTCCTCTTCCTCTCCCTCCTCCCCCTCTCCTTCCCCTTCTCCCTCTCCCTCTCCCTCTCCCTCTCCCTCTCCCTCTCCCTCTCCATCTCCCTCTGTGCTTACTTGCCTGCCAGAAAATCAGAATGTAACTTGTAGCTACTTCTCCAGCATCGTGCCTGCCTGCACGTGGCCATACTCGCTGCTGTGATAATAAAGGGATAATGCTTTAAAGCTGTACTGGAGCCCCCAATGCTTCTGTTTATGGGTTACTTTGGCCATAGAATCTCTTCACAGTGACTGAGACACTTTCATATACCTGCCTGGGCCTTTGAAGATACCTGAACTATCATTTTGGCCAGCTCACCTTACCTTCTAATTCAGCACATCTGCCACCATGAGGAGATGTTTTAGTCTCTGTTCGTTGGAGCCTTCTTCAGAATGGTGAGTAGAGAGCCCAGCAGGTTTTCAAAAGGAGCCTTCTTTGTTAGTTCTTTGATACTAAGCAGCAACTTGATTCCCAGGCACTTCCAACCTGGAAAACAGCCTAATGCTTCTTCTACACAACAAAACTCAGGGGAACTGATGATATCCATCATGTCCTACATTCCAGAGCTTTTCTTCTCAAGGTTAAATACCCTCAGTTTCTTTAATGTCCCTCATTTGGCATTCAGCATCCTGATAATCCTCCTTTAAATGAATGTAATACCATTTGTCAATGACCCTTTCAAAATTTGTTTCTGAACAGGAACAGGGTGATCTACATGTGGTCTGTCCTGTTCAGGGTAGAGAGGGGCTATTAACACTTATGTCTGGGTATTATAAGTCCATTAATGAAATAGAGGGCTGCATTAGCCATTTCTAAGCAGTTAGCAACAAAGGTGGAAATGATGGCTAAAGCTAGAAGAACTGCTTCACTACTTTCAGTGCAAGAATGATGCAGTTTCAAAGTTAGTGGAAGTAATACAGGTACACTTCAACTTTAGTAAGATTTTTCTCTTCTCAGAAGACATGGTGGATTACAATACCAAGTGTGCATGCATTTAAAACCCAAGGAGAATTCACCAAAGACCCAAAGATCACTGTTGAGATTAGACTTTTTCCCCCTGTAATGTGGCAGTCATTTTTAAAATTTAATTCTATCATCAACCTATGTGCAATATTATTCTACTCTGACACATAATATTTGTATATTTGATTCACTTACATAGAATACACAAATACACATACCCTCATAGCTGTTTTCTGATATACAAAGCCTTCTTTGGAAATCTTTCAAGGGAAGTAGGTATTTTCAGCACACTTCTGCAAAACTCATCTCTCATGCAAATTGCCTGATGCACTTCCTTCAGCTGATCTTTGGAATATTTTCTAGGAAATCTTTGTGATCATTGTTTCTAGGTAAGGTCTTGTATTTAGACAGGGATTAATGTAAACACAAATTTTGGCTTTAATATGTTATCTAGAAACAGGTGGGTGGGTGTTTCCAGGTTAATTATTGAGTTTTCATATCTACCTTTTAAAGTTTTATTTCTCTTCATCTACTTCTAGTTTATTCACTATTTATTTACTCATTCATTCATTCCCTCATTCATTCATTTATACTAGGTCTCTCCATGTAGTCCTGGCTGTTCTGAAATTCTCTTTATAGACTAGCCTACCTGCCAATCCACAAAAACTTACCTGTTTCAACTTCCTCAGTCCTGAGATTGAAGCATGTGCCACTATGCCTAGCTTATTCCTCTTCTCACCTAACCTTGAAGGTGACTGTACTCTTTGGGCTAAAGAGATGGCTGAATGGCTAACAGCACTCATTAGTCTAATAGAGTGCCTAGGATCTATTCCCAGAATCCACCATGGCTAACAACTCTCTTTCAGGTTGTTAACTGAACAGTTCCAGTTCCAGGGAATCTGACACTCTCTTCTGACCCCCATAAGATCCAAGTCTGCACATTGTTCACATACCTATATTTAGGCAAAATAATCATACACACAAAATAAAATAATAAATATTTTTTAAATGTGAATGAACCCTAACATTAGTAGCATTTGAACTATAGTACTCTATTTCCACATTTCTGGAAGAATTCCTGATTTTTGATGGAGAATTTAGTATCTGTGATTATATATTCTCTGCCATAAAAAGCCTTGAAGTAATGTAAATCATGGGCTCTAAAAATGCAAATTTAACCACCTTCTTTTCCCTCTCACCCCTGAGAGTTTTTTAATTTATCTGTACTGGCCTACTTTTGTGTTTTAGGATTATGTTTTGATTCTTGATTATAGACCGTATCCCATCATTCAGCCCCAGCATGGCAGTCCACAGATCCTCTCTCTGCTGGGTTATGCCATTTATCTCATACCTTTGTAAGTCACATCTTCCATACAGTCTTTTTCTCTTTTCTCAGCCTGAATTGTGCTCTGGCTAAGACGCTAGACATGGGTAATGCTGTCTGCTGGTTCTAAGATTGGTATGTTTTACCTGCTCTTCTTCCATGCCTAGGTTAGCTTTTCTCATTACCTCTCTTGGATACTGTACCTGGACCTTCTTTTATTCTTGAGTGCCATCTCATCTTATCTCAGTGTTCCTTTCAGTTACCAGAACATTAGTCCTGGTATACAGCTAAATAAAGGCCAACTTATTTTTTGTAGTCAACTCAGTCACCCTTAGGGATTATCAAAAGCTTTATACTATTATACCGAAGGAATTATACACTTTTCTACAGATTTGAGAATGTAGTCAAAATTTATTAGTAAAAACAAGAGGGTCTGGTTTCCCCAATGTTACAGAATATGACTCCAAATTAATTTTAATCTAATGTGTGGAAACATTTTGGGCAAGTTCAGCATCATTATTGGTAGCTATAGTCTGGCTTTTCTAGCTTAAAAAGCCAATTTCTGTGACACATGCTTTCTACTCAGCTTCAGAGTTCCCTGCATAAAACATTGTCTCTTCTTGATCCAGCGTTCTTGAACCTTGGCCAGCAAGAAAACTGGATGCTAAAGTATGGACAGTACATGCTTAAATGAATATTAGAAGCATTATAAATGCTTGTTGATTAAATAAATTAACAAATTCTTTTTTTTTATTTTTTAAACGACTTTATTTTGCAAAACAAAGATAAATGTACAGATTTTAAACATTTTTTTGCTTAAAATTATACATTTTTGTCAGTACTGTTTTTTCAGACATTAAAATAATTTTTACATAAAACCATGTGAATATATTTTTTAGTCAGTACTTGATTTTTTTCAAGGGCTTGACAGTATGCATTGAAAACCTACTAGTTGCAATAAGCATAAAGTACATGCAAAACAAAACTCAAAATGGAAATAGTCAGTCTTCTTGTTTTGTGAATATATGTATATTTTTTGTTTTCTTTATTTCTTGGACTTCATACAGTCTGTGAGTTGTTTCTGGGGGAGTGCAAGCCTCTGGGGTTAGCATCCCACTATCAGTGACTGCATATTATGTCTGTTCTTTTGTGACTGGGTTATCTCACTCAGGATGATCTTCTCTAGATGCAGCCATTTTCTTAAGAATTTGGTTAAGTCATTGTTTCTGGTGGCTGAGTAGTATTCCATTGTGTATATGTACCACAATTTTTGTATCCATTCGTCTTCTGAAGAACATCTGGCCAGAAGCTGGAAGGAACCCAAATTAACAAATTCTTGAGTAATGTAGTTATAAAATCAAAGATGAGAAATTAAGCTGGTGTAAGGTTGTATCTTGGGAATAGTCACTCTTTATGATCAAGAAGACCCTTTCTGGAATTAAATTACCATTTAAATTCAAAGAGTACTTGCCCTTTCGATGTATGATAAATATAAATAAGTAAACAAAGTCTATGAATTATACATATTCTAAGTGCAAAGTGCACTTGCCTATATTAATAATATCTGGAAATCCTTTTAAAATACCATTTAACATTTGAATACTACCGTATCCATTATCCCCTTAAAAGGCATTAAGTTTCCAAAGTAATTTAGATTGCATCTAAGATTTTTATCTTGATAATTATATCATAGATTTAAACAATATTTTATTTCCATTATTGAATAAATTTTATTTATTAAGTTACTATTAAAGTTGTTTCAATAAACTTGGCACATTATACAAGCTACACATATGTATATGCAGACATATACACACATACACACATGCATACACATACACACACACCACATACACACCTCTGCACATAGATACATGGGTTAAAGTCAGCTATGTACCTTGGTATTTGTGAGTATTCCAGGATACAAGTGGTTTGAAAGTGTCTATATTGTGTTTGAAAGATGCTAACTAACAAGCTGTTATTGTGTCTTGCCCTTTCCTTTGAGAGTCATAAGTGTGCACATTGCCAGATATAGTACTAGAGATTCTGTTCATAAAAATAACTCTGATGTGGCAAGAAGCTCAGCTTTTATGAGGGTCTTTGATTTGTTTCCCAGAGGTCAAGTTCAATCCTGGCTGCCTCCTATAGGAACGTTTTAATTTTCATTTAGAAATCCTTCCTTTCTCCAAGTGTCTTACTTGTCCTCTCTCCCAGCAAATGAAACTCCAAGCAATAAAGTTTGTTAGGGAGGCATACTCTGTAAAATGTGATGATTTATTCTTTCAGTGACCTTAATGATAGTTTTAGTGTAGTAAATTTTTTATTACAGTAAATTATTTATTGCAAGAGATGCATGTAAGTCAACAAGGAATGTGAAAATAATGGTAAAGAAATTTATGGGTTGATTTTTTTTTTTTTTTTTTTTGGAGCGTCTTCTCTCTATGAGTGCTGGTCTCATCTTTTGTGTGCATCTAACAAAACAGTTCCATTATATGAAGTAAATTTTCAAAATAACATGAGTTTGTAAAGGGGGTAGAGTTGCTTTCTATTCAGTTTCCAGATGCGTTTGGAGAGAAATGCTCTAAAATTCATCCCACTTATTCTGGAGCCAATTAACTTGCCAGCTTATGGCCAGAGGCCACATTTAGTCCTCACTGCCTGGAAAAGATCTTAATGCTTGATATTCTTACAAAATAAATAAATAGATAAATCCAGCCCATAAGGTCTTTCAATAGATTATCAAGAATGGATCTAGCCAAAGACACTGAGACAGGGGAATCATAAAGATAAAATATTTCTTCCTCCTACTGATTAGTTCATTACTTAGAGCCCAGATTAAGAAACTGAAATTCATCATTGACATGGAATAAATTCTAAATTATTTAGAAGTGCAGAAGTAGATATTGTTACACTCTACTGAACATTAAAAGCACAAGATTTTATATCAGATATTTTATTAGCCCACTGTCGGTTTTGAATGTTATTTTGAATATTACAAACAACTTTATAATCAAACAATTTTATTCTTTTATTTGGTAGTTGATTACTGCTAGTTAATGTAAGTAGTAAGTTACCAGGAAGTTTCTATTAGCTGGATTTGTCTGAGAGCTCAGTGACCTTAGCAAATGAAATGGTTAACCATAAAACATGTCAATAATAGACAAATTTCTACCGTATGAAAGAAGTTCTATTTAATATTTCAGAAATTTATAATTAGTTTGTAGGGACCAACATGCATTATTTTCTACTACTTTATGATTTATTTTTTTCTTGCATATCCATGGATGGAACATTAGTGTGTTTCACAGGAACTCTCTAGCACACTGACTGAGATATAGCCATCATTCAATAAATATTTATTGAATTAATAAGTGAGTAGCAAAATCTATTTATTCCTTATTTTAGTGAAGTGCATTTTCATGGTTTGGAAAAACAGTTTGTGATTTGCCAACTTTGATAGAACCCACTTATCTCCAAATGCCTTTTCTCCTTTCATTTCGTTCACAGGGAGGGCTAATTGGTTGGCATCAAGCTCTGACTTGACAAACATTTCTCTTCAAACACTTAGAGCAGTGTCCCTCCCCCCACCAGCCATTTTATCAGCTGCTGTTCATTCTCAGCAAGTGTCTCCTCTTGTGTTTTTTTTTTTTCTGCTTGTTTGATTTTTATCATTTTTTTTTTTACATATCATAGGCTTTCAACAGTGTTCTGGGGAAGAAAAGTGTTTTGGTTATTACAATAAATAATTCTAGAGAAAGCTCTCACTGTGAGTGTTTGAGATAGCCCGAAATTCCCTTCCATTATGTGATCAGGGTTCCATTCTCTTCTACCAATTTGATTGAGGAAACATGAGTGTACATTTGCCATTTCCTGTTAGATGAGTTCTAACAGTCCTGACCTTGGTGGGTACACACTTGTGCTGTGCTGTTTTGTGGTTTGTTTATTTTATTTGTTTTATTGAAAATAATTTTTTACACAACATATTCTAATTAGAGTTTCCCCTCCCACCACTTCTCCCAGTTCTTTTTTACCTCACCTCCCATCCAGACCCACACCCTTTCTGTCTCTCATTAGAAAACAAAAAGGCATCTAAGGAATAACAGTAGAGTACAATGTAATAAGATTACTCAAACCCAAACAAATCAAAATAGGACAAAAACAAACAATAAAAGAGCCAAACAAAACAACAAGAGGCATATTGATGTAGAGACACACATGATTATATACACAGAAATCCCAGAAGAACATAAAACTGGAGGTCATTGTATAGACACAAAGGACCTGCCAGGTAAACAAACAAGGAAACAAATGCATGGAGTTAACGTTATGAGGCAGTGATTTTCTAAAGGTGCCATCGAGTTAGTTTTCTTTTGGTCATCTGCAGTGGGGAATGGGGTTTAACCTTGTGAGTTGTCTGTTTCCTGAGTAAGACTCCTTTGAGGGAATTAATTTTTCATTTTCAAGTGGCTGTCAATTTGAGATAGGTTCTGGGTTATAGATGGGGCATGTGTCTACTTCTCCTTTCAGTTCTAGGACCCATTGGCATCCTAGGCCCCTAAGAGTCTACTTCAGTTTCTGTACCTTCATGTGTGCCATCCTTGTTGTGTCTCTAAGGCCTTGGCTACATGCTGTTCCTCATCCCCTCTGGCCCTTACATTTTCTACTCCTTTTTTTTGCAGAGTTTCTTAAGCCTTGAGGAGAGGGATTTGATAGAGATATATCATTTCTTCTTGAGTGTTTCAAGGTCTCTCATTGTCTGAAAATTGTCAATCTGTAGGTTTCTGTATTTGTCCTGTCTGCTGCAGGAGGAAGCTTTTCTGATGATGGCTGAGCAAGGCACTGATCTATGAGTATAGCAAGATGTCAGTGGGAGTCAATTCCTTGTTATGTCTTGTTTTTATTTTTGGAACAGTAGCACTTGATTTCCCCTTAGGTCCCTGCACCGCCTAATCTATTCTTGCTCACCCAAGCAGTGTTGGGTATGGGTTCCATCTCATCAATTGGGCTTTAAGACAAGTGAGATATTGATTGGTTCCTCCCACAAGCATTGCTTCACTCTAGTATCTTTGTATCTTGCAGGTAGGTGACTCTTGTAAGTCAAAAACTTTGCAGCTAGAATGGTGTTTACCTTTCTCCTTTTCAAGCATGCAGAGTACATTTCTAGTGCTGCAATCACCAGTTGGTAAGACTGAGTAGGCTCTAGGTAGAAAACAGCTTGCCTCTCTATGTTCAATGAATTATATAGGTGTTTTCTTCAGTAATAGGGCCCTACTATCAGTTCGTAGAGAGCTACCCAAAAGGGTAGCAATAGCATGTGTTGTCTGGGTATTCCCATGGGATGTCTCCTGCTAAAAACATGATTAGATATCACCCATTGTGGGTACCAGAAGCTTCATGTGGTATGAAAGATGTTCTGTGGGGGCTCTGTTTCCCTTGTTATTTGGTGATTTCATTTTGATTGCCTTCAACTATGTATGTGTTGTAGGGAGTGTCTACTTTGTTAGATTTCCTTATGACAAACTTCAGTGTATACCCTCCTTTCCTGTTTGTTTTATTTTTAAAAAGAGAGGTACATATACAGATTTTTAGAGGCATTTTGGCATAACACTATATGAATATTTTTGTCAGTACTTAATTCTTTTAGAGTTTTGATAGCATACATTGAAATCCTACTAGTTACCATAAGCATAAAGTACATGTAGGACAGAATGTAACATGGAAACAGATTTATTGGTGAGTATAAATTAAGCATAATGATCTCTGAATACCAAAGATTGGCACAAGGCTATATTTTTATCTCTTGGATTAATAATGATTTAAGGTCCAAGTGTACTACACTCTGAGAGGGTGCTATACATTTATTTTTTTTTTCCTAAGAAGGACTGAGGCTTTCATTTTTTGGCCTTTTCTTTTGTTTTTTAGCTTCATATGGTCTGTGAGTTGTTTTTGGGGTGTTCAGAGCTTTCTGGAGTTAGTATTCAATTATCAGTGACTGCATATTATGTCTGTTCTTTTGTGACTGGGTTACTGCACTCAGGATGATATTCTCTAGATGCATCCATTTTCCTAGGAATTTCATAAAATCATTGTTTCCGATAGCTGAGTAGTACTTCATTGTGTAAATGTACCACAATTTTTGTATCCATTTATCTGCTGAACAACATCTGGGCTCTTTCCAGCTTCTGGCTATTATAAATAGAACTGCTATGAACATTGTTGTGTATATGCCCTTATTGTATGTTGGAGCATCTCTGGGGAATATGCCTAGAAGTTTTATCCTCCCATGGTGGAAAAAGCACAGCTGGGAGACTAAAAACATCAGTGTTTATAAAACCCAACTTACCTATGTGGACTCAAATCCACTTCCTGTATGTTGTTTCAGGTGAAGAGAAAAACAGCTCAGTTTCACTAGCTATTAGACAGTTACAATTTTAAACCATGTTGAGATGCTATAAAATAAAATGAAATGAAAAATGAAATTCTAAAAAAATGAGGTTTACCAAGAACATGAATACTGAAGTTCCTTTATGACCTACTAATGGCATGTTGAATAGTTCAAATTTATGATAAGAGAGTTAGACTAAGTTCTAGCCATTCCACGCCAAGCTCAAAAAAATAACTCATATAAAATTACTGAAAAGAAAGAAATCACCTTTATGTCATTAAGGATGTAAGAAGAGGTAAGGCACTAGGTGCAGGCATAGGTTTGTGAGTATGGCATGGGTGTTTATTATCTTAATCTGCGTAATATTTTCCATTGGTGTATTCATATGTCCAAACACATTGACACATCAAACTATAACTCTTTGCCACTAGCAAACTATACCTACATTTAACTTTTCACACACATACACATGCACACACACACCAGACACACATAGATACCATACACACAAACACACACACACAAACATAAACACTACCCAAACACACACCACACACACATATACACAGACACACCACGCACACCACACAAACATACAAACACACACACATACACACCAGTGCATATGATGTTTTAAAATATTTTACTTTCATTTACTTTATAGTTATTATTATTTATGATGATTTCTTGTCATATGGGATGAAAAACATTTTTATTAAAACACATCACCAAGAAGTTACTGGTACGTGCAATGGTGTGTGAGAAAGCACAAAAGGAAAGAAAAGTTTAAATAAAAAGGGAAATGAAAATGACTCAATATCAGCAAGTGCTGAGATGCATTTCCAGAGAGCCAGCCTGGGCTTGGAAAGATATCCTAGGGCTCTGCATAGAACTTCTGGTAAGAAGCCGCCCTGAAGGACCAGAGAGCATGACATTTTAATGTGAAAAAGAATTTAACCTGACTTTTAGCTCATATTTTCACCCTTTCCACTTAGAACCATCTTCTTTAAAAAGCCAAAGTAAGGCCATAAGAACCAAATATTCCCCTTAAGTGTATTTTCCCCCAAGAGCTATACTCTATATAGTTGGTGAAATGTTTACATTTTGAAAATGAACATTTTGAAAGCAAAATTAGCTTTTTGTCAGTGTTGAAAAGGACTCACTTACTTGAAGTTTGCTTTGAGAAAAGTAAACTTTTAGTTATAATCACTTTGGAGTGAAGCTGATAAGACAACTCTGTATGTATTACCCATTTCCTAGAATGAAGAAAACCCTATGTTAGCAGTTGGACAACTGGGACTCCTTGACAACTCATATAGTTTCAGTGTATCTCAAATAATCCTCTGTTGATTAATTTAATCTGCTTTTCTAGCTCTTCTTCCAATCCATAATTACATATTCTATATTCTAAAGCATGGGAATTTATCAGTTTTGGACCATTTAATTTTGCCCCTATAGATAGGACAGAAAAAAAGAATTGTACATAGATGAGTTAAATCATAAAGATACTACTTCATTTATAAGCCGTGCAGGTATAATAATTATTACGATTACTGTATCTACCTCATATGCTCTTAAATTTATTATTGTAGTCTTTCAGACTTGGAAATCTAACTCGGGGCCTTGTACATTTTAGGCAGCCTCTCCACCACATGGTAACACCTTTAATTATTAGCCATATTCTTTTTTTTTTTTAACGACTTTATTTTGCAAAACAAAGATAAATGTACAGATTTTAAACATTTTTTGCTTAAAATTATACATTTTTGTCAGTACTGTTTTTTCAGACATTAAAATAAATTTTACATAAAACCATGTGAATATATTTTTTAGTCAGTACTTGATTTTTTTCAAGGGCTTGACAGTATGCATTGAAAACCTACTAGTTACAATAAGCGTAAAGTACATGTAAAACAAAACACAACATGGAAATAGTCAACGTCTTCTTGTTTTGTGAATATATGTATATTTTTTTGTTTTCTTTATTTCTTGGACTTCATACAGTCTGTGAGTTGTTTCTGGGGGAGTGCAAGCCTCTGGGGTTAGCATCCCACTATCAGTGACTGCATATTATGTCTGTTCTTTTGTGACTGGGTTATCTCACTCAGGATGATCTTCTCTAGATGCAGCCATTTTCTTAAGAATTTGGTCAAGTCATTGTTTCTGGTGGCTGAGTAGTATTCCATTGTGTATATGTACCACAATTTTTGTACCCATTCGTCTTCTGAAGGACATCTGGGATCCTTCCAGCTTCTGGCTATTATAAATAGAGCCGCTATGAACATTGTGGTGCATATATCTTTGTTGTGTATTAAAGTGTCTCTGGGGTATATGCCCAGAAGTGGAATAGCTGGGTCTTCAGGTAGTACTATATCCAATTTTCTGAGGTATCGCCAGACTGATTTCCAGAGTGGTTGTATTAGCTTGCAACCCCACCAACAGTGGAGAAGTGTTCCTCTTTCTCCGCAGCCTTGCCAGCATCTGCTGTCATCTGAGTTTTGGATCTTGGCCAATCTGACTGGTGTGAGGTGGAATCTTAGGGTTGTTTTGATTTGCATTTCCCTGATGGCTAAGGATGTGGAGCACTTCCTCAGATGTTTCTTGGCCATTCGGTGTTCCTCAACTGAAAATGATTTGTTTAGCTCTGTACCCCATTTTTAATAGGGTTATTTGATTCTCTGGTGTATAGCTTTTTGAGTTCCATGTACACCTTGGATATTAGGCCTCTATCTGATGTGGTGTTGGTAAAGATCTTTTCCCATTCTGTTGGTTGCCGTTTTGTTTTCTTGACGATGTCCTTAGCCTTACAGAAACTTTGCAATCTCATTAAGTCCCATTTGTTAATCTTTGACCTTAGAGCTTGAGCCATTGGTGTTTTGTTCAGGAAATTTTCTCCTGTGCCTATGTGTTCTAAGGTTTTCCCTACTTTCTCATCTAATAGTTTCAGTGTATCTGGTTTAATGTGGAGATCTTTAATCCACTTACACTTGAGCTTTGTACAAGGAGATAAGAACGGGTCTATTTTCATTCTTTTGCATGTTGAGTGCCAGTTGGATAGCCATATTCTTAATGATTTTTTCCACAAGTCATTATACTAAACCCTATTTGAATTTCAGATGTGCCCTGTGATGTGTGTGGCTCATTTCTCTTATGCACAGATCTTTGTAGCATTCAACTATCAACTGATCTGGAATCTGAAGTTAAGTTTTTCTTTATCATTGTCTTAGTCAGGGTTTCTATTCCTGCACAAATCATCATGACGAAGAAGCAAGTTAGAAAGAGAGGGTTTATTCAGCTTACACTTCCATGTGCTGTTTATCACCAAAGGAAGTCAGGACTGGAACTCAATCAGGTCAGGAAGCAGGAGCTGATGCAGAGGCCATGGGGGATGTTACTTATTGACTTGTTTCTCCTGTCTTGCTCAGCTTGCTTTCTTATAGAACACAGGTCTACCAGCCAAGGGATGGCACCACCCACAATGGGCTGGGCCATCCCTGCTTGATCACTAGCTGAGAAAATGCTTTCCAGCTGGATCTCATGGAGGCATTTCCTCAACTGAGGATCCTTTCTGTGTGATAACTCCAGCTTGTGTCAAGTTGACACAAAACCAGTCAAGCACTCATGATTCTCCTAAGACAGCCATCACTTCTGAGGCTTCTCTTTATTACATGAGCTTAAATAAAGCTGTGACAAGAAAACAACAAAGAAGGCATATAGATGCAGCCTGTGGGGAAATTCGAGGAGGAGAGGATTAGAAAATCCAGTGTTTGAGATTGTATAAGTCCGAGGGTAAATGTTCAGTTTCTTACCCCGTGTTTCCCCTTCCTACCCCAACCCCCACCATGGGGATGGAATATTATGCACTTGTTCTAAAACTCATATGAAAGGAATCAGTTAGCCAACAAAGCTATTGGGAATGAATTTGATATTATATATCAAAATCATGAAAAAGTATTTTCTTCAATGAAATAAACCTACCCTGGAACACTACCACTGCAAACAGCTGTCAGTGGCAAGACAGATGACTCATCAGAGAAGAGCACATATTATTCTTGCAGAGGACCTGGGTTCAGTTCCCAGCAGTCAAATTGCCTCGTTCACAATCACCTATAAGTGCAGCTCCAAGAAGGTCTAACACCCACACAGGCACACACATGTACAGAAAAATAATTAGAAAAAGGTAAACAAAACAGGTAATGCTTCTCTTTCTACAGAAAATATTCATCATCGCCATACCTCATGTGTATTTACTTTCCTTCTTTGTGCAGAAATTTTCTTTCTAATGTATGCTCTTCCTCTCCATCACCATTGCTGTCTTTTAGTTCACTATCCCCATATTTGGATTGTCATTCAGCATTAATACTCAAAGGTTTTCATTTCTCATGAATGAGCTTAGCAACAACCATTATGGTACAACTATGGTAGATGACACAATGCAAAATGATGGATTTGGACCTAAATCAACCTATGAAATCCTCCTTCGAGCCTGCTTATTTTTTAACTCCCATGCTAATTGCAGACTATGTCGCTCTGCAGAATCCTTTTATCTCATCCACACACCCCTAATTTTCATCAGTCCACATTATCCTACACAGACAACTCATTTTCTGCTTTTTAAAAGTTAAAGGTGTCACTTTTGAGTCCACACATTTGCCCGAATTCCGACTATTTCCATTACTACATATTATCCTGAAACAAAGCATCTTGGAAATGAATACAATAAGTGAATATCAGTGCTTTATTCCAGGTTTGGTCAGTTGCCTGTGTTTATCATGAGTGTTTGTCTCATATGGAAGCAGTTGGGTAACATTTAGCTTGGTTAGGCATACATGTATATGGTTAGGCATGTCTCTATCTATATCTATCTATCTACATGATTAGACATATATATATATATATATATATATATATATATATATATGCTTTCTAATAAAGGTTCAAGAAATCATATGGTTTCAGTCACATCTCATTCTATTCAACATGAGGGCAGCTATACAATGTATGTGTGGATAAATACAGTTATTTGGAAAATTCATATTGGAAAACAGCTACTGCAACTGCAAAGTCTTTCAAAAGCTTGTGAGGATTCTCAACTGAGGAATACTGAATGGCTGAGAAGCACATAAGGAAATGTTCAACATCCCCAGTCATCAGGAAATGCAAATCAAAACAGCCCTGAGATTCCACCTTGTACCAGTCAGAATGGCTAAGATGCAAAACTCAGGTGACAGCAAATGCTGTCAAGAACATGGATAAAGAGGAACACTCCCCACTGTTGGTGGGATTGAAGGCTGTTATAACCACTCTGGAAATCAGTCAAGATGTTCCTCAGAAAATTGGACTTAGTACTACCTGAAGTCCCAGCTATACCACTCCTGGGTATGTACCCCCCCCCAAAAAAATTCTTCAACATATAACAAGGACACATGCTCCACCGTGTTCATCGAAGTTTTATTTATAACAGCCAGATGCTGGAAAGAACCCAGATGTCCTTTAAGAGAGGAATAGATATAGAAATTGTGGTACATATACACAATGGATTTACACATTTACTCAGCTATTAGAACAATGACTTCATAATATTCCTAGGCCAATGGATGGAACTAGAAGATCTTATTCTGAGTGAGGTAACCCAGTCACAAAAGAACACACATGCTATGCACTCACTGAACAGGGATTAATGAAAATATCACTCAGAGACTTCACCTCATATGCAGCAACCAAAGTCAAGCACTATTGCTGATGCCAAGAAGTGCTTACTGGCAGGAGCCAGATATCTATTCCCTTGCAGAGTCTCTTCCAGAGTCATACAGACACAGTTGAGGATGCTTGCAGCTAACAATCTGACTGAATATGGGGATCCCAATGAAGGAGCTAGAGAAAAGAATGAAGGAGCTGAAAGGGTTTGCAACTCCATGGGAAGAACAAAATTATCAACTAATCAAATCCACCTCAGCTCCCAGGGACTAAAATACCAACAACGAGCACACATGGAGAAACCCATGAACCAGTTGCATATGCAGCAGAGGACAGCAGTGTCTGGCATCAATGAGTGGAGAGGCCTTTGGTCTAGTGAAGGCTCATTTTTCCAGTGTAGGGGAAATTTAAGGAGCTGAGGTGGAGAGTGTGGTTGGAAGAGGGAGCACCTTCATAGAAGAAACAAACGGGAAGGGGTTGAGAGTGGGGGTGGGGGTGGGTGGGGATAATAACATTTGAAATGTAGATACAAAGAATATTCTATAAAAAAAGCTTGTGCAGTTGCTCTCTACTCCTTGATGCCTCTGTTTTTTAAACCCTCCTAATAATCCTTTTAATTTTGCTTTCAAATAAAATTCAATGTGTTCCCATCTACTCTAACTTCATCACTTCCAAGATAACCTGAAGGTCTTTGTGGATGAGTAAACATCTTTGAGTATGATTCTGACCATCTTTAATGACTCGTTAATCTGCTTGTCTCAAACCTATAGCCGCACCTTAACGAACAGTAAAACATAACACCACATTACACACATAATATGAAACTTTAACTCATCACTTTCTCCTCTATCTTGTCCTTGCAATTCTGCAACACTAATTAGCCTACTCTTTTCATTTAGGAGGCTAGACCCTAAACTCCTCCATATCCTTCCAGTCTTCTCTCTGCTTCCGTATGGGTTCCTCCTTCCTCTTTACTTTTCTCCTCCTCCTCTCTGCTTCTCCTTTCCGTCTCCTTATCTCCCACCTTTTCCTTGTCCTTCCTTTTTCTTTTTGAGGCAGGATCCTCCTATGTAGTCCAGGATGTAACTAATGATTGTCTAGCATTAGATAACCTCTTGAATGGTGTAATAACAGTCACGTGACTCCTCACCTTGACCCTTTCCACCTGAAACCCCATTTCCTTTCTTAGATTCCTAAGTCTGCAACTGTGATCATTCCGCCAGCCTTATTGACTGCTGTACTCTTCTGTTCACCACCGCTGCCTGCCACATAAAAGTACTTTAGATGACTCAACAGCCTGTGCTTTTATCATTTCTTAAATGGAAGCCATTGAAAAGGATGCGGCAGAAGTCCCCTCTCATTTTAACACACAGTCCCTGATGTCTTACTCCTTTGTGTGACCCGGTCTGAGCTTTTTATGAAAGTCAAGATTGCTTACAGAACAATGAAACTGTAAATGGAAACACACAGCTACCATTTTAGCATG
This sequence comes from Micromys minutus, assembly GCF_963924665.1. Lineage (NCBI taxonomy): Eukaryota > Metazoa > Chordata > Mammalia > Rodentia > Muridae > Micromys > Micromys minutus. The sequence continues at coordinate 26,501,100 of NC_137974.1, read as the reverse complement.
AATTTATTTCTTATTTTTTTCTATATTAACAATGGTTGCAAGATGGGCCATTTGTTGTTTTCTGGCCGTTCTTTCCTGTAATCAAGAAACATTGCTATATTTTCCATGACTTTACTTTCTTCTTGGTTTCTTCCTCTTTACTCTTCTCAGTTTCTTTGTGGACTTATACTCCCTACCCATTGCATAAGTCTGTACATGTTCTATGCTGACACCATCATCTCTCTATTTCTTCTGTGCCTTTATGGGGTTAAGTCAATGATACCTATGGTCTCAAAACCCACACATACTTCCTTCTCAGCCAAGCATCTGTCCTTAGTCAAGAACAGTAGTCTAGCCACTCTTGGAAATATTGACACAGAAAATACAGGAAATTTGAGTCCAATATGTCCTAAAATGTTCCTGTAATTTTACCAAAAATTTGTTTTTCAACTAAATTCTCTCTCTAAATAAATGACGCAAAAGTTTTGGGACTGGCACAATTTAGAGACAGGAGTCACCTTAACTGTTGCTTCTTATCAATTTCTATATTTAATTATTTCCAGAATTTCATCTTCATAAAACAGGTTTTGTCTTAACTCTGTTACCTGTATTTCTCCTGGTATCAGTTGCAATGTCAGTAGATGCTTTCTTTATAAAAAGCATTTCTAAATAAGCAGGCCCCTATAAATTTCATATGTGACAGGACTCTTAAAATAACTCAAAAGTCATGATTATACTTTAACTAGTATAATGTCGGGCCATAAATCACTTATGAACCATAAAACTATAGTTTTTAATTTTGGGGGGGTTAGAAATTCAGGGAGAAGTATGATTTGCATTAGTATTTTCATGTGGCTATTGAGTTTATTGGGATTCCATCTGATAGAGGGACTGAGGGGTTCTCTCACATATGTTTTAAAAGAATAAAAATCCTCATGATGGTGGCTCTGACTTCATGATTTAATGAACTGCTTAATTACCCATTTTTTAAAAAAAATCACCTTGTAGATCAATATTATGACATTTCTGAGTATCCAAAACTTGTAGCCTATAGAAAATTTTAATAGAAATATTATTTTTGAAATGAAGGTTATTCTCTTCCCTCTCTAAACTATGGATAAAATATCAAGAGCCAAAACACATCATCTCTTATAATAAAGCTCTCAGTGACATGGAGCTATAATATTTCAGAAAAGAGACAAACCAAACCCATATGCAAATTCTTTAATAATTTTATAATCATGTCAAGAATTTTATACAATGTACTTTGAACATATTCATCCTTGTACCAGAACCTCTCTCACAACCACTTGTTTCTCCTTCTTCTCTCTCCAATTAGGTCTTGGAGAGTAGGTCTTAGCATGCTGTCCTTTATTCCAGTATCTCCTGGATAACATCTTGATATACTTATAAGTAAACTACAGATATGTCAAGCTTCTAAAATGCCATTAAAATAAGAATTGCTTTCAAAATCAGAAAAGCCACTAAATGTTCTATATAGCAGCAAAATGAAGTCTGTGTACATTTTCTAATGTAATTCAGGATGAAAATTCTCCTGAGAGAAAATTCAAAAATTTCCTGAAACCTGAATTTTCTGGATGGGACACCAGATAACTTTGAAAATGACTCTTAGATTACTATCACAGTCATAAAGGTCTGCTTTCTGTCTACAGCCCAATAATACAACAATGAACTGGAAAAAGATGAAAGCAGTCAAATTAATTGGTTTGCTACATTTCACAATTAATTAATGCTCCCCAACTTCATGTTATGTTTATTATCCTTCTTTATAAATCTGAAGATGCCTTATAGTAAAACTTCAGAGAGCAGGAGATAATCTAGAGAGAAGAGACAATATTCTACTTAGTTGCTTTAAACTACAAACTAATTTTCAAAGATATTTGCTTAGACTATCATAATCTTTGAGGGATGAGTTCCAATGCTTTGAATGTGTGTGAGTCAGGGTTAGTCAACCTTTTCTTATCAAATGTGCCCATTTTCTATTTTAAACAGAGGAATAAGTTTGCAGCAGGTTCAGAGAGTGCTGAGGAGAGAAGAACAGTTTCCACTGTTCCTGTGGAAGTTTCAAAAATAGTATGTTTGGCACACAGCTGAATGTCATCATAGAGAAAAGCAGGGTAGTAGCTCCTCAATCTTGGAGCCTCTGATCATTCTGGAGCTTCTCATGCCTAGAAAGCACTCTGATGAGAGAAAGGAGAAAAGACTGAAAGGAGCTACCCCATTTGTGTGCATTGTGCCCCATCTTCTCTAGAATAACTCAGGAGTTCTTGGCACCTCTTTCCATCTTTCCCACTGCTTTCATCTGAGCTCCATTTCCTCTTTGATCAAGGTGCTTCGTTCCTCATTTTTCAAACTAGACCAGCCATACTCTCTGTAACCCTTTGCAACCGCCTCTAGTAGCACTTGTTTACAAAATTCATGTCAGTTTCATAATGCATTGTGATTATGCACACCCCATCCCAATTTTCATCCTCTACCACTCCTAATGACTGCCAATCAGTTTCCATGTTGGGTTCATGGTGTGTGTGTGTGTGTGTGTACATGCAATTGTGCATGTGTTTGTATATGTGCAGGTCTTGTTATGGTCGCCATTACTCTGGTAAACTCATGGTGTCCACAACCATTCCACATAGAAGACAGAGATTCACCCACACTCTTCTTATCGTCTACTTGAAATCTTTCTATCGCTGTATGTGTGATGTTTTCTAGAACTTGGAAGGGGTATTGCAAATGTCATGTTTAGGGATGATAACTCAACAGTCACCTTCCCCACACATTTGAACAATTATAAATTTCTGCATTTAACCATCACCCTCTGTAAAAAGAAAGACTTATGATCAAGAGTCAAAGAAGTAGCCTTTGACTTATAGTCAATAGGCATAAGCTACTTAAAAGGCAATTTGATCATGTGATTTACCATTTAACCCCACCCTATCCATTGTCTGTGACATGCTCAGCATCAGCTTTCTGCCATGTTTACAGGGCAGGACACATTTTGTACCCGATGCACCTTTCCTGAGATTTTATCAGAAGACATTTGTTTACCTCCAAATAGTCATGCCACATGCATGTACCATCATGCATGAAGCTGATGTTATGGCAGAATAAATCCATGACTTGGTAAAAAAAAGACTTCGATGTCTTTTCTCTCCCAGCACTTTATAAAAGCTACCCATCAGGAAGGGTGTTTCAGTCTCAGATCCAAATTGACGTAGCTGGATCCTAGATCCAAAGTGTGTGGAATTTTCAACAATGCAGCCTTATCACCTAGGTTTGGCAGGCAAATTAGAACAATGTCAACAGCCTCTATTGTCTTGGAAGACTCTAAGACTCCCTGGCCAACAACTCATTGGGCGCTATCCCACATCCAGGACTAGGATTTTTATAAGAAACAGGGTCCACTCATTACACATGCAGGGATCCTTGACTCCATGTTCTTTTGAAAAACAATTTTAAATTACCTCTTAAAGTAGTAGATTTCTATTTGACATTTTTGTTAAGTTTTTTATTTCTACACATTATGATTTTTGTTTAGTTCTTTCTCCAACATTCATTTTTTCCCATTAACCCAGCTTCATCCCCATTTAAGCCCAGTATCCTTTCTTCTAATTTCAAATTACACGTGTTTTACTGTCCTTTTGGTGACACCCTTCCTCATTCCATCGGTCTTTTCTTGTTGCCTCACTTAGCACAAAAGCACAAGAATTTAAAGCTAGGATTCACACAAGAACTGGAACATATCACACACTATGGTATTTTCCAGTCCTATCTTTGTAAAATTTGTTGAGCGTTTCAAAATTTCAATTTTTTAGTTCCAAGTCCACTGTATCAATACCACAGTTTCATTTTTAATTTGTCAATTGGTAGATATAGGCTGATTCCATTTCCTAGATATTGTGACTACAGAAAAAAATAACATGCACACACACACACACACACACACACACACACACACACACTGAGAGAGAGGGAGAGAGAGGGGTCGGGGAATATTCCTGACAGTAGAGGCCCTGTTCATCCATGTTCACATCTTCCTTATTTGTAGTCATTGATGAAAGATTTTTAATTGCTCTCCTGTTGGTTCTAGAAGGTTGTACTGAGGCTCCAGCATCTGTCATAATTGTCTTCTACTTTACAGGATTCTATACCATCTAAAATGAAGCCCTGGCCACTACTTGATTTACTGATAGAGGAAAGAGACTTTGAAAACAACAGAGCCCTTCAAGGAGCATGTCTTGTTTTCTAGTACTTATCATTTCAATAACATTTATATTGAAACTATATCTAGACATAACTATGTGCTTTAAAATAAATTTTCTTTTATTTCTCAGATTTATACTATTTTGTAATTTTAAACTACAGCATAGATAGTTCTTAGATATGATTTCTACTTTAGAAGAAGACTGAATTCTATGGTCAGATAATGTGATTTTTTTTTTCACAAGAATTAAAAGACCAAATACGTTCTTCTAAAAAACCCTCTTGAAATCATTTTTCTAATTTGAAAGCTGAGTTATACTGTGGGTTTCATGGGGGAGTGTGCTATTTGTAATTCTTACTCTTGAGTTACAAATCCCAGATCAATAAGCTATATCTTATTAAAATTCATAGTCTATTAGAAAAACCTCTCTTGAGTTGTGTGGTTCTGTTTCTTGTATCCCTTTACAAACAATAGTTTCTAGAGTTGCCTTTTGTAAATATATATACTTAGATGTGAAACTATATTCATATTTACAAAGTTGAGGGCCCAGACCTTAAAGTAATTGAAGATGGAAAATGCCATTTGGGAGGGAGTAAATGGCTTTTTAAAGCTTTCTTGTTTAAACATAGCTAATATTTTAAACTAAGCAGATATAGAGCAAGTATTAATTTATTAATTTATAATACTTGGAAAAATAGCAACAGAACTAATTCAAATATTGAGATACATCGGACTATAGTATTAAGTGGCCTGATATTTATTAGAATTATGTTCAATATACTTCTCTTCAAAATGACTTTTATTTAGACTCCTCCAAAAAGTAAATGTCTCCAGTGACAGGTATGGTTGTTAAACTGCCTTCTTTCTCCATGTTGTTCCATTATGATCAGATGATTGGTAGGCTATGCAAACATTTCCTTAAAATTAAGTCATAGGTAGATAGAGGTGCTATTGTTTGTATGAGAAATGTCAGATCATAGGCTCTTGTATTTGAACGTTTGCTCCCTAGTTGATGGTACTCTTTGGGAAGGCTGCATAACCTTTGTGAGGTAGAATCTTGCTGTAGGAAGTAGGTCTCTGGGGAAAGGCTTCAAGGGCTTATAGGTTTTTTTCTACTTTCAGTTTTCTCTTTTTCTGTTTTCTGTGTATGAATGGAGACATGTTAAGCCAGCTTCCTGTTCCTATTGCCTACAGCCTCCCTTACCATCATGGATGTCTCCTCAGGAACTGTAAGCCAATATAGAGCCTTTCCTCTCTCTGTTGCTTTTGCCCATAGTGTTTACTATAACAACAGGAAAAGCAAAGAGAACCAGAGAAAATGGTAGTCACTTTATTATGGTGACAGTTACAATGTGGAAAATTACTGTGGACTATTACTGTTTCTTTTTATCTGTACACAACTCTTGACTATCCTTTGTGTAGGCAAAGAGGCACATCTGTTTTGTACTGAAAATGCTCTAGATTGAGGAGGACAGGTGGGACACTATTGTGGGACTTCAGTAGAGGTGAAAGCCAGCAGCTTAAGTATACAGTGAGATTAAAGCTAAGGTAAGTTAGGAATGCTTGAACGACAGCAAAGAGAAAGTATGATGTGTCAAATGTCAATATTATGTTTCCTTTTATTATAATAACCCCCCATTGGCTTATGTCTTTTTTGATCATTGTCACATTGGGGTTATCTAATGGCAAGTTATAACACATTTGTCATGAAACAAATCAGAAAGAATAATGGTGTCATGCACAGGCATTCCTCATGAATTTTGTACTGGCAGAGGAAGAATACAATACAGCATGGGGATGTGCATTGGTTACCTGGAGGAAATGGAAACAAATCCATTTAACTGCAAATTTAAATTGCAGAGCTCTGTGTCCAAAATCATTGTCATCATCATTATCCATTATGATAATGCTAAATGTGCAGAATATGTCTGCTGATAAAATAATTTTGTAATAGTATCTTCTTATATACTTTTTGTCAAAAATTTACTGTAGAATATTGTTGAAAATTCAAGAGAAACATGTTTAATAATAAAATAAAGATACGTCCAGTAAATTAGGTAAAAAATGATAGATCAAAGACTGTACGATGATGATAAGCAGTAAAGTAGTAATATGGTTAGTATAAATTGCTGAGTTTTCCAGTCCCTCTCTTCTCTTTCTTTCTCTTTCTTCCCCTTCACCATTTCTTCTATTCTCTCTTTCTACATCTCTCTTCCTCAAAATCTTGCTATGTTATTTATGTTGCCCCCAAACTACTGATCTTACACGATCCTCCTACCTAAACCTCTCCGACAGCTGAAACTCAAGGTATGCACCATCACGTGTTGCTTGGTTTTCTTACTCCTTTTTTTTTTCATACATTCTTGTTTGCAAAAATACATATATGCCTATACAATCAATTGTATTATTTCTAATAAATCTACTCCTCTGAATAAAAGTATGGGATAGAAACCCCACTGATGCCCACTGTCTGCATGTGTAATAGAGGTATTACTAGATTACATCATCTCCTCCAGGATTTGGTGAGGGATGAAAACAGAAAGTAGATTCAGACTTTTGAAATTCGGGGAAATGATGCTTAGCTTCCTCCCCACTGGGTCGAAGCTCACTCATGATCTTTAGGCAGTTCAGGGCTGCTGCTCATGAATTAGAATACTGAGGAAGTCTGTGCTTTCATTTGTATTGCAAAGGGAAACACTTCTTTGCTTGTGTTATATTCATCATATTTACAGTCACTAAATGTTTATCGTATTTGTAACTGGGGAGACATTTAAGTGGAATGTCATATGCTCTGGAAATGCAATATATTTTGGTTACTTGATTTCAAATTCATCACAGAAGGCATTTTTCTTCTGAGAAAGTCGGATTCCCTTAGCTCAGAAGATGAGGACATTGCTGAGCTGATTCTATGCATATTTTTATGTAGAATGTTTAACTGTACTAAACATGTATTTGTGAATTATAATTGCATTTTCAGGGTGTTTATAAAGATACGAGGAGCCAAGTATGCTTCTTTTCCTTATTCACAAGCTATCAGTCATTTGGAATAGAAAAGCAGAAAAATAGACATTTATATAAGAGAAAAAAATTCAATATCTAAATGCTATCCTGAAACTGCAAAAAGAATTTACTGTTATTTGGTTCAGAACTTTTTCTGCAAGAGAGATGGCTTTTCTCATATGACTGGTGAAAAGGGGGAACTTACAGGCTTTTGTGTATTGCTTTCATTAACAATAGAAATCAAAGTCATAATTGTAAAAGTCACAAATATTAAGGGACAGCATCTTATCCTTAAATATTAAAATTAAACACCATTATGGCCTCTGGGCAGCTGTTGAACTAATTTGAAAAAAAATTGCAAATGCAATAAGAATTCATATAGGTTTGATGATTAAGGATAAAAGTAGAAGAAAAATAAAGAAAATGAAGCAAAGGGGCAAGAAAGAGGTTGAATTAAATGCAGTATGCGAGCAGATGCTACAATTAAATGGAGCAGAATAGCTCGATTTAATTTTTTCAAGGAATTAGAAGGAACTACTCATTATATGTCATAATGCTCCATGAAAACATTCACATCCAAAACCTCCTTATGAGATTAGAAGCAGAAGACAGTGTCTGGGACCTACCATGTGGGCTCAGAAGAAGCCCAGAAGGAAATGGGAAGAGGTGAATCAGTATCAAAAAGTTAAATCAAGGCTCCCATAGGATGTAGGAAGTTCTTGATAAGTAGTGAGTGTAAGTTTTCCAGGTAGAACCACTGGAGTCTCTCTCTGCTAACATACAGTGGTTATCATATGGAAAATCAAAACCAGCACTTCACTGGTCTAGCAAGGTTATCACTAGGACTCAGGGAAGCAGGCTGACATTCAGACTGTTTCCAAGTGTGGAACCTGTTACAGCAGAACAAGGAGCTTAAGGTACAGTAAAGAACGGCACTTCTTTTCTCAGTTTATGTATATTTTATATGTGTGTGTGTGTGTGTACATTGTACATACATACATATAAATATTTCATTGTATGTACCTATATATACATTGTATTTATATAAATATATATTTCATACATATATGCATGTTGATTATATCTAGTCCTTGCTCCTCTCTTCCAATCCCTCTCAATTTTTTTATCATATCTCCCTCCCAAATTCATAGTCTCTTTATAGTTTTTATTTATTACTTATTTATTTGGCCCACTGAGTTAGTACTGTCCAAATGTAAATGTGTATGAGGTCATCCACTGGAACATGAATGGCTGTATTCCCTCAGCATTCATCAACAGTCAATAGCTCAGCAGCTAGGATTGGACCCTTCATTTCCCTTTCATGCTGGGATATTTTAATTGGCTTGTGTAGGTAATCTTAGTTACTGTGAGCTTATGTGTGAAACACTCATGTCCTGTCCAGAGGATAACATTGCTAAACACTGCTTTTCATCCTCCAGTTGTTGTTTTCTCTCTCCTCTTCCATGTGTCTCATGAGCTTGGGGGATTGACACAGACATCCTTCTGTGGCTAAATATTCCCAGTCACCAGATCTCAGCACTTTATGTCTCTCTGCACTAACTACTACCCACTGCAGTGAGCAGTTTTTTTGAACAAGGTCAAAAGCAGCAAAGATCTATTTAGAAAGAAATTTGACAACATGATCATTTAGGAAAACAACATCAATATGTTCTCCCCTAGATGCTATGACTTTTAATATCTGTGGGTTGGGATCATGTTTGTGAGTATGAGACATCCATTTCGTCTGAAACAGCAGGCCTCAAATTCAATCAAGAGAATGGCCGGTTAGCCCACACACAGCCTTGTCATTCTTGCACCAAGGGGCGCAGATTGACTTCCAAGTTGGTATTGTAGTGCAGGGTCCAGCTCTGGATAAAGTTAGTGATGTTCTATCTTCCTAGAGACCTATAAAGAACCTTACGGCATGCTGAAATATAACCATTAGGAAGAATTTTCTGGTTAATCCCTGTGAGTTATCATTTAGAGAGGTTCCAGGGACCCCCTAATAAACACAGACTATTAGCATTTCAGTCTGTTGCCCAATATGACCAGGTGGTGAGGTGTTATTGCTGTAACCTTTTTCTAAGGTGGCTGGAAAACAGTTCTCTGTCTCAGAATCAAGTGCAAGTTTGCACATGATACTTATTTCCAACTCGATTTACAGAAACAATCTTCACAACATATAGCCAAGAACTTGAATTCATGAATAGAGTTCCAAGTGATTCTTATTGACAATCATTTGATCGGTGAATCTTTAGATAGAATGAGTTTTTCACAAAAATCAAATTCTAAGTATAGTCTCGAATATATGTTCCCCCCCCCTCAAAAAAAAGAATAAAGAGAAATATGGAAATGTATGTCTCTACTTTTGAACGTTTAAATACAAGAACGTTTTCTTAAGGATACCCTGAAATAGATTCACCCACTACTTAGTCATGGAAGAACTCAAACAGGAAGGCCTGGAAGTCTGGTGACATTACTTTCACCTCTGGGTTTACAAGGGTGGTTTCTGACTTCATACCATGATGTCTCAGAACTATGTGCCAGGAGCCCTACCTAGTCTATTCCCATCACAATACCCTGACCCCTTTTATTTTTAAAGATATGGGTGCAGTTTGTCAACTTTTTTTTACATTTCTGGAGATCATTAATTTCTATTAAGCAAGTATGAACACATAGTGCATCCAACAGAAGTTATCAGCTGAAGGAAAAGGCAAGGGTTTGCTACACATAGCAGACAGGGACAGTTCCTCAGGATGCTGTCTATGATAATTGAAACTAATAAAGCCAAAAGTAAACATCAGGGCATATTATGCTGTCCTGATAAGGGCTCAGCACATGCTTGGTGAAAACCACAAAGAGTATAATTGGAAGGAGAATTACAAGACATCATCTTTTCCTTTTCATCTGAAATTGATGGGTGGAAAGAGAAACTAGTAAAATTGTCACATCACACTGCAAAGGGAGAATCAGAAATGAGGAGAAGAAAAAAAATAGAAAAAATTCTGTAATTTTAGACCAATGCATACTAGTGAGCAATGTTTCTGTTTTGGGGTATCTTATGTAGTAAAACTACTCAGTGTAACTGATTACCAAAATAACTTAAAATATTTTATCCATGAATGTGAAATGCTGGGGCGAAGTCCTCAGCTGAGATTTAACTAATATAACATGACACCAGAAGGGAATAAATTGATTAAATATTCTAAACCTAGTCAAAGCAGAGGAATCAGTTTTAGGGAATATGGTTAGATTCTTCCTACTGTGAAGTACAAAGCTGAATGTCTCTGAACCATAAAGAAAATACAGTAATTTAGCAAATCTTGCAAATTATTACATAGAACTACATTCTTTAAAATGTATTTTTCTCTGATATGATTATTATTAATATTTTACAGTTTATTTAAATATTACATTTTACTCAATTGAGATTTAATAGTATATTTGTGTTTTAAAACTGTAGGCTTCATTAATATATAACAGTTTGATTATACTGTTTTACTAATTATATTTTTATTGTTGTGTAATATTCTGAGAGAGCCAGAAATTCACATTATTTGTACTTTTTATTATAAAAAGTTATAGTAAGATGTTTTATTATAAACTAATTCTGAAAAAGTAACAATATGATCCAACATATTAGCATGATTTTAGTTTTTAGAAAGAATTTATAGAATTATATTAAGAACTTTCTATTAAGAACTGTTCAATAGTCTCACCAGAAAGTTGTGAGCACATCTTGTAACAAAAGTAGTGACTACAATATTACTTCATTTTCTACTAACACGACTGTAGAATTGCTCTAGTGATGAGTAGACCGGCTTTGATTTAGGTTGATCTAGCCATTTCTGCTGGTACTCACTATTTTCTTTCACGTTCATATACACATGTACACATGTGAGAAATTAGTCACTTTGTCTTTTAGCCATAAAAGACTTTGTTTCTTTTTCTTCACTATTCTTATGTCTTTATGACATAGCTCACCCAGTCATGGTCTGTTTGTTAACATTTGGTTTGTACTGTTCATTGTGAGCTCTAAAGTTTAATTAAGCAACATTAACGGTTGTGTTCATCTTTATTTTTCCAATCTCTGTTTGTGTGAATATGGCAAGACTTATGTGTGCAATGTGGCAAAGGCCTTGGATTGGGAACAACCTGTTCCCCTAATGCTCAGGAAAATGGCAAGAACAAATGGACTCCAATTTTTGTTCTTTTCTTTTTCATTAGATATTCTGGGCATTTACATTTCAGATGTTATCCCTTTCTCCCAATCGCATTGCTCTCCCCCTCTCATTGTCTACATGAAGGTTCTCCCAACCACCCTCTCCCATCTCAGTGACTTGGTTTTCCCCTACACTGGGAAAACGAGCCTTCGCTGGACCAAAAGCCTCTCCTCCCATTGATGTCAGAGAATGCTATCCTCTGCTACATATGCAACTGGAGCCATGGGTCTCTCCAAGCAAACTTATTGGTTGGTGTTTTAGTCCCTAGGAGCTGTGATTTGTTTGGTTAGTTAATAATTTTTGTTCTTCTCAAGGGTTTGCAGACCCTTTCAACTCCTTTAGTCCTTTCCCTAGCTCCTTCCTTAAGGTCCTCATGTTCAGTCTGATGGTTAGCTGCAAGCATCCTCCTCTGTATCGGTATGGCTCTGGCAGAGCCTCTGAGAAGGCATCCATGTAAGGTTTTTGCCAGTAAGCAGTACTTGGCATCAGCAATAGTGCTTGGGATTGTGGCTGCATATGGGGTGTATCCCCAGTTGAAGCAGTCTCTGGATGATCTTTTCTCCAATCACTGCTCCTCTATCTGTCCCTTTATTTCTTCTCATGAACATTTGTACTTCCTTCTAAGAAGGACTGAGGCATCCACCTTCAAACACTCTACTTGTATTGCAGATGAGGAATCCCAGAAAGCTACCTGCCCTGGGTGTTACACTCCTAAAGCACCAAGTCATGCTTTGTACCAAAAAATACCTTCTACCTAGGAAGACAGTGGAAAGGGCAGCATAGCAGGTTCTGCCTAGCTCCTCCTTGTTTGAGGATATTATAACCTAACACATCTAGTTTTTCTGTGGAACCTATACAGGAAAAATGCATAGAAGAGATTAGGCCTACATGGCTATTCTCACTGAGCAGATTGTATTTTATAATAAATATAAAATAAATATATATTTGTGTATTTACATATATATAATCCACATAAAGATTAATTTTAAAAAGAGGCCTAAACAGAAAAGCAAAAGGAGTATCAAGGAGTGTTTGGAGGGATGAAAGGAAGAAATGATCAAATTACATTAGAATCCTCAGTATAAAAGAAATAAATACTAAAAAAATAAATGCTCACACAAAGTGTGTAGATATAGGCAATGAGCTGAGATCCACATATGTTGAAAGCTGAGCTAGTGAGAGATAAACCACAACTTTAAAGCCACAGAGTCTCACTTCAAAAGCACCACATCTCAGGAGTTTGTTTTTATGGTTTCAATGACAAGTGGCAATGGTTGTTAGAATAATGTGCTGGCTAATTTTATTTACTACTACTTAGTATCATAATCTTCCGCTGGAAAGGATCTGTAATGTAAAAACTGATGTTTACAAAACAGAAGACAGAAGATTTGTTTAATGGAAAAAACCTACCAAAGTCTTATTAAAGAGGCACCAGGGACCTTGGAAGGCATAAAATTAGTGACTTGGGTAATTAGATAATAATAGAATTGATAACAGTTGGTCTCAAGCAATCTAAGATTACTGTCTCTTAAAAGACTTGTAGCTACTGTTTTTTTATTAATGATAATGTCACTTTTCATCTGTTCCTCCTCAAATTTTACAGACATTTATGTTAAAAGTACATAGAAATAGTTATAAAATCATTTTTTACTTCCAAAGACTTTGTAGGTTTCCAAGAGTAATCAATTTCTTTATTATTATTATTATTATTATTATTATTATTATTAAAGTGTTATTTTTGAAAGGAATGTTTTGCTAAGGTTCCTAGGTTTTCTTTGTATGACTAAAAACCTAGCATGTTCATCTAAACAATCTAAAGATTTGGTTGATGTTATGGATAGGAATATAATTTCAGATTTCACTTTAGAATTATATGGGGTTAGTATATTTATCAAAAACATTTACTAACAAACAATTATTATATGTCATGTATTGTGCTCAGTACACAATTTTTGACAAACCTCATGACCCAAGGCATATTCAGCTTCAGGATATGCAGATACTGAAGAAGCAATTGCATGCATTATGGATCCACCCATGTGCAAAGACTTTCACCTCATTTAAAGGAGAAGATAAGACAGGAATGCCTCCCAATTAAGAAATATAAAAATAAAAATAAAAGCGGGCCAATGGTGCAGGAAAACTGACAAAGAAACAAGGGATGATGTAGAAATGTAGAGAAGCACAGATTAAACTGCAAAGGAGAGCGCTGAGAAGTGATGGTAGAGTAGGAGCTAAAGGTTGATGATCTGAAATTCTATAGGCAGACCTCTTATAGCACATAAATGCCATTCTAAACAAGATTGGATGATGATGTGGCCTGATTTCTGGGATGGCAAGAAGCAAAATGGGTGGCAAAGAGTAACAATGGAATGTGAAGGAAGACCTAAAACGTATTCATACACACCACACACACAGGGGAGAGAGAGAGAGAGAGAGAGAGAGAGAGAGAGAGAGAGAGAGAGAGAGAGAGAGAGAGTTAACTTAGGCCAGGATGAGAAAGGAACAAAGGACAGATGTTGGGGCCTTCGGAGGGCGGGGGGGGGGGGGAGAGATACCTTGGATACCTTGAGAGATTGCATGATGTAGAAGAGGCACCTAGGATCAACATTGCCATATTGGGTTAACTGGTCTATGGGTATGTTTGGGGACAGTGTCCATATCCTCTGGCTCTTGCAGTCTTTTTGCTGAACTTCCACAATGCTCACTGGGCGTTAGGTAGAGGAATTGTAGATGAGTCAGTTGGGACTAGGCCCTCACCCTGCGATCACTTGTTGTCTTCATTTTGACAAGCTATGTTTTTTTTTTTTACTGTTTCTAACTTTGAGGAATTTTCAGCGATGAAAGGTAAGAGCTACATTTATTGCAGATATAAGGATAACAAATTAGATGTTGTTAGGAATTATACTGCTGTGACATCATGTCTCTTAGATTGACAGGAAAGCTTTGCTCATAATATCGCTGCATAAGTAAGACCTAAAGATGCACAGCATCCGGAAACAGGCTAATATGGAGGGGGAAATCTCACGGCACAAGGCACGAGGAATGTTGTAAGCAGGGTTAAAGATCTTATGAGCTGACTATTTGTTTATCCAATAATAAGTGATAAGCCAGGAAATCATATGCATATAAGTAATGCTAGATGGCCAAGTTGTAGTTATATATTTAGGTGTGTACCTGTCCACATGCATGTGTGTGTGTGTAAAACAATAACAAATTTCAAAAGGCCATAATTTTTAAAAGGAGCAAGGGACAGGGAAATACAGGAAAGATTGTAGGGGGAAAAGGGAAGGTTGGAAATGATGTAATTATATTCTAATTAAAACTTTCAGTAACATTTTCTTAAAACAAAATATAAGAAAAAAAAGTAGTGTGTATTAAGGGCAGAGTTCCTTTGAATTGCCTCCGACCAATCCGAATGAAAAGGTAACTGGAGGATGGGAATATGGATGTGTATGTGATGCTGAGATGTATCCAGTTCGTGGAATTTGGAGAAGAGCAATGAAAAGGAGAGAGTGTGGACTGAGAAGATCTGGGAGTGCAGGTGGGGAGAGTCAGGAATGACAGAACGCTAAAAACAAGGGGGGAGGGATTTTTCTGGATATCCTGACAGAGGACCAAATGCTTCAATGTGTCAACTATTTCAATGACAATCTCTTGAAAATGGACAGATTTCTGGTGCTGTTAACAGCCTGAACTTCACCATGGCATTAGTATAATTTTGATGACATTATTGGACTTAAGTCAGACTGCAGTGGGGTATTGCCAGTGAAGGTCAGCAAGAAGGAAGTCAAATTTGTCCTCTGGGGAAGAGCTGACTAGAGGTACCACTAAGTCTGAACAGGGAGGGGAGAAGAGGCTTTGAATTCTATTTTATTCTTTTCTATTTTTTTTCTAAACCACATGTAGTTCAAACATATGCAAGTGCTGATAAGAAGGAATAGAGAGCAAAGTACTGTTATCTTAGTCTTCCTTAAAGTCACACAGCTGTTGACTCATAAGCCGGGATTGATTAACTTTTAACTCGAAGAGTCTGATTATTTTATCTCTTCAGTTTTTACTAAATTATAGACTTGGGTCAAAATGAAGAAAAACGTCAGCCATCAGCACCAAGTTTGTGTTGCAGTTGGTAAACTTACTATTAAGTTATAAGGTGTGTGTGTGTATGTGTGTGTGTTTGTTTGTGTATGTGTGTATATGTGTGTGTATGTGTGTTTGTGTGTGGTGTGTGTGTATGTATGTGTGGTGTATGTGTGTGTGTGTGTGTGTGTGTGTGTGTATGCATGTGTGTGTTAGTTTGTCCAAGAGGGTAAAGAGTAAAAGCATAAGTGTTTTATGAGTTATGTCTTTGCAAGGCACTATGGCCCAGACAGGTGATATGCAGGGGTGCCTTGATTACAAACAGGTCAGAGATCCCAACTCATCTGTTCTCACCAATGCCCATCCTGCACTGCACACTACAGATGATCAGTCCTGACAGCAGTTTTCAATAAATATAATACGTGGATTGTATTTGCTGACTCGGTCTATATGTAACTCGGGATGCAGCAAACAGAGTTGGAAAGCATCAGTTCACCTTTTCTGTTCCCTGGCACGTACACCTGTGGTCTAATCCTCATAACAATAGGGTTAGGGAATTCTCTTGATATGTTTGTCCAACCTGTCATTAATGAGTCTCATTTCAGGACATTGATTGCCGTGATGATGCAGTATTGTATGTACCCTTACCTTGTTCTGTATGGCGCTGAGCCTACTTTCTCTTACCTTAAGTCAAGGCTTATTTAATCAAAACAATCAGTGACTTTGATCGTATTTTGATGACATATCTTGGCCACACAGGTATTAAGTGCTTTGCTTGATTGCTTATGACATGGCCCATGGGGTAAGGGAGTCTTCAGACCCATCAGTCACCAAGGCCATATGAACTCAATTAACACATCTGATCCCGTTTTTGTCATAACCAGATCAGCGGCTTAGCTAATTTGGAATTATGAAGTAAATAAGTGGTTATTTTAATTGTTAGTGGCTAAATTTTTAGCACGATTTGTTGCCTGGCCTTACTAAATTTTATGCCTTCCTATTCCATTCCTGTGGCCTAATCTCGATCTTTCTATAAAGATGCTGCTGCTCATGGTAGCCATTAGTTATTAAGTAACTGTGCTCATACTATGTTGTTTTGGACACTTTGCAGCACAATGTAATCACAGGCCATTTCAACACTGCCATTTTTAGTTTAAAAAGCTGAAGCTTCATTGGCATCTGAAAGATTATGACTCACATAAGCAACCACAGTCATTTGAAATGATATTTATCACACTAGCTGTTTGTCTTTAATATATTTCTAGGCACAATATTGCTTTTATTATAAACTTCAAGGTGTGGCGCAAAAACAGCACATTTCCCCCCTCATCTTATTTTATGCCTTTATCAGTGTGTTTAAATCAGAGTGAATCTGGAACATCAATCTGTTTAGCATGTCTCTACT
Organism: Micromys minutus; assembly: GCF_963924665.1. NCBI lineage: Eukaryota > Metazoa > Chordata > Mammalia > Rodentia > Muridae > Micromys > Micromys minutus. The sequence continues at coordinate 26,484,191 of NC_137974.1, read as the reverse complement.
TAATTCACTAACAACGTAAAATATATGTACACTTGGCAGTTGAAATGAAAAATAATGAAGTACTTAGAGAAATTAGATTAGCACATTATAATATAATAAGAATTTAATGATACAAGTAGGATATAGTCCTCATACATCCTGGTATATGGGAAGCTACACGATTACCAGCAGTATGAATTTTTCCTTTGGGTTGCCACAACCTATTCATGTGATTTATAATCAGATGTAATAATGTTGTTCTACCAGAATAAAATCTAATATGGCATTATATATAATTTTTATTAATTCTATCCTATTGGATAATTGGAGACATCCTATGTTTTTTTTCCAAGTGACAGAGTAGAGACCTTAGCTCATTTTGCACTTTTTAATTTCATGCTTGTCTTCGGCTAAATCTCTTTCATAAATTTCAATTCAACAAAATACAGATGCACTGCCAAGTTAAAATTTAATGAATTGGCTAGAATTAATCTAGAAGTCAAAGAAACTAGTTTTTTTTTAACTTAAACATTTCCTTTCAATTGATGTAAGGTTTAGCTGCAGAAGGTCATATTTGAGTGTCTTCTATTACTAATGAAACTGAATTGATGCGGCTCTCCTGCTAATATGTCAGAGGCAAGTGGAAACAGGGACGGCCAATGTTGTTATCTTGTCTGTTGAGGGTTTCAGGCTGTGCTGGTGGCTAGTCTCCAGCTCCTACCTGGAGAGTGTCAAAACCCCATAAATAAATGACTGTTGGTTAGTGTATAGATTAAGACTTCCTAGCGTGACAATGACACATATGTATTTCAACAAATTGACTTTTCTATGCTGCATGAATTATTCATTTGCAAAGGTCAGGGCAGAGCGAGATGGAGGGAGGAAGGAGGAAAGGAGGGAGAGAGAAAGGGAGGGAGAGAGAGCTCCTGTAGTGACTGACAACATTTCATATTTTATCAAGATGTAAGATTTTCCAATTTTCACTATGGATTCTCCAGTGTCTCTGCTCAGTGGAACTATCCATCAAATAAATAATTTACCAAACTTCATAGCTAAATTTTTAAAGGCAAGATATGTTTTTCTCTCTTTCTTTTTAAAAGGAGTCTTTAAAAGTTTATTTTTAAGTGTATAAAATGTGTATGTGTGGGGATATGTGTATGTGTGGGGGATATGTGTGTGGGGGGACATGTGTGTGTGGGGGGATATGTGTGGGGGGGATATGTTTATGTGTGGGGATATGTGTATGTGTGAGATATGTTTATGTGTGGGGATATGTGTATGTAAGTGCAGATGCCCTCTGAGGCCAGAAGTGGGTGAGTGTTGGAACCTTTTGAGCTGGAATTATAGGCTATTGTGGTTTGACTTATGTGGGACTTAGATATTAGGCCCCCTGCAAGAGCAATCTGTATTCTTATCTATAAATCACCAGCCCAGAGAGGCTTTTTCTTAATTTCCCATTATCACTTCAATTGGCATTTAACACTATTTATTCCATAAACCATCTTAAGCACTTTCAATGATAGTTTTGAGTGGAAAACTACAAGGTTGAGCAAACTGGCAGGGCATCTCATGAAAGCAGGAAGTCACAATTTCTCCTGCTATCATCTACATATTTTTGTATCTCCAAAATTGGTATACCAAATGCTAAATTTTAGTGTGATGGTTTGTAGGCAAGACCATGGGTGCGAGAGCCATGTGACTGGAGTTAATCTTCTTTTAAACAGGACAAAGAGACACTTTTGCTTCTTGAAGAATACAGAAGCTGCTATGAAGTCTGAGTTATTTTTTTCCAGACATTAAGTTTTGTCTTGATGCTAGCCTTCTTAGATTACTGAACCCAGTTGACAGCAGTTCAGAGACCCCTTAATTTAACATGAATCAGAAAGTCTATCATGGATAGGCTTATGAAACTGTCCTTTGAATGAAAGTGGTCTGACATGTGTTAGTGTGGAGAACAACGAGCTTTTACCTTCTTATTTGAGAAATGAGAAGAGGAAGACCAAGATGAAAGTAGAGACCCTAGGACTGACAGATGCAGGTTTTGGAAGGTGTTTTATTCTAGATTGTCTTTCAGATACAAGTTAAAAGTCTCATATTATCAATGATATCTAGTGGCATAATACAGAGGGGGTTAAGGCCTTAGATCTCACACAAGGTTCCCAAGACACCAAAGACAATACAGGTAGACAGGAGGGAGACATGAGAAAAAGTATGTGAAAAAAATAAATGAAAGGAAAATATAGGCCAATATGTCCTAAGCAGTGTGATTTAGAAGCAATGAATAAACACATACTCATAGGCCAGACTCCTCCATAGCAATGAAGACAGTGCTACTGTACTCTCAACTAAAAGCAAGCCAAGTTTACGGTTAAGTTAGACAAAGACCCCGACCTGAATTCCTGTGAATTAGTCATGTTGCTTTCTTGTGCTGTGGCCCAAAAGGGTTGCTTTGTTGTGTAGCAGTTCAGGAACTGAGGGTCTGGAAGGCTCGTTTCTTGGGTATCCATCCCCTTCATTCTCTCCCGGGGTCAGCAGAGGGCTATTAAAGGGCTATTGCTTTGGGATGTATTGTGCCCCTTCTGCTGGAAATTCGTGTGTTGAGTTCTTCAGCCCAGTTACAGAACATGGCCGCATTCAGAGAAAGAATCTTTAGAGACATAATCAGGTTAAAACATGAGGTCATCCTCTGAACTGGTGTTAGGAGAATAGAAGCCAAATTGTCCCAAGTACAAAGGAGACACGTGCGCGAGTTGCAGGGCTAGAAAAAGGGGAGAGGGGCATGAGACAATGTGGTAGAAGTTTATGCATTCATAAAAGTGGCCGCAGGAAATTAACCATGTGTCAAGATAGTTTATTTATTAAAAAATGAGATGAGGCTATTCTTGTGGTCTTTAACCCAGTGGAACAGTTAAAAGAATAGTGTATTTGGAAACCCTCAGTCACCGAAGAAATACCATGCACAGTAGAAAGGTGATGTATATTGCTCATGCCCAGAAGTGCTTGCTGCCAGGTGCCTGAGCCTGATATAGCTGTCTCCCGAGAGGCTCTGCCAGAGCCTGTCAAATACAGAAGTGGATGCTCACAGCCAACTGTTGGACTGAGCGCGGGGTTCCCAATAGAGTAGTTAGAGAAGGGACTGACAGAGCTGAAGGGGTTGCGACTCCATAGAAAGGACAACAATATCAACCAACCAGACCCTGCCCCAAAGCTCCAGGCACTAAACCGCCAACCAAAGTGTACACATGGAACAACCCATAGCTTCAGCTGCATATGAAGCAGAGGACAGCATCGTCTGGCATCATTGGGAGGAAAGGTCCTGTGAAAGCTCCAAGCCCCAGTGCAGGGAAATGCCAGGGCAGGGAGATGGGAGTGGGTGGGTGGGTGGGGGGGCGCCCTTATAGAAGCGGGAATGGGGATGTGGGATAGGGAGTTTCCGGAGGAGGGGAAACCGGAAAAGAGGGTAACATTTAAAATGTAAATATATAAAATATCCAATAAAAAGGCAAGTAGGGAGACTTTGAATACAGCTTTCCTTCACAGCCTTCAACCTTACCTTATCGGTACTGTGCCTTATCGGTAGAGCACAGAGCTCTGTACCAAGGGACCAACCCAACATAACAAGTGAAGTGGTAGATAGGCCTTCTAAGGAATAATCTGCCCCTTTCAAATCATTAAAAACATAAAATCGATTTTTAGAAGGTTTTGAAGTGTTCCCTAGATTAACATAGGAAGAAAGGATCTTCTCTATTGTCCTTCCTCTTCCTTTCTGCACGGTTGACTCTGGTCTCTAGATGTAAGTCCTAGGTCACATTTCAGCGACATTAATAGTCAATAACCGAGTCACTTTGTCCAATATTTCAGTGCTTTGGATAATCTGTCAATTGGAACGAGAAGTTTTAACTTTTCTGAAGTAAAGAATATTTTAAAGAGGAGAATTTTCTACCTTTATTTCATGGCTAATTTTAGATCACAACTCTTTTTAAAGAGTTTAAACTCTTTAAAATGGGCCCATTTGAGCAAGGGCATACTAGTCTCATTAACGTGGGATCAGACTGAGGCGATTTTAGTTAAAATTTCAGCAATGCTTAGACTGGAAAAGTTAAAGAGTGATTTTTGACAAGTAAGTTCGTAACTCACGTTCTTGACTCTACTTTCAAAATGTGAAACAATTTCACCAGGCAAGTAGCTAGAGATGCGCATTGCCGTCAGTACATAGATCACGACCCTATAGATAGAGGGAAGCAATTAATACTTACTGTACTAAGTAGAAGTTAAATGTATTCACAAAATCAGCATGTTAGAAACCCTTTAGTTAAAAGACAATAGAAGTCAGAGACTTTCAGCTTTCTACTAAATCTGAAAATATACACATACCCATTGAGGGGTGTTTTCTTTTCCCTTGGACCCAGTTGAAAATAATGCTTAACCACTTGCCATTTCTTCTTTCATGCCTAATTCAACAATAAATATATAACTTTATTGCTTAATGAAGTGAATTCTGATGCAAATTTTGGACATATTTATGGACTAGGATCTGATTTGATGCACATATACACTCAGTGTTGTTTTAGAGCAGAGGAAACACATTTCTATCCCAAATACTTCATTTCATTAGAGCAAAAGAATAAAGTCTGTAATTTTATTTAAAAAATATATACAATACTGTATACTATCATAGGTTATCATTATTATTATTGATATAAGTTTTATTTAGGTTTTTTTAATACTTCACAACAAGTTTACATGCACATATATATCCCTTTTCCACACTTGACTCTGACCATTTTCGGTAACTATCTTTAAAAACACAGACCTACAGGGTCAAAGGTCACCCCTTCCCACTTCTCTAGTAGTCACTCGGGTACTCTGAATGACAGGTGATGTAAACTTTGTTAGGTTTTGCTTACAGGAGATATCACGTGGTACTTTTTTTTCTTTTTTTCTCAAATCTCATTTAATAGAGAAGTATTTAGTTCTAACCACATTGTTATAAATGATAGGTATAATTTTATGTCATTCCCGTTTATGGAATAATGTTTTATTTGTGCAAATGTAATTCATTTTCAAAAGTCAATTTTAATGGGAGAGGTTTTTACAAAATTGGTTTCTTTTATGTTTCTGAGAATTTTAGACTTGAGTACTGTATTTAAATCATGGACAACTCACCTCACACTCTCTAAAATTCAAGAATTCTTATTCTTTAATTATTGATACTCCAGAAAGTTTATTCAAACGTGCCTTTCACTGTGGACCTTGATGTCACTTCTTTTCTATATGTTTTGATAGTATATGTTATCTCCTTGGTTTACAGTTACATATATTAGACAGATGTTAAGTTTCTTTGTTTGGACTACTCAACAAGGTACCTTATATGAAGATGCTGCATTACTAACAGAAATGCATTTCTCACAGATTTGAAGGCTTTGAGTCTGATATTAGGTGTCAAATTCATTGCTTCTAGCAAAGACCTTCTTGATTCCCTAGTATTTCTCTCACCACATAACTGCATGTAGCCTCGAAGATATGGGAAACTGCCTATATTCTGAAGCTTTTAAAATTCTCTCTGGCTCCATCAGGAATTAACCACTCAACATATAAATGTATTTTTGTCAATTTTTTAGTTATTCTAAGCCTAAATTTTGACAGCAGAAATAATGGTTTTAATGATACCAATTTTCCTGGTAAGAAAACACGGGATGCAATATTTTCTGTATAGGAGTGAATTATGATTTGTCATCATTAGCATTGTTTTGATCATTCTTATCATCAATCATCTGGGATGAACAGACTTAATTCTCTGGCACAGCATCTCACATTCGCTGTTGAGAAATACCCTCTGGGAAGCTTCAGTAATGTGTACCCTGTTTCTTTTTATTTGTGGTATCTCAACATAACCTGCATGAGGCCTAGGTGGACATTAACTGTTAATGTAAGTAATAATGATAATTTTCATATTCAATGCCCATTTGAATGTTTCCTAAAGGGTTTGCCTTTTCAAATTCATGATAAATAGAAGGCAGTAAGGTCACCTAGAAGACTTCTGATGCCTGTGGTCTTCGAATGAGATGTCTTGGTTAACAGCCATAGACAATCCAAGTTCATGCCTTTTGCCTGAGACCCTGATTGTACACACCACTTTGATTTAACACAATGTCAAATTCCAACTCATGTCTTTCTCATGACAGACTGAAATAGTGAGAAATCCGAAGGAAGAGAAGAAAACGGCTGGCAGAACTCAAGCTTCATGAAATACTGCATCCTTTTCCTGAATTCCCTGTCTCCCAGGGAAAGCAACATCCTGGGGGAATCCTAGAGATATGGTGGCACACTGGCCGTATCTCTTCTCTGCTTGAACTGCTTATGAAAAATCTACATGGCTATACTGCTGTTCAAGGTTATTGGTTTCATATGTCTCCTGTACAATAGAAAAAAATAATGTGTGAAGCAGTAGAGAGAGGTTTTAAATAACTGGAGTTAACACAATGATGTCATTTGAGTTGGCTTGTCAGCCACCATCTTTCTCTTTGCTGCATCTCCTACTGGCTCAATGGAAAGATTTAATGTCAAAGAGGATAGATTATTAGGTAGAAAGCAGAGCTATGAATTGTATGTTGCAGAGCAAATCTGGTTTTCTGAGAGATGAACTAAGAACATAAAAACATGGGCTTTTATCACAGGCTCTATTGAGAAAAGATGAATTTTGAGGCATTCTTAGAGTTGGATGAGAAACTGGGTACTATATTTTGGGTCCATACCAGATTGTCATCATTAAAGTATTATTTGATGAGCAATGCCTGAATGGTGTTCAGTAATTCTTATAAATTAATTTGACGTGCAACACAATTTTATCCCATGGCAAAGGAAACTAGAAATGAAGAAGAAAACAACAAACTTATTTGAAAAATAAAGTTGGATTGCTGTCAAACACTGAGTGGATCTGACTGTGCTTTGAGCACAGGGCATTTTCTGAGGATTAATAATCAGCTAGAAGGAGTTGATGGTCCTTGGCTGAAACGTGGGCCATTAACTCCAGCCAGTCATTAATTGCCTGGAAATGTCCTGGGCTGAGGTCATTATTGCTATTATAAACTGAGTGAATGCCTTGTGCTTTAGCCAATAAGATTATCTGAATTATCATTATTCTTCACTCAATTTATACTTATAAAATTTACCATAGGCAATCAGACCAGATGGTAGATTAATCACATGCAAAATTAAATTTTCATATGAAATGTTTTGACTCAGACAGCTACCCCAGAGTTTTGGAGAAGTTGTTTTGTGGTGTTGACATTGATGAAAGTTGGTTTGCTATTCTGACCCCTGGATCCCTCAAACTCATTTCCTACTGCTAGTTGGAATCTACTAACTCACGATGGATATGATCTTCAGTTTGCAACACTTTGATCCGTTCCCTTAAGGCTATTGCATGTTAATGTTTTGGCATGAGAAATTAGGATGGGTGGAGAAAGGTACAGCACAGAATGAAAGTGCTGGAAGAAATCACATGTAGATTGTATGGTTCTTTGGTTTTGTGGTGCTTTTTGTTTTATCCCAGTAATTTTTCATATTTATTGTTTAATTAACAATAATATTTTAATTAAGTTTTTGAGAATTCTGTGCCATGTATTTTGCTTCCCTTTCCCATAACCCCTTTCTGGCTTACCCATACCAATTTCATATTCTATTTTTCTTTCATTCATTACTTCACCGAGTCCAAGTTGTTTGGCTCATATCCTTTCAGGCCATCTGTGGAAGGAAGGTGGACAGACCTATGGCCACACCATTAAAAGTGTTTACCTCTTCCCCATTACAATAGCTCCTCTATTAAGGAGCCAAATCTCTGCATACTAGAATATTTATAGCTTTATTTTGTGCAGGTCTTGTGCATATTAAAGCTGCTAGGAGCTCAAGAGTATAGTGATCCTGTTGGATCCAGAATCCTGTTGGTTTTATTCCCAGTCATCCCTATTTTTTGCTTTTATGATCTTTCTCCCCTCATCAGGAGTTGTCATTGGCCATTGAGGTAGGATTGCTACAGCTGTCACACTTATTGATGACTGGTAACCCACTGACACATATATTTTATATTTTGATCAGCTGCAAGTATCTGGGTTAACCAGCATTCACTATCCAAAGTGAATTCTCTAATGAATTCTGAGAGCTTCATTAATCTTTGTGTTTACAGGTACAAAATTAGAGAGTTGTTTGTGGCCATGTCTATTTAATTGGTTGATAGTGGTAGATTCATTTCTGGATGGCCATGAGCTGTTGGCCATATTTAGAGTATAGATTTGTTTTCTTTCATGGAGTAGGCCTTAAATCCAATGAGAAAGTGATTGTTACTCTAATACTATTATACCTTTGGTTATTGTTCATTTTTAATTTTAGTAAGGTGTTCAATTAAGCAAGACAGCTGTAAGAAACTATTCTCTTATATAGGAGAACACTCAAGTCTGAAAGTGAGTGATTTACCTTGCATGGCATCACAACAAATCCAGCAATTATCTTCAACTTAATGTGATTTCCTCCCATGTTAGTCTACTCCAAAACTCACTACACTATGTCACTATGGAATGTTCTTTTACATTTTCCTAGGAAAAGAACTCTATACTTTTAATGATTATTCATATGACTTAAATCACAATCTTTCAAAGTATTTCTAAGCCTGGAGCTTTTTAGAGACAAAGTACGATTATCAAACAATAGAACCTCTTGATGCTTTATGAAGAGAGCAACAATTTGCAGCTGTGAGCTTTTCAGGGTCAGTGTGATTATTTGATTTCTTTGTAAGTATGCATATTAATTTATAATCCAATTAGATATATTTTGTAACTGCTTGATGCTTCTGTATTTCTGTACTCTGGGCTCTGTGTAGAAAGCCTTTTACTAAACCACATCAAGGCACTGTTTGTAGCTAGTTTTATTAATATGTGATCACACAAGAATAAAGGAAGAAAATGTGAAGAATTATTTGAATTGTAGTTAAAAAATAGAGCAGGAGATACTTTAATATTCATAGATAGATCTGAGAATTGACTAGGTTAAGTTATCAGAAGAAGATATCTTACCCTATCAGAAGAGTCATTGGTTTTGCCTTGATTAATGTCATATGGAGACAGTTAATACCATTAACATGAATTAGATGACATCATGAATGGGCAAGTCATATGCAACTCATGATTTATGCTATAATTATAGGCACGTGGAAGTGAGTGTTCTTAGTCTTACATGCGTGATATCATGACTTTTGTTACCTTGGAACACCTTTCTTTCTGGTCAGTCTTGCTTTTCATTGCTTCTATAATTTCAAGGTGAACCGTAGCACCAAGTCAGAGTGGGGACTTTCCCTTTTCTCTTTTAGATGACAGTTTTATTTACTTAATTATCTACTTTACTCAAGAGATATGTAGTGTCTGTACAGGGAGGTTTTACATCCCAAGAACAGAGCCTTGGTAAGCTCATCACTTGTAAAATAAACAGAATAACAAAGTTCAGACCAGGGAATCACATCGCAGCGTCCCTTTCAGACTACTTTAGTGAGTTAGTTTACTTGCATTGAAGAGTAGAATTTATTCAGGTAGATATTTAGTATTACATATACTACTTTGACAAGCTAACAGAAGGTCAAAAGCTATTACTTAGGCTATTGGTAGTTGTAACAAGTGGGTTAGAGATCCAATTAGTTTAAAGATCTCCAAAGTCTGATTTATTTCATTAGTTGAAATTTAGGTTCTTAGCATCCTTTTCAATAATCAACATTTTATCCACCTTTCATAAATGCATAAACAGCAATATATGAATTAAATCTTGGATGGTATATAAATAAAAATACTCCAGTAGTTCTTCTGGATAATTCTTTACAGTAGCATATAGTTTTATTTTGTAAACCCGGATACATGCTATGGGAATGTTTATTTCATAAAGGAAACAAAGTAGAAGAAAAAAAAGAGAGAAAAACAAATGCTAGTCAGATAGCACAGAAATCTGATCTACCTGTAAGAAAGAAGCCCAGTGCTAGTCACATGAATAAAACAGCATCCCACAGGCCATAGAGTATGCAGTTGTGTGGGACTCCATTAATATAATGGACTCATCAATGCTCTGTTTGGAGAAGGGCAGATTCTTTGGAACTGAGTCACTCCTGCACAGTACTGGTATCTGAAGGAAGAAAATGAACTACACAGAAAAATATAGCTTTATAGTTTCTTTTATCCTATTACATTCCTGGGCTTTGTGAACTGCTCCATAATGATATTTTTTTCAGAAACTCTGCTTTTCTAGGTCAGAATCTATGTTTTTAATGACTAGAATTTTGGATAAACAATATGGAGATATTTCAGTTTCCAAGAGAATGGTTGGCCAATGTAAGATGACGACTAGCCAAATGTTATTCAGAAGCTCAGAAACACATAATATACCACAGTATTTCCAAGGGCATAAGGTCTTCTTTAAGGCAAGTTATGAGTATTATATTTTGAAATTGAGCCTTTTGGCTTTTTGCCTGTGCTGAGGTTCAATTTCTCAGTGTGCTAAATGCCTGTGTCCAGGGAGAGAATTAGGGTTAGGGAGGTGAGGAAAGAAAATAGAAAGTAGAATTCTGAAGTTCCCTTTGTCTTGTCCCCTTCTTGTTCTACCTTGAATGGCCTACTTAATTCCTGTCAATCCTATTTCCTTGTTGTATAAGCTGAGTTTCCTATTTGATCACTTTTCTAGAGGATTTTGCATAAAGTTGGATTTTGTTACTGTGGACATTGAGAGTCCCAGTACCTCAAATCTTATTTTCTAATAGACAAGGATGTTGGTATCTTAAAAAGTCATTAAAGTTATCTGTTTAATTGTAAGCTCCCCTGTAAGACAGTGTCTAAAAGAGTTAAGGTTCAATTATGGAAATATAAGTCTACAGTTTCAGGGTATAGGCCTTCTACTGATCATTTAAAGTCTTTGTACCATTTATAGACCAAATCTCTTAAAACACACACACACACACACACACACACACACACACACACACACACACACACACACACACACATTGTATTCTCTCATAGTGGAAGCATTTTTGCAATCTGAAGCTCACTTATTCTAAGAAACAAATTAAATACTGATTTTTCATCTGGTTATGGTGGTAGACACCCACCATAGGTAGCACTAAACAAAGTACAGTCAAGAGGATTAAAAAGTGAAGGTCAAACACAAAATAATAAAGATCATACGAGAGGTACTAAATACACAGTATGTATTTTAAGGCAAAGGGAAATAAAACATCTGCTAGCTTTGTTCAGTGCTAACTTTTCTCATTCTCCTTCTCTGCCCAATTTTATGTAACATTTTCACTAGTCTTCAAAAATGCTTATATTGTTCCCACTCCCTACCTTAGCAAGTCATGGCCATCCTTTCCTCTTTTGACAGATGGCCATTTCCTGGCAGTTAGTTCAAAAAAGTTTCTTGTAATCTTTGGTTCATTAGTAAACTTGAGAACTAATGGTTTTTCCACAGCTGTCTCCTGGTGTGAATTACTTAGGTTGTTCCTAGTTTAAGGGTGATAAAATAAACTTTATTTTTATACCAAAAAAGACAGGACATCTTCTAATACAGTAGTGGCAGAACATAATGGCAGTGCTGGCACTGAAAAGACCAGCAGCTTTCATTCCAGTATTACTCCAGTGTTAAAGCTGAGAATGTTCTTTCTCATAATCATATAAGAAAGATATTGCTGGCTGCATCTGACTGTTGCTGAGAGAGAAATTCTATTAAGAATATATTTCCACCAAGACAGCATTTTTAACAAATGGTGCTGGTTCAGCTGGTGGTCAGCATGTAGAAGAATGCAAATCCATCTGTCCTCGTCTCCTTGTACAAAGCTCAAGTCCAAGTGCATCAAGGACTTCCATTTAAAACCAGGTACTCTGAAACTAATAGAAGAGAATATGGGAAAGAGCCTCAAATGCATAGGCATAGGGGAAATTTTCCTGAACAGAACACCAATGACCTATGCTCTGAGATTAAGAATAGACAAATGGGACCTCATAAAATTGCAAAGTTTCATTAAGGCAAAGGACACTGTCAAGAGGACAAAACAGCAACTAACAGATTGAGAAAAGAACTTTACCAATCCTACATCTTATAGAGGGCAAATATCCAATATATACAAAGAACTCAAGAAGTTAGACTCCAGAGAATCAAATAACCCTATTTAAAAATGGTGTACAGAGCTAAAATAATGTCTCAACTGAAGACTATTGAATGGCTGAGAAGCAGGTAAAGAAATGTTCAACACTCCATCAGGGAAATGCAAATAAAAACAATCCTGAGATTCTATCTCACAGCAGTCAAAATGGCTAAGATCAAAAATTCAGAAGACAGCAGATGCTGGTGAGGATGTGAAGAAAGAGGAACACTCCTCCATTTTTGGTGGGATTACAAGCTGGTACAACCACTCTGTAAATCAGTCTGACAGTTCCTCAGAAAACTGGATATTGTACCACCTGAGGATTCAGCTATACCACTCCTGGGCAGATACCTGAAAGATGCTCCAGCCTAGAACAAGGACACATGCTCCACCAAGTTCACAGCAGCCTTATTTATTATTAAAAATACTAAATAAGCTGGAACGAACCCAGATATCCTTAAACAGAGGAGTGGATACAGAAAATGTGGTACATTTACACAATGAAGTACTACTCAGATATTAAAAACAATGACTTCATGAAATTCTTAAGCAAACGGATAGAACCAGAAAATATTTTACTGAGGTAACGCAGTCCCAAAAGAGCTTGCATGGCATGCACTCAATAATTGGATATTAGCCCAAAAGCTCAAATACCCAAGGTACAATCCAGAGACCACATGGAGCTCAAGAAGTTGGAATGCCAAGAAGCAGATGCTTCAGTCCTTAGAAGGGGAAACAAAATATTTACAGGAGGAAATACAGAGACAACGTGTGGAGCAGAGACTGAATGGAAGATCATTCAGAAAATGTTCCACCTGGGAATCCATCCCATACACAGTCAATTCAGACAATATTTGAGACGGCAAGAAGTGCATGTTGACAGGAGACTGATATAGCTGTCTCCTGAGACATTCTGACAGATCCTGAGAAATGCTGTCAGATACTCACAACCAACCACTGGACTGAGCATAGAGTCCCCCAATGGAGGAGTTAGAAGAAGGACTAAAGGAGCTGAAAGGGGTTTGCAACCCCTTAGGAAGAACAACAGTACAAACCAACGAGTCACCCCAGAGCTCTCAGGGACTAAACTACTAACCAAAGAGTACACATGGAGGAACCCATGGCTGCAGCCACATATGTAGCAGAGGATGTCCTTATTGGGCATCATATAGAGAAGAGGCCCTTAGCCCTGTGAAGGCTCAGTGCCCCATTGTAGGGGAATGCCAGGGCAGGGAAATGGGAGGCAGTGGGTGTGTGGGAGAACACTCACCTAGAGGGAAGGGGTGGGGGGATGGTATTGGGGAATTACAGAGTGGAAACCAGGAAAGGAGATAACGTTTGAAATGCAAATAAAGAAAATATCCAATAAAAAATGAAGAAAAGAATATGTTTCTACAAAGTAGAAAAATGACTTGACCCTATTTTACAAAGAAGTGACCAGAGTGTTATTTATATTTGCATATTTGTCTGATGTTTTGAGAGTTTGTAAGTGTTTTGCACCATGGTTTTTATTTATCTTTTTGAAGGAATAAAACAGACTTTTTTTTAATGCTGGAGGGCCACGGTTAAAGTTAGAAAACTGTTTTAGAGTGCAAGATTCTTAGATGATGAAATGACTGTATGAATAGAGGTTATCTGTAACAGACGTGATGCCCTTGGGACTGTGCACCTGTACAAGTTTATCACCAAATTCCTAAGGAGCTTTATGGAATGTTTGAATTACATTGTCCATCATATGTAGTGTGAGAGTGATGGAAATACAGCATCATTCATTGCATTTTGAATTATAAAGAGGTAATAATTTAACGACTTGTTAATGACAACTTCTTGCATTCTGAGTATTGTTGCTATTATCTACGCAGCATCTCAGCTTGGCCACAAAGCAATCAGGAACAAAACATGACTTCTCATATCAAAACCTGTCTGGTGTGGTCTCCAAATCAGGGTTTCTTCAGGTCCAAGCCTCATGCCCTGAGCGTTTCTCCAGGAAGGGATGGCCACTATGGAACTACTCAGACTGCTGAGGTACCCAGGCACAAGGACCAAATGATTGGTGAGTTTTGAGCTTCTCAGGTGTGAGGCAACTTTTGTCTATCCATTTGTCTGTCTGCCAATAGCCATTCTGACATCAAGGTTTCCCTGGGAAGGTAGCAGTGTATTGGCATTTGCAATTGCTGGGCCTAAAGCTGCTTCCTATTTGTTAATTCTTCCTTTCTTTTAACTCTTTGCTATCCTATGATCAAATGTCTCTGGCTTCTGGTAACTAGCTACTGCTGTTAGCAGTAGGGGATTAAGAAATGAGGGCTTAGTTACAAGGTTCTTTTCTGATTCCAGGTCCCCTGACTGGCCAGAGAAGAGGCTCAGAGTCTGGTTAACTCTTTGTGAACTAGAGAGAAAAGAAAACAAAAGAAAAGAAGAAAAAACAAGCAGAAAGGAAAAAGGCAAATCATGCACTCAGAGAAAACACACATTCTGGATGAAGCAGAAAAATTAAAGCTCCAAACAACACAGGGAAAAACATACACATAAGGGAAAACCCAAATTTTAGATGAAGTAGAAAAAGTAAAGCCCCAACAAGCTTTTATTTCTGTTTTCAGTATATACACGTTCTCTAACAGATTACCTCATGCAGCTATCAGGTAGAACACCTACAGCAGGATCACTGATTACATAATTTTAAAAATACTTTTACATTCTATTAAGTTTATAGTAAGTTCAAGGCAATAGTTTATGTTGTAGATTGTTAAGATGTAATGAATTACAACAGAATTGTTTACATGTCTTTTCATTAAGACTAGTTTCTGACTAAATATTCATTATCTGTTGCTAAAGCAATAATTTTTATGTCACAAGTTGTAAGGGTCTGATAATCACTGAAGAAGGACCCCAAACTCAGTATGCAAAAACGAAGAACGTCTATTTTGCAGAAAATACAAAAACATATGGGAGTCAATCATTCTCTAAAATAGTGACTTCTGCATGGAGGCCTTCTCATAGGGAACTGGGGAAACTCTCTAGAAGGATTAGGTCATCTAAAATTTTATTCGTGAGTGCTGGGGGTGTCACAGGTGGTCAGTGGTCTACATTTCTATGTCATGAACATTCAACCATGTGAAGAATAGGGCTGTCCCATGACGAAGGCCCATTTGGAAATATTTCGCCATTTTTGTGGTTATCCCAGGCTGTTATTTGGGAGGAGGTTTTATTATCTTGTTCTGGATTTTATAGTCTGTACCTAGAGCTGCTATCTTATGACTTAGTTTCTGAGACTTATGATCTATTCCTGAAGCTGGTGCCTTACAGACTTTTTTTTTAAAAAATCAGACCTGGTCCTTAAAATGGAGACTAATGGGATTTATATCATTCTTTCAAAGTTAGCACATTTTTGTCAAGAGATAAATTATCTGCCTAATATCTTATTATTATGAAGTTTTGTATAGATAAACTAGTCAACATTTTATCCTCTGCCCTGGTACCTACAATAAGTTGTTCATTCCTAGGTTATGATCCTTAGTTACCATATAATGCTTTCATACCTAACCTAGAAGAAATGTGTTTCTTGATCATAAATTTGTTCCAAGCCTGCTTTCTTTTTCTAGTGCAATTAGCTCGTGATACTTGAAGGTTTACAGAGCTCTATTTGCAGCTTTTATTTCATTGAGATATCTTGAATCAATTAGGAATTCTATAAAATCATTATCAGGAATTATGAAATAATCAATTTGTTGACACCACATGATGACATGAGAGTACATGTTCATATTGAGCTGCAGAAACAGGGTGAGCTAATGCCCAGGAATTATTTGACTATTTATTAGTGACAGGAGAGACATATCAGCAGCAATAAGCAATCCTAGAATAAAGTATCTTGGGACCTTGCTTCTTAGAGCTCACCTATTACAGCCATGGAAAATGGTGGGCTGTCTCTAGAAAATTCACTTGCGTGCCTCAGCCTTTCCTATATGGCTTCTGATATCTATCTATCTATTTCCATTTTTTTCTTTTGCTTCTTTTTCTCTAAAGATTCATGACCAATACATATGTCACTTCAGATATCATCATTTAACCTGATCAGTTTCTCTCTTACTACTGAGCGATTCATACCTTTCACAGAACACTTGGCACAAAACACTGCTGAAATGTAGAGGATTGATCTGCAAAGTGTTTAACAGCATTTAACCATTCACACTATGCAAACACATCCACATCTTGGATTCTCGCATACACCAAAATCTGATTGACAGACTATGATGAAAGTATGCATTTAAATGTCCAAAAACATCAAGGGAACAGAACACTATAGTTCAATTATTCTATTTGTGTAAAATACTTATAAATTTCTAAAACTACAATTTCTATTTCAATTGGCAAAATATCGAAAACAATAAAATCAGTGTTTAATTATGTGTATACCATTACCAATTCCAAATAGTTTTTTTTCCACAAATATCTCAACTCAGTAGAAAATGTTTTATCATGCTGCCCTCAATTATAATTGTTATTTGAATCATCATGAAAGCCATATGATTTTACATTGAAATGGATAACAACTTTTAGAACATATGAATGTTTCTGAAAGAATAAACATGAGAAAAATTAGAAAATAAGAGAGATGGCTCATGCCTGTTATTCTAGCAATTGCAGGCAACAGGGGATCAAAAGATGAAAAACAAGAGACAAACCAACCAACTAACTAACAAAAGTGAAAAGTACCTTACTGTAATGTTAAAATGCTGTTTGAAATGGACAGCAATTTTTCAATGGATACCTTTCAGAGGCATTTGATGAAATTTGTACACACTAGTCAAATTCAAATGGTGCCGGCACATTAACACATTAATTTATATATGTGCATAAGAAAACCTGAAATTTAATTTAATTTAAAGTAAGTTTGACCTAAATTGGCAGTCATGCTTCATAGACTCCCCCCTTTAAGGTTTATTATTTATTTTATTTATATAAGTACACTGTAGCTGTCTTCAGACACACAAGAAAAGGCATCAGATCTCATTACAGATGTTTGTGAGTCACCATGTGTTTGCTAGGACTTGAACTCAGGAAGGGTAGTCAGTGAACTTAACTGATTTTAACCACTGACCCATCTCTCCAGCTGTGATACCCCTTTTATCATGGATGCCTTTGTCTTAAGATGTATGAGTTCACTGAACAATAGGAATAGCAACTTTTAAAAGTAGATGTAGGTGAATTTTTTAGATTTGTGTATTCTTAATTCCACATCACATAAGATGATTGGCTGCTAAGCATAAAAATTGGATAATAAATACAGACAAATAACTTCCTTTTCATCAACTGAGTGGAAATTCCTACATACTCTTTTCATTAAACATACACTTTTATCTCTTTGCTATAAGACAGTTTGTTGAAAAATAAAAAATATATGTTAGTTTGAAAAAGGTTCTTGATGTACTTTGTGTAATAAATTACAGAACTCTTATTTTGAGAGTCATTGACCATTCTGCGTACTTTGTAAGAAAGAGTTTTTTAGCCTTTTACTTAAAACATAGTTTTTGTAACACCTGATCTAAAGGTTCTCATGTGTCTCAAACATCTCACCATCTTATGCCTCTTTGGGTGCATGTCTCACTCAACGCATGACACAGAGGCTGAGAGAAGCTATTTGGCAGGATGCTGGGAAAATTGGCTAGTGGCATCTTACCAACAAGTTCCCCTAGCTTGAAGAGGTTGATTTTTTAGTAAATGTTGCAGTAGTGGGAAGGCAAATGGAACTCTGTTAACCCTACAGACAAGTATAAACTGGCAAAAACTAAAAACAAACAAGCAAAAAACCAAACAAATGACAACAAAAACCAAACCCAAAACCCAAAGTCAACCAAACAAAATGATTCTCTAGTTTATACAAACTGCTATAAATATAAAGAAAAGTAGGTAGATGATGCTTTTGGAAAAAAGAAGTTATATTGTCCATGAAATAAATCCAGAACTTAGAATTTTAAATATAGAAGATGTAGAAGACATAATAAGAGTTATGCTGTTAACTTATGAAACTTGAAGTGAAGAAACATTCATGAGAATACAATAATTTATCAGCATAAAGACATTCAAAATTACATTTTAACAAAATTTTGAATTTCTTCCTATCAAAGCACCACAGAAGAGAAAAACAAAGGTTTTTTAATAGAATGCATATCTGTCAGCACAGTGTGCTGGAGGGGACCCTCACCACAACCTTTCAGAGATGACAAAACAACCTTCACCCTTCAACAAAGTAGGGAAAATATCATTTGATATACATTTTTCTCCAGAACATATAAATAATTTATAAATTTAAATAAGATTTCCATCAAACAAGGTTGTTAGAGAGAAAGGATCTAGGGTTAATCTATTGGTGCACTGTATAAAGATTGTCTAGATGCAGCCATTTTCTTAAGAATTTGGTTAAGTCATTGTTTCTGGTGGCTGAGTAGTATTCCATTGTGTAAATGTACCACAATTGTTGTATCCATTCATCTTCTGAAGGACATCGGGGTTCTTTCCAGCTTCTGGCTATTGTAAATAGAGCTGCTATGAACATTGTGGTGGATATATCTTTGTTGTGTATTAAAGTTTCTCTGGGGTATATGCCCAGAAGTGGAATAGCTGGGTCTTCAGGTAGTACTATATCCAATTTTCTGAGGTATCGCCAGACAGATTTCCAGAGTGGTTGTATTAGCTTGCAACCCCACCAACAGTGGAGAAGTGTTCCTCTTTCTCCGCAGCCTCTCCAGCATCTGCTGTCATCTGAGTTTTGATCTTGGCCAATCTGACTGGTGTGAGGTGGAATCTCAGGGTTGTTTTGATTTGCATTTCCCTGATGGCTAAGGATGTGGAGCACTTCCTCAGATGTTTCTTGGCCATTCGGTGTTCCTCAACTGAGAACGTGATAACCCAGTCACAAAATAACAGACATAATATGCAGTCACTGATATTGGGATGCTAACCCCAGAGGCTTGCACTGCCCCAGAAACAACTCACAGACTGTATGAAGTCCAAGAAATAAAGAAAAAAAATATTTACAAAACAAGAAGACTTTGACTATTTCCATGTTGCATTTTGTTTTGCATGTACTTTACGCTCATTTTAACTATTAGGTTTTCAATGCATACTGTCAAGCCCTTGAAAAAAATCAAGTACTGACTAAAAAATATATTCACATAGTTTTCTGTAAATATTATTTTAATATCTGAAAAAAAAGTACTGACAAAAATGTATAATTTTAAGCAAAAAATGTTTAAAATCTGTACATTTATCTTTGTTTTGTAAAATAAAGTCGTTTTAAAAAATAAAAAAAATAAAAAAAGAACTAAAAAATAAACTTTTTCCTTGAAATTCAAAAAAAAAAAAAAAGATTGTCTCTGTATTTTCAAATGCTGATTTCTGTTCCTGCAGAAAGTTGGGTCCAGGCTGGACTTTGATACTGTTGTCCCAATTGTTAAACAGCACCTGCAGCCTATTTTGTAAACACTTCCTCTCTTGTATTCTGATTGATGTTAATAAAAAGCTGATGGCCTATGGTAAAGGCAGGAAAGGAAGGTGAGAATTCTGAGATATAGAGGCAGAGAGAACTCTGGGAGAGGGTCAAGCAGGAAAGAGTTCATTATACCAACTCAGAAGAAGAAGCCAGCCCCATATTGGAGACTGAGTGGTAACGAATTACATGGCAGATGTAGAAGAAGTAAGAGCTGCAAGAGCTAGATGGGAACTAGAGTAAGCCCCCCCCTCTCTCTGTGTGTGTGTGTGTGTATGTGTGTGTGTATCCAGAAAGGTAGCTAGCTCTGTAATTTTTAGTTTCTTATGTAAAGTGAGAAAGCATGCACTTGAGGTATTAGTGATATCAGGAATGTAAATGGAAACCAGGCCCATGAGCTATGGAGTGTACCATGTCTGCTAGTTATCATTACTAACTGTGTACTATAAGTACGTGCCTATACAACTACATTGAGTAGTCCTGCTGGCTCCATGTGTAGTGTTAATGAATATCCAGGACGGGAATATGCGTTTCACCATTTGTGCAGAATTGCTCTCCACACTGTAAGAATGGCAGCACCTGACTGTGGAAAAGCAGAGAAGAAGGGGATAAATGTCTATTCAGGAAGTGAGTAACACTCAACACAAGGGACAGTGCTTGCCTCTTAGATTTGCTGTGAACTTACACTTTCTATAAAAATAGATTTTTTCTCCTAACTGTAACAAATAGCACTATTATAAAGGATATGAGCCAAAGAAATTTATACCCACATCACATCCAGGAGTAGGAAACTTTAAGATATTTCTGACTGTAATATATAAATGACTATATATAATATATAAATGTATAAATGACTATAAACAAGGATATACAGTTTAAAACATTATATGGAAATCTCTTTCTAATAAAGTATTTGTAAGAAGCATATTAAGGCAGTGAAGTTCAAAGCAAATTGTTCAGGATGGGGTTTCGCTATGTAGCCTACTTTGGCATGAACCTAGCAATGCCTGTGCCTTTGCCTCCTGAGTGTTGGAATTAATAATACATTTTTTAAATTGTGCCCTTGATTTAGAAAAGAGTCACAATTCAGGAATACTAACCTTGCTGATTGTACTAAGTGCTGATTGGAATGACATTGAAAAATCTTGTCTAGACCAACAGTTCACTTTCAGCATTAAATATTTCAAATTACATAAAATTTAAATCAGACATTTTTCCTCTAATGTCAAAAGTCCACTGTACTGAAAGCAATTCTAGAATCTTCTACTAATATCATTATAAAATATAAGATGCTCAAGTAAGTAGGTCCTGTGTTGGCAAATATTCAAACGAAATCATTGTTCTGGAAGTGTTCCTACAAAAAGCTCAGGGGTGGAAAACTTGGTCTTCATTGAGAGGTGAATGGTTCCTAGAGATGCTGACCTCATCATCAGTTGGTGAAACTTTCAGAAATGGTATTTGCTGGGAGAAGCTGGTTTCCGGGAGCATATTGGGAAAGTTATATCTTGTCCAGTTTCCCTTCATCTTTCTGCCCCTCCCTCCTGTCTTCAGGTGACTCTCTTCCATCCTGTGTTCTCTGATACATTGCCTCATCATACAGCCATCCAGAAGCAATGGTGCCCTGGGACCAGGGACTGGAAGCCATGGAACTCTGAGCCACAAGAAATATTTTTCTCGGGATTTAGTGACTCACATAGTGACTAAAATTTTTCTGTGAAAATTCATATTCTTAAGCTTTTTACAAATGAACAAAAAGGAAAATAATGATTTATCTATAGCAGTATTCCACATCCCAGATGTCTAGCTAACACATATTTTGCTCATAGCCATTTTATATTACCTACCCAATATATATATAAGTGTATATATAATAAAACCTATAAAATATTAATGTATATACAGTTTATGTTTAAGTAATGCTTGTGATTTTAATTTCTGAAGTTGTTTTAGTGATGCATTCAATAAAAGTGCGCGTGAGAGAGAGAGAGAGAGAGAGAGAGAGAGAGAGAGAGAGAGAGAGAGAAGAGAGAGAGAGAGATCTCAGTACATGTACAATCAAATTTAGTGTTTTATTTTCAATAAACTGTTTGCCAAACAATGTATATTAATCTATTACATGTGTTTGAAAATAAATGTTATGGACATCTTGAATGGAGGCTTACTTATTAATTTCTTCTTGTTTAGTCAATTTGATGCTCATTTTTTTATGGAAGTTATTGATAAAATGTGCTGAGTTTGCAGTATACTTGTTGCATTCTTATTTGTCCCTTTATGATTCTCTGTCATCTTTTTGACATTAATTATAGACATGGAATTCAGGTGACCAAGCCCAAATCATTCCCTGAGCAAGTAAATGTCCCCTTGTTTCTATTTAAAATTTTATGCAGGCAATAACAGAGATACCTTGTCCATTAGAAACTGAGATAGGAGCCTTTAAAAATTAAACAAAAATTCCAGAGAGATTAAACAAAGAGTCCTTTGAAAAGAAGGCAAGAGTGTATTTTCTTGGAAGAAGAATGAATGAGGCTCCCTTGGCAGGTGGACTTTGTGCTTAAATGGCAGATACACAATTGCTTCTGTTCCCCTGTGTTCTGCCAATCTTTCGACTGAAAACACTGACCTGTTTCATGAGTATTTGCCAGCACTGCTTTTTTTTTGTTAAATCGCTTTGCTCTTTATCATATACTAGTGTGTATTTGTGCTTCTCTAAGCCTGTATTGGGCAGATGTTATGACAACGAACTTAAAACAGGATATATTTTATTTTTGGACTCTTAAGTTATTAATTCATGACTTCTTTCAATTTACTCCCTGTTGTTTTTATTATTCTTGTTATTAAGTGCAGAGCTTGAGACAGGATTTTGCTATGTATATCAGGCTAGCTTCATTCTGTAGCTTAGGCTGTCCTTATGTTCACAGTGATCCTCCTGCATTAACCCTTTGAATAACTGAGATTGTAGGCTGACATCATACCTGTATCTCTTCCCTATTGTTAGAAGCTTCTGAGTTTGAAGAAGAAACAAGTTCTGTTGGGGTCCCCTCCTCTTTGAAGGGGTTTGGCAGTTCACTATTTGAGTTCCAAACATGGCCCTGCACCATCCTTCTACAGGGGAGCTAAACAGAGCACCACTGAGACCAAAGGCCAATTATTGCCCTATGTCGGCCTGTTTCATGATCCCTGGAGAATCCTAGTGTGCTGACAACTGAGGGTTGTTCATCTTCTTTCTTCCCAGCTAAGTTCTTAGGAAGTATTTTTCAGCTAGTTTCTGTGTGCAAATGCTTTGTTCTCTGAAAGAAGAAATTTCAGTAGATAAGGAACTCCCCAAACTCACTTGTAAATTAACAAAGTTTGTCTTTTTTCTCTCTTGTCTTTAAAGAGGATAGACGTAGAATTTTTGCTTAGTCATTATTTTGAATTGGTAATAATTGTTAATGCTATTTACAAAAATAATTAAACTCTAAATGTGTACTTCGGGTAGCTTCCATATCATAAAGAGCAGGTAGATCATTTAGTAATTTTCAATAGACTCTTTTATTATAATGATTATGTTCCATGTAATAGCAATAGAACATAAACTTAGGATTCACTCACCAGTGGGAAAGTTCAGAGTGATATGCTTATGTATTTTCAACATTGCATTTAATTGTGTATTAAAAATGCATTACCTCTGACAGAAACAAAGTGCACACTGAGGAATAAACACACCAGTCACTTTTAGTCCTCTTAAACCACACAGAATTAGCATTTGGAGTTTGTTTCACATCTCAGGTAACAGCAGATTAGCTGTTCACTGAACGGTTGACTTTTTTGCCTAGACTCAGAATTTATATTGGCTCATTGTATAAGAGGTTGCAGACCATAGTTTTGGAGGAGACAAGGTGATTGGAAGCATGCAGTGACTGGTTATATTTCATTCCTTGTCAAGTTGAGAGTGATGAATCTCGGTACTCCTCAGCTTTTCGCCCTCTCCTTTTGTTTAGTCTGAGTTCACAGGCCATGGGTGCATATTACCCAGGTCTAAGGGTGATATTCTGTCCTCATTCAAATCTCTCTTAAAATGTCTTTAAAGACACATATAGAAGTGTGCCTGCTGTGTGGTTCAAAATTCAGTTAAGTTCACAATTAAAATTAGAGTCAGAGTCAGATAAGACAATGTACAGTTACTTGAAATAGTTAAATGATATTGACTGGCTGGACCAGATGACTAAGTGATCAAATAATATAAAATTCATGAGGTCTGCCCCTAAGGCCTGAGTAGGAAGGATCCTAAGACACAGAGTGGGGGAAAATGTATGGTATCAGGGGGTATTTGGTTATTAGTTTGTCTTTTGGTTTGGGGAACACCCGTGGCAGAAGAAAGATGATTGGTTATGATGTAGATACTTCAGTTAAGTGAAATACACATTGAGCCTATTAAATGTCTCAAAAGTTTTGGAGAAAAAACAAGATTCCCCAAAATAAGCTACTTTGTTTCTAATTGCATAGGAGTCTGAAGACAAACACACTCATTCTCAGCATAACTAAAACTTTGATGTAATCCTGGAAAGTAAGTTACCAACTCATGGAATAATGCCTTCATGAGGTAACTGCCTTGGAGAAGAGTAGGCAAGGTATTGTAGGGATACTACACTGAGGAAGAAACTGCTTCTTGGACTTGACAAGAACTCTGGTTGTCAGTGGTTAAGAAAACAATTTTTAACTTAAAAGGTTTATGCTTTTCTCATGATGGTCACTCTCAAAGTGCTGCCTTATATAAGTGGTTATCATCCTGGTAGAAGTGGATGTGTTGCACAGTTGGGAGGTGCATAAGTGACTCTTAGCTCAATCTGAATAAAACTCAGTTACAACTATTACCTTGGAATCTCCTCCATCACATGAACTGAGGATTTCTCTTGCCATTTCAGGTACTAGACCAGAAATAATTGAATTCTTTAGATGAGTTCATTTATGCAATGTAGGTAGAGGATACCTTCAACCATGGGAACCCAGCCTTGTGATTATGGTAAAACATAATTGAAAAAAGAACAAACATCCTTAAGTGAAATGATTTTTATCCAATCTGCAGATAAAAAAAAAGAAGGTACATGATATTAAGAATCTCATTAGCAATTTTATAAGATTAATTTAGAGCTATTTTAAAGTGGAATTTCTTATTATGTTCCTTATCAGCTTCAAGTCAGCATCACTCACCATATTTCTAATAAGAATTAATATTTTGTGCGATGTTTAACCAGAACTACTGTTTAATTTTACTGCTATATGTGAATGACAAGAGCTCAAGACCATACTACAAAACTCTCCAGGATTGCTTTTGTTTCTTCTGTTAGAAGAGCCCAGTGCGAAATTGTTGGATTATGTTGTTATAAATGTTCTTATAGTTTCTTATATATTATGCTGTTATAAATGTCCTTGTAGTTTCTAAAGTCTACCAGTAAGAACAAAAGTCCTTCAGAGAATGTACACTAGAATGTGTCTTACCAAAAATCAGAATTTTGCTACAAGTTCCAAGTAGCTCATCCTAAGTAGGACAGCTCTTCCCCCTTCAGAGATGTTTGCCATATGGGCTGCATGATTTTCTCCTATTTCAGCCTCAGGGTCGCCCACATTTCTCTAGATTAGAAGTTATGAGCTTTAGTTAACCCAAACTCCCAGTGGTACCCAAAGGGATTTTGTTAAGGGCTCTGATCAAAACTTAGCTACCCCATTCTCCATTTATTCCATATTCAGTGTCAGACCTTTGCTGCAGGTCTTCATTACCTTTCATGATTGGGTGGTTTTCTCCAGGGAGATGATCTTCCATGGGAAAAAAATTACATGTGTATTAGCAAGTCTGACCCTGAGGGTAAGTTTACACTAACACTATTAGTTCCTGGATAAAATCTGCAAGGCTCC
The DNA here is from genome assembly GCF_963924665.1 of Micromys minutus. Classification (NCBI taxonomy): domain Eukaryota; kingdom Metazoa; phylum Chordata; class Mammalia; order Rodentia; family Muridae; genus Micromys; species Micromys minutus. Next base: position 26,458,665 of record NC_137974.1, on the reverse strand, counting down.
AAGAGGGAATTAAGGTTTCATATGGAGACCCCCATCTCTCAGGGCATTATAAATCATTTAAACAGTTTTGGAGGTGAACTTGGAAGTATAGAACCCTACTAACACTTTAAATGGGTGTGGCATTAATAGAAATTTTTTAAATGAATGATCTATTAATTTGGGGGGCAGATGACATGTTTTACCTTATATTTTAAAGAGGTTGCACAGAAAAGCTGGAGACAATTGTTTCTACACTAAAAATCCATAAATTGGAAATTACTTTCTCTTTTATTAATTATAATTATGTTGAGTAATTATATATTATTCATAAAACATTTTTTTCTACAAGAAATTCTAAGATTATTTTTATTCAGAAAAGTAATTTCCTTTTACCTGAGGATGTCACACAAAAGTTTACATAAAACATGTAGTGCATCTTTTTGAAAAACACTAAATTATATTTCAGTTCAACTGAGAGACATAGTATGCTGGCAGTGCATTTGTATGTGCCTTCAACTTCCCAATATTTTTATTAAATTTATATCAAATTAAAATGTCCTTGAAGGGGAGATGCCAAAACTGGCAGAACTCATATTTGATAGATGGTCTAGCAGGCGTCTATCAATCAAATTTATGGAGAGATAAATATAAAATTTAACACCGACTCTCATACATGGTGTTTGCTATTGTGAATGACATCATATTCACTTACAGACTCACTAGTGTTCCGAGAGGCCTCTACTTGCTTCCCTTTTTTTCAGTGGAGCTTATACTGAGAACAAATCTATGCATATGATGAGTGGGCTCAAGGTCCTAGCATGCTCATCACCCACTGTGCTCTGCTAGGAAATAGGCGAATCATTTGGGGGACTCAAATCGAAAAATTTTTTTCGATTTGACATCAAAAGGTAGGGCATGGTTACTCTAAGGGAAAAACAGGCAAATTAATTAAAAGGCAGAAAAATACCATACTTGAACATCTCTTATCCAACTAGAGAAGAATTTCCAGAAAATATGGTTTATTGACTGGCCTCCACAGAGTTTCTTCCAATCCAAAGGCCATGATGACACAATGACCATTTCTGTTAGAAAAAGACATCCTATAAAATCTTTGACAGCCCCCATCAAAGATCTCATACCAGCATACTTTATTAAGACTAGTGTATGAAGCAAACTCAGGGTATCAATGAATTACCCATCACTAAATGCTGTGTAAATATACCTAGTCTTCACCTCTTCCACTCTCTGCTGGACTCAAGGTAGAAAAAGGTATGTTCTCCTTCTGAGAGTTTTTTGTAAAAAATGAGAAACCCAGGAACAGGGAGGAGGCATGGGAGGCTCTACTTGTCAGTACTGAAGTTAGGGAACTTCATTTTATGTAGAATTAAGACTAATTTTGTGTTTTTCTTCACTTTTAAATCCCTTCTGGCATACCTGTAACAGACTTATGAAAAAAAAAGATGAATAACTTGTTATTCATTTCAGGAAGCAAGAGAGGTTTCATTCAGCATTTTAATACAAACTAATGATGGCTGGATTTTCAGGGCATTGGTTTTTATGGTTTTGAAATAGGTTAAAAGTTTAGAACATTATTGAGATAGATGATTATAATGACAACTGGGGTTGCTGACCTCAGATAAGGAAGCTGTGAAAGGTAAAGTATCATCATAATTTGTGGCTGAAAACTGATCAAGTATTAACAGCAGGAAAGATTATCACAAAGAATGCTTGTTAAAAGGACAAAAGAGTTCCCACTGTCAGAATCAAGCCCAAATGAGATCACTGCAAGCAATGTTCATAGGGCTAAGAAGCCCATTCTGAAGAATTAAATACTAAAATACAAGTATAGGTAAGAAGAGGGAATGAAGGGTCACAAGCAAAGTCAATGTGGTAGTGTTTTCACCAGAAAGACCTAACTTAGCAGCTCGTAAGCAGGAAACCCATTTTTCTCTTGGTACTGGATTAATTTCTCCAGGAATAATTGTTATATTTTTCTCTAGTTGCTACTTTAAACCGCTTTTCATCCTGCAAAGGTGATCATGTAATCTGTGTTGCACAGAGAGCAGAGTTTATATAACCTATATAATATGTTGTAATATAACCTATGTTCTAAGAGCTTATTTAAAACATGTTCTAAACTCTTGAGGAGTGCTTCCCCCTTTGAGTTAGAAGATGCAATGTAGAATGGCTGAACTATGCTGTTGAAGTCTTTGTTCTCCTAAACCATAAAGAGATCCTACCTTTACAGAGTGAATGCAATAATGTATTACTAAGACATCAGAATTTTGCTGTAACTTTCTTTTCTATTGGTTAAATTATTTATTTACATTTCAAATGTTATCTCCCTTCCTGGTTTCCCCTTCAGAAACCCCCATCCCAACTCCCCTCCCCTACCCCTACTTCTATGAGGGTGCTCCCGATCCACCCACCCACTCCCATTTCACCACCCTGGCATTCCACTACGCTGACATATTGAGCCTTCACAGGACCAAGGGCTTCTCTTCCCACTGATGCCAGACAATGCTATCCTCTTCTACACATGCACTTGGAGCCACTGGTCTCTCCATGTGTACTCTTTATTCAACTTGTTCCAGAGTAAATAAAAGGAAAAGGAGAGAAAGAAAAGTCTCAAACAGTTTTAAAAGTACATTTATTAGCTTTCATTTCAGAATGTGTTTGTCCCTTGAATGTCAATTTTTTTTGCGCCATTCAACAAAGAAGGTACAAAAGACAACAAATAACAAAAGTTCTTCTGAACATTTACTCCCTCAAACCCACATAAAATAATCTAACTTTCCCTATTTTTATCTTGAAAATATCTCAACTGTCCACACTGTCTGAAGTCATTATTTCTGTTTAATTATTTTTAAGAATTTCATACAATATCCTTAAATGATATTCTTTTCCCTTTCATAATTCCTCCCAGATACCTCTCCATCTTCTTTCCTACCCAATTCCAACCTCAAAACTAAGCACACACAAACATGGAGTCTAATTTATGTTGGTGTGCTATTCCTGAGCATACAGAAGGAAAACCCTTTCTTATTAATAAAGCCAAAAAATTTGCTCTTGGGCATGAAGGATGTAGGATACAATACCATCATTCTAATGCCAATACAGTCAGCTTCCTGGTAATTAATAATGTGTGTCCTGGAGGTACTCTGGTGTGATTTTACTACTTTCTAATTATGTGACCTAGAGTCATTTTTAATCCCAGTGAGCTTCACTGTTCTTCATCTACAATATATAAGTAATACTAGTCACTGTCATATGAGGTACTGAAAATTAAAAATGTTAATAAATAAATGTAAAGTACTTAGAATACCACTAGTGACATCTTAAGCACACATAAATGTTGGTAATTAGCTGATGGGAGACACCTAATATTGGTAGCTACACATGATGTAATGGCTAATCTTCCTCATTGTCAACTTGATTGAATTTAGCATTTCCCCTGAGACCCACCTCTGGGTTGGCCAATGAGGAAGGCAGAAAAAAAAATTTCCCCAAGATTTGTTTATAACCAACAAAGTCTTATGGATTTTGGTCAGAGGGTAAATTAAAAGGACGATGGTCTCAAAAGAAGAGAAGTTATGTCACACCAGTAAGGTGATGAATTTTAGAAGAAAACATACCAGCACCACCTTATTAAACCAGGATCATTATCAATTCCTTTACATATAAACACAGATGGCTTGGCTTTAGAATGTTACATGCAGTATATCTATATTCTTATATGTAGCATTTAGAGTTGACTATGAGGTTTAATGCTTGCAAATCCAGAACTTGTGTGTTCAGGCAGCAGTATTACCTCAAATACAAGATCAAACAGCGCCACATAATGAGTTCTATATTGCCCTCAGTTAGAGTAGGAAGTAAATAAAAACAATAACAAACAATACTATTTAACAATTTAATTTATTAATTAAAATAAAACAAGTGTGTGATGTTATAAATATAGTACAAAAAATCTTTTAAAATTATTTCCCAAACTGTTTCGAATTTATTATATAGATAGAAAAAAAGTTAAAAAAAATTGTTAAGTTCATTATCTAATTTATTTGAATAAAAGCTGTACTTTTTCAAAACTTCTTCATACAAACAGTGCCTGGTTCAACTCTCAAGTGTTAGTGATGAGTTGTTTCATTATGAGATGTTAGGTACAGTCTGGGAGGTAAAAAGATGGAAAATGAAATAAGAACAAAGACATTTTTGCTTTGGAAACTAGAAATAATGAAGAAAGCTGAGGTCAATGTTACCCAGACTTGAAAACTGTACTCCTGCTTTTGCAAGGATAAAAAAGTCAAATGCAGACATTCTTCTGTTGGTTGGAATTCTCTGGCACTAGGTTGTGGTGGGTGGAGATTCAGCTACTTTGGCTGGGACCCAGCCTTGAGACACAGATTAAGATTCTGCCTTGTCTCTGCCAAGCTTCTCAGTTACTCTGGCTATATTAGGCCAGAATGAAAAGAAGTCTTGTGCCAACAAACCGTTGTGTGTAAGCCTTGTATGTGTGCTAATATTTGTCATGATGCATGGACATAAAGTGAAAGGAAAAAATGCAAACAAAATATGTTAAATGATAGTTTTGATTCAAAAGACAAAAGATATTCATGTGTGTGTGTGTGTGTGTGTGTGTGTGTGTGTGCGCGCGCATGCGTGCATACACATATGTTGAAATATAGAAAGAAGAAAAAAGAGAGAGAAGTCTCTTTTCTTGAAAGTCATTGCTTTCAAATTAAAATTTCATTTTAGCTGTTTATTAGAGTATGCTTTAAGCCATAATCCAAGACCGACTTTCCTAACCTAGCTCAGAGGCATTTTGTGAATGTTTCAGCAGCCAGGTGTCTTTTGTAAGAATATTATCCTAGATTCTGTATCCCACAGCAATCAGAGAAATGCAGAACTTGTAGGGGAGTATTCTGGAAAAGATGTTGCTCATCCTTTAGTAAATATATGTATGAAATTTTAGCATGTGCCATATTTTATCTAATGTTCAAAATTAAATATAAATCACTGATTGGAGTCAGTACATCATAATGACTTCTTGTAGGTTATTAGCTTTACAGTGCTAAATATTTTCATATTAGAAAAAAAATCACTGTTCTGAGCTTGGTTTAAATCATTGGTAAAAAGATTTAAGCACTGTATTTAGTCCTTATGGGTGAAAAAAAAGACAGATATCTCCCAAACACAATAAAAATATATTGTGCAAATTTTTAAAAATTATACACTGTATCAGCTCTTTAGACCAAATATTATGCAAAAGTAATAAAATTTGACTAGTTAATAAAAATGGGATAAATAGACAAGGCATTGCTACTTGAGAAAAGTTTTCTTTTGCTTTATCTAGCAATAGGCTGGAAATTAATCTTTAAAAACTAGATCATATCCTGTTTATGTCATCATTTTGAGTGTAAATAGATGTAAATTTATTCTAGTTTTTTTTAATTCTTTTTTACTAATATAGAATAGTCACATATATTTGTGGAATACAATGTGAGGTTTTCTAGCATACAGCATGATCAAATCAAATAAGGGTTATCTATGATCAAATGTTTATCGTGATTATATATATTGACAATAGTCAACCTTGGCTATTGTGAAATAAACCATAGGTTTTTTTTTCTTTTTTAACAATTTTACTTTAAAAAACAAAGATAAATGAACAAATTTTAAGCATTTTTGCATTAAAGTATACAAATACATTTTTGTCAGTGCTTGGCTTTTTTTTTTCAAAGGTTTGATAGTGTGCATTAAGGTCTTACTAGTCATAATGAGCATAAAGTACATGTAAAACAAGATGTAAACTGGAATTAGTCAAAGTTTTCTTGGTATTCTAGTTTTCTTGATGCTAAAATTTATATTGTGGACAAAGATTTTCTAAGACAAATAACCCAAAAACATGGATAATCACCATGGTCTTGTAGGAGAACTTATTAGCTGTTAAGGTTAAAGGGAAAGTTGAAAATATTGCTTGGGACCATATAAACCCATCCCATTAGAAGACAAAAGTGTGATGTATTTAACTAAAAAGCTGTAGCCTTCTTAATCAGGTTATTATGTCTATGGGTAGCTGACCTTAAATAAAAAGCAATGCAGGAAATTCCAGTTTAAAATGGTAGAGTATTAAGCTGTCCAGGAAAATCCGCTATAAGGTCAAAGAGCAATGGGCCTGAGAAAATTGTAATGATTATACAGCAATTAAGCTCATCTTTTGTCTACCGGCAGGGAGAGGTCAAAACCACAGAAGTATATATTGGCTATGCCTTAAGACCTTTCTCTTATAGTTGATCTTCATAATTAAGAACTGATCAAAATGAAGATGAGATACAAAACCGTATGTGGTATCTCAATTTTATGAGATTTTTATCTTTATGGTACTAATTGCTGTTGTCTGATTTTACCTAAATTTTAGAATACCTACATTTCCATGAATCCATGTGTGTTATCCAAGGTTCAATATGTTTTAGAATTTAAACATAATCCTCACTTTTAACTATGGTTCTTCCTGAGAACCAGTCAAACTCAGAGTATAAAATTCTTCTATCTATTGAGTTAGAATGTCTTTGGTTTTCTTATGTGAATGTTTTCTTTCCTTACTTTATTCCTCATGCTCTCTCCAAACACTGTGGAATCCCCCTGGCATCATTCAATGAATAATCGAACTTACAACGTAGAGATGCTCTTTTTGTTGGGGGCAGTCAGTAAGGCGTTGCACATAGATGGAGTCTGCAGCAAAGTATTGAGTAAATTCAAACGGTTCATCTCCACTGTTCTAAAATTTCTTATTGTCATTCCTGTATTTAACCACCTTATATAGACCTGTATTATTGATTCAGGAAACAAAAAACATAAACCTTTACTTCATAAAACATATTGCCAAAACAGACCAAGGTCAGTCGACTTAGGAATAAGCTAGATCATGGCTGGTTCTTGTCCTAACATTATGGCTATTTAAAATGGTTGAATGTTGCCCCAAACCATACCAAATGTATGTGTCTAAAGTAAACAGTTTCAGTTTTCCCTCCACTCACAAGTAAATTTGATATAAAATTTCTGCTAATAAGGTATAAGGTAAATCTTCTATAATGCTACCAGAAATTCTCACCCTTGTTTCTTGATTAAGAGTCATAAAACAACAGGAACAAAGCCACTGCTTGGATCTCTTTTCTAATCAGACCACCTAGACACTGATGTGAATAGCATGCTACTTTTAGAGCCAAGACAGTCAGTTTGAGACCTAGCAAAAATTAAAGCAGTCTTTGAAGGTCAATATGAGAAAGGCAGTATCTTCTAACCAAAGATATCACAAATTGTAAAATATTGTAGGAAATGCTATTAACTGGAGAAACTTGCTACTACATACAAACCATGTAATGGATTTGGCAAACCCATTTGATACATTTACCTCCCCCACACATATGCACTGGACCACACACTATTTTCTGTAGCTTGAGCTCTTCAATACAGCAGCCAGCAGCCATTTGGTATTGACTGAGCACTTGAAGTGAGCTAATCTGAGTAGAAATACTGCATAAGTACAAATATGGAACAAAATTTGAAGACAACATAAAAAATATATAAAATCTTCTAATATGACTTTTAAATTGATTATGCTGAAATAATTATATCTTAGACATGTTTGGTTAAATGAAATATATTATTAAAATTAAGCCAGAAATATCTTATAAAACTTGAATTGTGACACATAGAGCTTAGAGATCCTCATAATTTCTGACACCGAAAATTTCAGTGTGAAGAATCATAGTTCCTACCATGAAAGGAGAGGATAGAAGTTCCATAAATTTACACCATTTAAGACTCTGGATACCAAATCGGAACATGAAGAATTATAAGCAAAAGGTATAATAATCAAATAATCCATTGAATAGTTTGTTATAGCTTCCATGTAATGATCATATAACGCCTCTTTAACTTTCATTGGCCACTGGACAGGGTCTTGGCCATGACTCCCTTGTTTGACTGGAGTTGGTGGGCAAACAGATGAATGGGTAGATGTATGAAGAGGTAGTGAATAATTTGATGAATATTTCAACAGATAGGCAGATATAAAGACATGTAGAATGAGATATGGCATCTTCGTTTAATTTTCTGCTTTATCTCTTTTGTACAATTATTTATGAAGGCAGAATCCTTTCAGCAATGGGAATGATGTTATTTAAATATCAATAGCCCATAAACATACAGAGAAAACTAGAAATTTATATATCATTATGTTCTATATGTTATTATAGGAAAATACCATTGTCATTTTTTTAAAGTTTTTACATTTTAATATGAGGTAAACTATGCAAAACAGGGTTATTGTAATAGCTATTCTTTGGTCTATATGTGTATGTATGCTATCACCCAGCCACCCCACTTTGCTTTCCTTTACAACATATAGAAATACTTTTATCTGTGTGGTTATGGCCTCTTTGTTTTATTAATCTCCAGGGAAAAGGGGATTTTTGATGTCTCCAGTGTCAGTGGCCTAGTCTGGAAGGTTGCAGGTTGTAAATGTAAATTTTTTAAGTCAATGCATCAATGAAAACAAAACAACAAACAAACAATACAAACCTTGTGAAGGACGCTTATTTCATGCCTACAATAACCACATCAGGCATGGAATGCCACCGTCCAGGAACATAGAGAAAGGTGTAAACAAAGAAGAATAAAAGCCTAGGCCCATTGTAAATTAGTTACAGCAAAAGAGATAAAAAGCATTGGATTATTTCTGTTGTAGAAATAAGGCTCGTGAAGTCTTGAATTTTGTGTTCTGCTAATTCAAGCACAACATGTACTAGGAATAAAAATTCTCTCATGTTGTTAACTTGAATTTATGGAAGTTATTTAGGATGTAAATCTGCTGTTTTCACAGTGTGATATAAGTCCCAAGATAAAAGATTTCCCAAATTCAAAATAGGTCCTGCCAAACTTAGCAAAGGTATAATAAAAAGCAAGCCAGGCACTTGGACACTACTTGGACTGTACATAGAATGGAAGAAGAAAACTGTCCTAACATATCTATACTCCTATCTCCATTACCTGCAATTACAGACATTTTATGACTTATATTTTTTAATAATGATACTTTCCAGGTATTTGTTTCCTCGCAGTCTGGCATCTTCCTTTAAACCTTTCTACAGAAATCTTATTTATAGATTTTCTTATGTTTGTGAAAAAGAAAGCAAAACAAGGTGGGAAATGTACATTTGTCTTCCCCTAGTCGTCACAAAATCCTAAAAATCACAAAAGCTTGGGTTTGAACATCATAACTGCCAAGGTTCACTTTTGTGTGTGTGTGTGTGTGAGAGAGAGAGAGAGAGAGAGAGAGAGAGAGAGAGAGAGAGAGAGAGAGAGAGAGAGAGAGAGAGAGAGAGAGGGAGGGAGGGAGGGAGAGAACATAAGGTTTGGAAATTCAGGTGCAGATGTGGAATTCATTGTTTCATATCCTAAAGCCAGGACAATATGAAACTAGACAAGCAGGCAAAAAGCCAAGGATCTTTGCACTCTGTCACTCTGTGGATGGACATCAGATAACAACGCAATTCTATGAATAAGAAGGAAGGAAGGATTTTATTTTTACATGTATAGAGAACCTGCTTAGAGTAGAAAAGTCTCAGGAACAAACTTGACATTAAAGGGAATTGAACCAAAGAGCTAACATGTTTCAATTTCAATGTGGATAAAATGGGACCTGGTACTTAAGAATGTCAGAAAAAAAATGAAACAAGACAGAGCAGTGTAGAAGAATGCCAACTGGGGATACAAACATCATCTGTGGACACCAAGAACATTTCCACCCCTTTGCTGACTTACTCATAACTCTTTCAGTCTGAGAGCTTGTGGGTCTGTCACACATCTGTGCAGCATCATTGGGCTCATGAGCTGCTGGAATTAAGCGAGGCTTGAGTCATGGCTTAGGAACCATCGCTGGCCTTGAGAATGTTAATCTAATTGGTATTCTGTTGTACACTTTGTTTGTTTTAATAATTAAAATTTTATTTCAGCAGTTAGAAAAACTGATTGCAAGAAGAAAAGGATTCATGGAACAATCAAGTTGTTTAAGATATCCAACTGTAAAGGAAAAGCCAACTCATGCAGGTGTCTTTATGAACTAAAGGCATTGAAATGATAAGTGCTATTAATTCCTGATTCTGCATATGTAATCAGTAAAACCAGTCACAAAGATAACATATTTAACAGAACCCAAGATTCAGTTTATAAACAGGCTGCCAAAGGCAAGGCTAAGGGCACACATACTAATTTGAATTATCTCCCTCATAGTGAGAAGCAGAATATATTAAGTTTTTTTATATTGTGAAGAAAAAAATCCAGAGCACACACTATCAAGTTGTGGTCACCAGCTTCCCGGAGGTCAAATGGATATAGACAGAGATGTCAAATAACATATTCACTCAATAGAAGGTCTTGGAAGGTAGTTTGTATCTATAAGATACTTAGAGGGTAGCATTATGCCACATAGTAATCAAAATTTTGAAAAGAGAATTAAGTGACAAATTAATTATTTTTAAGAACATATGTATCTCATATATGTCATTCCTGCCCCTCCCCCTTCATCTCGAACTTTATATTTTGTATCCCTTTGAGAATGGATTCATAGAGTACCAATTGACAACAAACATGGTGTTTGGGCTTTTTAAAGAAGAGGTTTTGTTCTTTTATGATTTCTCATAAAATAAAATCACATAATAAATTCCTATTCTATTTCCTTCTTCTAATTCCTCACATGCTCTTGTTACTTCTGCTCAAATGCCCGGCTTGTTTTCTTAAATTGTTATATTTGTACCAACACCTGTTATTTCTCTATGTGTGTATGTATATGAACACAACTGGATTGTCTAGTCATCATTCTCTGCATGGATGCCATTTCTAGGATGAATATTTGGTATTAGATATTGGATCAAGAAGCTTCTCCTTGGAGGACGACCACTTCTCCCCCCATCATCCCCAGTTGCATATAGTTCTTCGTGTATGTGTGGGTGGCCTGTGAGATTTCCTATGTAACTGTCTGTTGGTAGTGTTCTCATTCAGGTCTTGTTTAGGAAGCTGTATCATCATGGTCCTGTGAATGAAGCTTCACCATCATTTCTAGGAGACATTACTGTAGATGTTTTGGTATTCTGGCTTTCAGTATTTTCTTTCCTCTTCTTCTATGTTCCCTAAGCATTAGAATTTCTCTGTCTCTGTCTGTCTCTGTCTAAGTCTCTGTCTCTGTCTCTGTCTCTGTCTGTCTCTGTCTAAGTCTCTGTCTCTGTCTCTGTCTCTCTCTCTCTCTCTCTCTCTCTCTCTCTCTCTGCAACTCAATCCCTATCCTGATCTCCATATATATAAAACAAAAGCACACACACATACACACACACACATCACTTAGGATAGGCACTCCATGATTACTTGTTTTCTGTACTTTGATCAGTTGTGGTTTTCTGTAATGGTTGCTTTCCTTTGTGAAAAAAACAAAACACAACAAGAAAACAAAATCATATCTTTAGTAAGAGATGGAAGATAAACTTAGGTGTGCGTCTAAGGATCAGTATTTAGTTTGTACTTACGAATTGTGCTAGTCTAATAAAGTGGTGCTAATAAGTTTTCTTTTACAATTCATGACCATGAGTAGTTGGTGAGACTATGAAGTTTTGTTTCAAAACCAATGTAGGCAAAAAAGGAAACAAAGTATTTTTAATTTTTATGTTTCTCACTTGTTTATGAAACAGATGATTTTAACACACTATGCAATATTGTCTTAAGAGAGAAAATAATGAACAGAAAACTAGGAGTTTTCCACATGTTTCTTCAAGTTTAGTAATAATAATTAATGTCAGTTAACTCAATACTTAAGAAAGGTTTAATATTTAAAAACATAGCTGATAGCGTACAGGGTTGTGTGGGAAATGGTTTGAATTCTAGTTTAGTAAGCCTGGATGACACTATTTAAAACATTCTAAAAGTCATATGTAACCCCATATGAAGAGCAATATCAACCAACCAGGACCCTCAGAGCTCCCAGGAATTCAACCACCAACCAGAGTACACATAGAGGTACCCATGGCTCCAGCCACATATGTAGCAGAGGATGGCCTTATGTGACATCTATGGGAGGGGAGGCCCTTGGTCTTGTGAGGGCTGGCTTCTCTAGTGTAGGAAAATGCTAGTGAGGTGAGGTGGGATTGGGGTGTGTTCGTGGGAATTACCCTCATTGAAGTGGGGGGGTGGGGGAAGAATGGTATAGGGGGTATGTAGAGGAGAAACCATTTTATTTTATAAATAAAATAACCAATAAAAAACATTACATTCCTTCTTTGCAAGGTGAGAATATACACTTCTGTTGGTCATAATGTAACAGTGAGACTGAGCAGAATGACAGAAGTCACCAGTTTTGTATTCAGACATCATGCCACCCTTGTTACTGCCTTATTCTTTCTCTTCATTTTTGTTCTCATTATTGAGACTTATGGGGAGTATAGTAGCAGAGGAATGCTGCTGAGAAAAGAATAGTTAGCACAATATGTATCTATGCTTTGCTTGACTTTAGGGATTATTGTGAGAATTATGTCATGAAGTAATCTCCATATTCTGTGAACACGAATATTATACAAACACAGATGATGTAATGTTATACCCATGTTCTGGGGCATAGTCTATTGCTTTTAGGTTATAAACCAGGAATGCATGCTACTATCCTGAGTCACCTGTAACACAACAGTAAACATTTGAGTATCTAAATGTATGGAAATATAGAACCTGTGTAATAAAATACTGGATGGTATGAATTTTCAGGTCTAAAATAATATCGTGAAGCTATCATATATGTATATGTTTCTATTTCTAATGTTTCTATCTGTTCTGAACAATGTATCACATTTAGTTTACAAATGAGGAAGATAAAAAAGAGTCAAATGATTTGTCAAATGCCATATAGAATTACTAGTAATACTGTAGAATTGTCCACTGTAATGGTTAGTTATGTTGACGGGAATAAGATTGTGTCTGTTTGAACTTGACCTAGCCATCTCATGCTTTTGGAGTAACGGAGGCATTGCCTTTTTACTGCATTACAATTATTAGATTTGTTGAAAAAGCAGGAAAAGCCATATTTCATTTTTCTGGCCTTTTTATTTGACACTGCCCCAAATCCCTCCCACTGGTAATCTATTGAAACTTCTGCTTGTAAAATCAGATGTGGTTAGTAATGAGGCATCAGTTACATTTTTTTTAAGAGCCAATTTCCTGCAATCATCTCCTTACCCAGAAAGCAAAGATTAAAGAGTCCCTGAGATCTTTGAGCAACCAGAGCAGGTGGCTCAACATGGGAGAAGACAGAAGAGACAGCACAAATTAGAAATGGGTATTCAGTTCTGTAAAATAGTCTCTGATTAGTTCCAAAACTCAAGTAATTATAGTTCCTGTATGCAGTAGTGCTCAATAAATGTTTGATGATGACAGCTATGACATTAGGGGAATGTGATCCCAAATCACTCAGGACTCAGGAAATGCCAGAACCTCTCTGAGATCATTAGTAAAAGCAATTAATTAAAGCACTTATTGGACATCTGATCATTCACTGTGTTATTCATTAAAATTTCCAACAATTTATTATTTTAATTATTTTTAACCTGAAATTTTTGGCTTGGCCAGGAATTGTTATGTTTACCAATGGAATTATGTTATAGAAACCAAGAGTATTATCCAAGATATCTAGTAGATTGTACACAATTATTAATTTTAAAAGAATGTAATGTTTTGACCCACCACTTTTTTTGAATTCTGCCACAATTGTTCTCTGACATTCTCTGAGAAAGCAGCAAGCTAATTAGAATTTCTCAGATGTTCCAGGATATATGCACAATAGGGTAGCCTCTTCTAGTCAGGGAACCATGAGTATCTGAATATAGAGATCTTAAGGAAACCATTCATTTGTAAGAGAACTTCAGGGTGACTCCTTAATGTACCAGTGGGTGTCCCAAGGCACCAATCATATACCAATCTGCTAAGAAAATTCACGAACTACAAGGTTAAAGAAATGAAAACAAAAATCTCTAAGTATTATCAAACCTGCCTGAGATAAATCATGAAAATTGGTACACTTGGCTAGAGCAAACAGCTCTTGTTTTCCAAACAGCCTTCTCCACTGGGTAACTGAGCAAAAAACCCTCACCTAAAAAAATAAAACAGAAAACTATGTGGATTAAGAAGCTCTTATCTATCCCTAAAACACATTCTCAAACTGTCTTTTAGCTTCACTTGATACAATTTCCTTAATCTCTTATGGATGCTACAATTTCATTATGCAAATGCTTCTGTTGAAGTATTTATTTTATAAAGCATCCAGAGGCAAAGATTCCCTACTGAGTCTCACTCTTTAGGTTCCCAAAGAGACTCTATTTCCCACAGAACACCAGGCCATGAAAGGCTCTTTGGCTGTGATTGCTGGAGATGGAAGACGAATAAGAAATAACTCTTCAGCAAGGCATCCAGAGGGACCCAACATAACCCTAAACATATTACTGTTGGTCCTCAGGACTCAGCACTGTGTGGGCAATTATGGAACTGGGTAGCTAAGTGAGGAATCTGATCTTAAAACAAATCAGTGTTTTATGAAGGTGACCGCAGTGACCATTATTTTGAACACTCTGCAAATATTTCCACCAGTAACTCTTGATGTTCACTTCCTGTGTACTTTCTAGTGGCTGTATGCTGAGGGACACTACTCAGCCAACAGATGTGCTTTTATGGGATCTGTGATTGTCTTTTTATACAGAGGAGCCAGGGAAAAATAAAGGCAGGTAGACAGATTCTGATATCAACAGATTGGGCTTTTATTGTTATTGCTATACTGATTGTTATGTATATCAGCTTATTGGTAGACTTGGAAAATCTCAGATATACATCCGATGTGATGCCACATTTTATATGTTAAGTATCACAAATCAACTGTGAAGAGCCTCTGACTGATTGCTCTGTTGTGTTCCCTATGACATCCAGATCCACAAGAATGTTATCGTTCCTTTTCATTGATATCTCATAATAGAGTGTGGATGGCATCACTGTGGACTCAGTGAATTATATTTTACAGCTCTGCATGGTAAATTACAGTGCAATGTAGATTTATCTTTGAAATATGGGAATAATAATTTAAAAATACATATTTGGTTATGATTACAACAGTATGGCAACTTTGTACACAAATCCAAAGAAAGCCAGGTACAGAATTCAAGTACAAATAAGCCCTTGGCTCCCCAACATTACAGAGGTAACACATACCATTTCTGACACTAGAAACACTATTAAGTAAAACTTTATATGTTAACTGTCTTACAAGGGCAAATGAGAACAATTATTGAGGCATTATCTAGTTATTCATTCTTTTTCTTCTTAGGAAAAAGTAACTTTGTAAATTTATAGTTTCACCAGCATCATATATGATCATTCTATTTTCCTATAATCTTTAATTTTTGTGTAAAAGCACCACATAAAGCATGATCGTATTATCTGTATTTATAAATGAAGGTTACATTTTTAAATTCTATAATTTGGAGATTATTTGCTAGGCTTGGTCTGTTTCATTAGGCCAGTCCTGTAGTATCCTGTACTGGTACACTTTATTTAGTGAAATGGAATCATCTCTTGTATGCATCTAGGTATATATAGAATGCTTATATTGCCATTTACGATTAAACTGTTCTTTTGCCATGGCCTCCTTTGTCACACTACATTTGACAAGCAATGCTTAAGGATGATACGCTAAATCTATGGTTAGAAAAAAATTGTTCTATATTGGTGTAAGTCATTAACTGGGCTATAATTGTTCTGTTATTCCTCTGGTTCTAATCATAACATTCATCTTGACCAGTTAGAGACTAAGGGCTTTGTTCTCATTTCTCACTAAGATACGTGGGATATAAAGAAGTCTGGGACTCCTGAGAGCTTCTGATAATGGTTAAGTTATATATCTTAACAATCAGTTCTTTGCTGGCTTCTACAGCCACAATTCTGTTGTATTGTCTCAGCCCCCAATTATTACATTTTTCAGTGTTTTCCAGTTGATAGCTTTGGGAAATCATTTGGAATTTTAAGCACTTTTAATAATTGCAGTCAATGATTACAAATGCTGTCTAAGTTTCTCAAGCTGCACCAAAGACTAAGACATTTTTCTTTCATGATAAATATTATCCCCTGGGTCTTGTCCTATCTCCTGGAGAGCAGGCATCATCCCCCTTCTCTTTTTCCCATAGCTCAGAGGGAATGAGGATGCTGGCATTTGGGTTCCCATGTATCATCCTTCTCCCTAGCTCTCCATAATCTGCTTACTTTTCATTCTGTCCCTCTAGTTCCTTGGGTTGCTACTTGTAATAAATCCTCTTAGTACCTCAATTTCCTCAGCAGTCTATGCATAGTGTTGCTGCCTCTGGCCCACGTCAATATCTGCTGAAGTCACATGCTCACAGATTCTGAGAATGAACCCCTTAGAAGAGCTCATCTCTCACCACCTTTACACCTCCCTCTAGTTAGCAAAGACTTTGGAGACCGAGTATCTGTATTCCAGCTCTGCCTTTCCTGCTTATTTGCTTTTTAATCAAGTAGTGTGACCTTATTCGAGTATCACCACATCTCTACACACTTTACCTTAAATGTTAAAACAAGAAAATCAATATCCAGCTTACAGGATCAGGAGTTTGATTTCTACTTGAAACAATACATGATACCATACATCACCTTACCTATCTATAATGTGCCAAATATGTGTCACCTGTATTCCTAAAGTCTCAAGAGGGACAAAAAACAGTGTTTGTAATCTCAATTTTACTTCTGGTCAACTATCATCATTAAAATTTCTTTTTCTCGTATATTACTACAAAATCTAGAATGTTAGCAAGTGGGTGAGAAGCATCTCTCTCAGCTGCTCTTAGACTGACAACCATGACATTGATATTCACAAAGGGTAGACTGTCCCCTTCCACTTCATCCTCTTCAAAAAGTTACTCACATTTCCATACTAGTATCACTGAGTGTGAGGAAAGCCAACAGACATAATGCAAGTTCAAAGTCAAAGGCTGGTCATTCAGCCTCAGTATAGGAGTCTGGTTTAACTCCTCTATGAATGTTTCCTATAAATTTCCTCCAAGAAACTTTCACTCTAGGTAAAAAAAAAAAAGCCTTTTGCTTCTTCAGATAGGCAGGAGGGCTGTGTATTCAATTTTCAAGGATTATTTCAGGTAGGCAGGCATGATAGAGTATAAATGTTTTGAGAATGGCAGTTTCTGGCCAGATCCTTCACTCCTCCCTTTTCTGTACTATTTATTGCATGACCCATGTAGGCTAAAGTAATACCAGTCAGGCAGAGAAAGAGTATCTCATAAAAATTGCATAAACATTTAGCAAAGCTAGCTAGCGTAATCTGCTGTAATGTCTGCGCACTAAGGAATATTTACTCCTGCACTTTAAATCAGTATCCATGAAATACATTTGTGTTACGTTTCATCCTGTTTATTTTCTTGCTGCACAGTGCTATAGGTGTTGAAGGTCAAGATGTAGACTGCTCTAACCCAAGGCAGCATCACTGTTACACCTGATTCATGTCACCAAAATACATCAAGCTTTTCACACTGCCAAATGGCTCATCGGCTGTCTATTTTGAAGGCTGCTGTCTTTAATGGATGATCGTCCATGAATCTTTGAACATACAAATTCACTTGTAACTACTCAGGTTCCATAAAACCCAACATCACTTCCTCCAGCCTTCTATGACTTGCCCTTGCTTCTTGCACTTGTAACAGCTTGAAGAAGGGGCATCTCATGCAGCGTGTCTTGAATTGTGTTGGATCCAAGAGCCTACTGCTCTCCCAGTACTGTGCCCTCTGCCTCTCCTTCACCTTCCTTTGCTTCATTTACTTCCACTCAACCACTGAATCTTATTTTCAACCTCAGCTTTTCGGAGTCAGCCAGTCTGGTTCAGGGTGAACTCAGTACACTGTGGAGACCAAACACAAGTGCATGGTGCCCTTTCTCATAAGTGGTTGCTTTCCTTTTTGCCTTGCAAAATTAACAACAGCAAGTAAATCTCTAGTACTATATCTAATTCTGTATCCTTAGTAGCAAACATTGAGTGTAACACATAGAGGTTGCTCACTGAAGTTTGAAAAAATAAGTGTATGGTATGGATACAAGGAATTCATTGAATACACTGAATACGATGAATGCAAAGAAAATTTGTTATCTGTTAGCATTTTATGTCATTTTACTGGGCTACAAACTACATTGATATAAGACTAACAAGAATATAAATGCATGTATATAGATATATTATATGTATATATATGCACATATATGCAAACATATGCATGTTTGAGAGTCCCTCAGAAATATGTCAAAGAAGTGGTTCATTAAGACTTTCCTAAGCTTTAGAAATATTAGTCTAGGGCTTTGGAAGTTTAAGAGTGTGTTGCACTAGAAAAATCTCTGCTTAATTTTTGTCTGGGTGACCCGTCTATTGGTGAGGGTGGGATACTGAATTCACAAACTATTAGTCTGTGTGCTGTCTGGTTTTCTGTATTAACTTGACACATGCTAGAGTCATTACATAAAAAGGAGCCTCAGTTGAGGAAAGGCCTCCATGTGATTCAGCTGTAGAACATTTTTAAAATCAGTGATCCAGCCCATTGTGGGTGGTGCCATCCCTGGGCTGGTAGTCATGGGTTCCATAGGAAAGCAAGCTCAGTAAGAGGCATCCTTCCAGGTCCTCTGCATCAGCTTCTGCCTCCATGTTCCAGTCCTGCTCAAGTTTCTGTTTTTTACTTCCTTCGGTGATGAACAGCAATGTGGAGGTATAAACCAAATAAATCCTTTCCTCCCAAACTTGCATTTTGGTTCTGGTATTTTGTCACAACAATAAAAACCCTAAGTAGGACAGTATAAGAGGGTCAATATGTGACGGAAGCTGTAGTTCTGTTTATATTCCAAACTTGGTGCCCTGTGTTTGGTGCATGGATGTTAACACTTGCAATGACATATCGGTTGATTTTTCTCTTGATGAGCATGCTTTGGTCCTTCCTATCCATCTCCTCTGATATGTTTTGGTTTGAACTGTATTTTGTCAGACAGTAAAATGACTACTTTAGCTTGCTTCTAGGTCCATTTGATTGGAGTACTGTTTCCTATTCTTTTACCCTGAGGTGATGTTTATACTTGATGTTAAGGTGAATTTATTTTATGCACAAGAAGGATGGCTCCTTTTTTGTTGTTGTTGTTTGTTTTGTTTTTGTCAATTCTGTTAGTATGTACCATTTTATTGGGGAATTGAGATGACTGATGTAGAGATATATTAATGAGCAGTGTTTGTTGATTTCTTTTTATTTTGTTGATATATTTTGTATATGTAATGTATACATGCATGAGTGTTTCTCTCTCTACATGCATGAGTGTTTCTCTCTCTCTCTCTCTCTCTCTCTCTCTCTCTCTCTCTCTGTGTGTGTGTGTGTGTGTGCATGCCTCGTGTACTACCCCTTGTTTTCTTATTGTTGTTTAACCCCTTTAAGTTGGAACTTTTCTTCTAGTACATTCTGTAGGGTTGTATTTATAGATAAATATTGATTAAATTTGACTTTATCATGGAGCATCTTATTTTCTCCATCTACTGTGATTGGAAGTTTTGCTGGGTATGGTAGTCTGGGCTGATATCTGTGGTCTTAGGGTTTGTAAAACATCTGTCCAAACCCATGTGGCTCTTAGAGTAACTTTGGAAAAGTCCAGTATTAATATAATAGGTCTTTTCCCCTTGCAGCTTTTAATATTCTTTGTTGTGTACACTTAGTGTTTTAATTAGCATGTGTTATGGGAAATTTATCTTCTGATATAGTCTATTTTGTTTTCCATATGTCTTAAGTATATACTTTTTAAGTTAGAAAATTTTTCTTCTATAATTTGTTTGAAATTATTTTCTGTGCTTTTGACCTGGGTTTCATCTCCTTCCTGTGTTCTACTTTTAAAGTTTGTCTTTTCATGAAGTCCCAGATTTTCTGGATATTTTCTGCCAGGAAATTTTTTTATTTGACTTTTATTTTTCTATCATGTCTTCAGTGCCTCTAATTCCCTTTTCCAATTCTTGTATTCTGTTTGTGAGGCTTGACTCTCAGGTTCCTGTTTGAGTTCATAAATTTTTCATCTCCAGGTTTTCCTCAGGTTGAGTTTTCTTTGATTCTCTTTCTACTTTTATTCTCTAACTGGTTTATTCATTTATTAATTTCTTCTTTAAAGACCTCTAACATTTTCTTACAGGCTTTCATTTTCATGCAAGGTCTATTTTTGTACCTCAGATAGGATGAAATTCTTAGGACCTACCTTGGTAGGGTTTCTGAGCTCTAAGGAAGACATATATCCTTGTCAGCTTTTGATTGCATTTTTATTCTGGCATCTAGGCACCTGGGTTGGAAAAGATTGTAATTTTAGATGCTGATATCTGGTCTAGTTTTTGTTGAATGGTTAATTTTTTTTCTGGTTTCAGTTGCATGCTCTGGTTCTTATAAGGTTGTGGTAGCTGTATGCTGCTCTGTAGCCAATTCTTCTTGGATGTTAATGGGTTTAGTTACTGGGGATTCTAGGTAAAATGCGTCTTTGGAAACTGATATTTGGAAATGGGCATGAGTTAAGAGAGTGTCTGGATACGTCCATTGGCAGGAGGACATCAGGATACTCTACTAAGATATACTTAGATCCATGGGGATGGAAGAAGAGAGTGAAAAGAGACCACGATATTTTATCTGCTACAAAAGCTGGTAATAAATCTGGGCACCTGGGCTTAGAGGGAAGGAGGAAGTGATGAAGACCTATAGTTTCCTTAAATGCTTTGCTGGCTAGAGCGGCTTTAGAGTTTCCAGTGAGATCCTACTGAACTTGGGAACTGAGACAAATTAGTAAGACTAAGGAAGAAAAATTGGATGGCATGTAATTCTATGTGATCCAAGGAGATGGGAGCATTAAAGGATGGGAAAGTCCCAGATGCAATCTGATGCATAACTGGGTTAGGACTTAGGAGACTGAATTTGGAAAAGCTGAGGAAAAGGTGGAGATCTATAGTTAGCTTGCTTTTTTGGCCAGAGCACTACAAGGAGATTTTTAAATTACTCTTAATTACTAAATATTGGATTAAAAAGCCTTAAGGAGAATGTGATGATGCATAACTAAGTCATATAGGAGTAGACATTACAGAGAAATCTTGACTTACACCTGCTACTATATATTCCTTGGGGTAGACTTTTCTTGTTTTGATTAATAAGAATTGCTCATTAACATTTGAAGGCTAGTTGAATTTTTCTGACTATATATCCAGAACAATGATCATAAAGGAATGTTCATGATATGTATTTTTCAAGTATAGAAATGAAAGATTCTGTTTGAAGTCACAAATTTTTAATTTGGCAGAATTCTGGCAGAATCAGAATTGAAACAAGGTTTCTGATAATTAACATTGACTATAAAATTGACAGTGTCTAGAATCACCTGGGAGATGAAGTTGTAGATGCATCTGGGAGGGGGTTTCTATCTTCAGTTGAGGTGGGAAGGTCATTTAACCACAGGAAGCACAATTTTATGGGGTTTATATTCCATCCAGTAAAAAAAGAGAAAATGACCTGCGAACCAGTATGTTTTGCTCACTACTTTTGACTATGAATGCAATGTAACCTCTTCTGCCATAGTTTTCAAACAGTGATAGAATATACTTTCAAAGTGTCAGCCAAAATATGTCCTTTCCTCAGGCAAAGCACATGTACGTTGTAAAGAAGATATAAAGCTAAATGTTTTTTATAGTTTATAGTATCATTTTTGTAGCAAATTAGTGCATAAAAATTTAATTGATGCCAACAGTGTAAAAACACATAGAGTCAGAATGGCCATTCTAACTTTACCGATGTTTACTGAGCAGAACAGAGTTCAGAACTAAGCAAGTATTTGAGTGGCTACTTTAATCTAATTGTGTGATGTTTTTATTTGAGGTCATTAAAGTAAAATGATATCATTTTTAAAAGTTACTAACTTATTTAAGTTTCTTTGTCAGATACTTTCTCAATCATTAAAAATCTCAATGAATGGATGATCTTTCTGTACCCAAGGCTCAGTACATGATGTTGCCTTCATATGAGAATAGTAACAATTTTTGGGATCACATTTGCTCTATTATAAAAAAAGTAGATTTGAAAAATAATGAAGGTAAAGGGTGTGATCCTAGGGAGTCTAAATAACAATTTCTCAATGGTCTCAGTATAAACCCAGGAGCAAAAATTTGCTCCATGTCTGCAGGAAGTTTGTTAGCTAATCCTAAGATCATGTTTTATCTCACCGAATTATAGACATACTATCCTGAGCATGGTCATTATGAAACTCAGGAATAATATGTTTAAATTATTTTACAATGATTCTTCATATATTCAGCATTCTCAAAGGGGCAAAAAATGAGGGTCAGTAGGCCACTCAGTCACAAGCAAGACATCTATCTCTATCTTATCCCTTTCAAACCTAAGGTTCAAGGAGTATTTTAGAAGAGGGGAGAAAAAGATTGTTAAAGCAAGAGGTTAGAGAGGACTGGAGATAGAGAATATATCTTTTGGACATGACAGGGCTGGATCACACATGGACTCAAAACAACTGTGCTTATCTATACGAGACCTATGCTATATTATGTCATTAGTAGTACAGCATGAAGTAAATAGCCCATCTCTAACTGAGAAGCTATTCACAATAGTTTACTTCTGGGGAAGAGAGAGTGTTAGTTTTCTTTAAAGACTTAGCCCCTAATAAGTCAATTATGGTATAGTAGAAGAACCACACCCTGAATGTAGAGGAAGAACAAAATAAACTCAGTGGGTTACTAAAATATGTAGTAAGAATGTTGGTTTCTCTAAAACCATAGAAATGTTATGGGAATATGTTTTTGTCCCTGGTATGAGATGTGGGGCTGCATCTGATTATAGACAACAGAAGACTATGATTTGCCTCATGCACCATCAAAGCTAGAAGTTTTCCATCTTCAGATGGTTTTTGCAAGTGTATGATATTTGGAATTCTGGGAACTCTTCAGAGTGTATATATAAATGTAGAACTCCAGAGATGGGTATGGCTGCTGCATTTCTTCCTGCTGTGGTTCCTGGCTGCTGGCTGGCTGCTGGCTGGCTGCTGGCTGGCTGCTGGCTGGCTGCTGGATGGCTGCTGGCTGGCTGCTGGCTGGCTGCTGGATGGCTGCTGGATGGCTGCTGGCTGGTTGTTGCTGGTTCCTGGTTCTTGGTTTAGATATTTTGACAACAAAGATCAAAAGTGCCCCAAGGAACTTGATACCCCTAAGGAAGTACTATAAGAGTATTGCTGCCTCCTTTCTCTTCTAATCTTTTCTTCCTACATATTGTTGCGGAGTTGGAAAATATAAGGGTGGAGAAGGGAGGTGTAAAAAGCAATGCTAAAAATGGCAAAAAGTCTGGTTACAAAAAAAAAAAAGAAAAGGCATGAATATATAGACAGGGAGGGTATGGGAGATCTGGGAGGAGTTAGGGGAATGAGTAAGATAAAAATTCATTGTGCATATGTAAAATTTTCAGAGAATAAATATCATTTTAAAAACATAAAGTGTTTATGAAAATTAAAAATATTAGTTTACTCTGTTGCACTTTTGTTCTTTCTGTGCAAACTATATTTTAGTGCTTACCAATTAACATGAATGAAAAATGATTAGGAATATGAATGATTTAATGCCTCAATTTTCTAAGGCAGTATTGTTATTGTGCATTTCCAGATAATGCAAACAAAGGTAACTTACATTGTCGCCCTTTGAGCATACTGAAGATGAAAACATATTGTGATTTGCACAGCTATTGGAATGATCTTCAGTACTGAACCATGTGTGCTTCATGTTGGCAGCCTTCTAATGCAGACAGCTATGTTTGCAAAGTTGGCAAGTCCATAACAAATTCTTGCATACTTGAAGCTGTCTTCTTGATTTCCTTTCAACTCCATCCCAAGGCAGGTCTGGCTCTTCCTCCACAGCACTACAATGTGGCATGAAGGAATGAGCTCCCCTGTCCCCCATGGTTCCTCTATTCCCCCTCCTCACACAAATCATTCTCCCCAGATTTCAAAGAAACCCCAGAGAGGAATTCTTGCAGTTCTATCTCCAGGACTACAGCCAGCACAAATCAAGAAAATGGTTTCCAGGTGCAGACCACCCTCCCTTTCCCTGCACTTTAAAATGTGCTGTTTGTTTCAGTCTTTAATCTGAAGATAGACGATAGGGGGAATAGGAGGGTAAACCTTAGGATCCAAAAGCTGATGGGGAATTATTGTACCTTGTTCATTTTAGAGGAGTCTGTTCTCTTCTCCAAATCATCTCACACAACCCAGCATGATTCATTCTGTCTCTTTTGATAAGCCTCAGACCCTAAATAACCTAGGTGTATTATCTGAGCCAGGAAAGGAGCCCTATGGAGTGAAGCTTTCATGCTAGTAGTTTTAATCCGATGCTATTACTATCTCCCTGTAACTAGCTCCATTTTCACACAAAGCCGTAATTGGTGGGGAAAAATTGCTTACTCTTCACGATAGTCCTCGATCTGCTAAATTTAGGTAATAGCACATAATTATAGATAAACAAAACAGTGAGGGGAAGTGTGTTTGGGGGACTTTCCTAGAGGTGATAATATTCACCGAAGTATAACAACTGGAAATGGTCATGATCAATGCGGATACCATGGCCTCAACCTTCTCTTAGCTGTAGTCGTACCTCCTGTCTCCACAATCAGGGTGCTCAGCATCTTCAGCACTCCTACGCCTCAGCCCAGGAGGATTGAAAATCGTCATGGGATTTTCTGTGTGTGGTTTTCATTTGTTTGATTGTTTTGCTTTTTGTTTTTTTTTTTTTTTTTTTTTTTTTTTACTTTGTAGATCATATCTAAATATTTTTTGGAGACAAAATTTGGGTGTTTTAAGTGAGAAATGAATTTCATAGTGTCTTTAACTTGATCCATAGGAAGGAAATGGTTTTCACATCAAATTCACATTTTCACTTTTTATTTATGCTGTGAACACCTAAAACCCACACAGATTCTAAATCCTTATCTCTGGAAAATAAATAACACTGGTTTTTTTTCCCTTGAGGTTTGTAATTTTGTCATGACATTTTCTATATCATTTTGTTTCTCTGATACTATTATATTATTTCTTTCTATGGAGTACAGAAATTCATGCTTTCAGATCTGCTAGTAAAATCATCAAATTACTATCAGATTTTTATTTGTTCTATTTCCCTTAATTGAATTCCTTGGGAAGTGCTTTAAGTCAATTTTGCTTTGGACTTAGTGTTCAAAACTGTTAGTGTTTGCCAATATTCATATTTTCTTTCCCTTTGGCACATACTAAATACACATCTGCAAGCTCCTTGAAGTTAGAAGAACATGCTGACAGAGGCAAGGCTAATAAAAAACGCAGAAAAGATGTAGACACTTCTCAGCTAGATGCTTGAACATTGCCAATGTATAACTTTCTAGTGCCTTATAACTGAAGGCCAGAATATTCTTAAGAGTCAAGAAAGAAAAAATAATGTTCATATATATATGTATATATATATATATATATATATATATATATATATATATATATACACAAGTATATATATGTGTAAATATATGTGTAAATATCTATATATGTGTATATATGTGTGCATACATGTATAAGTACATGTATATAAAATAAGAAATAAGCATATACTGACCCAGGAGAAAATATATAATGCTGAGTCACTGGTACTTGGGGACAATTTGCCTTTTCCTACCATTATCGACATCTGTACATTAAAGTAAGCATTTTCAGAAATACAAATTTGAGAATTTCTAATACAGTGGTTCAGGGGATGATTGTAAGAAATGCTACTGAAAACCTGCTGCCCACAAAGACCCCTCATGCTGGTGTGGCAGCTGGGTCAGTTGTTAGAATGGATCATTTTGAAGTGACCATATGGGACTTCAGCCTAGACTTACAGAACATTGTTGGGGCCACTGTCAACCAAGGAACAGTAAAAATGGGATGAATTTAGGTTAAGAACTGACTGATTTGAAAATAGATATAGTCAGAAATAAAGCCAAGGAATTGAATGCTGTAAAAATATAGTAAACCTAGCTGTTTTCTAGAGTGTAACTGGCAGCATCAGGGAAGACTGGAGGAATGGAGGATTTTGCTGTACTGTGGTTTCTTAGCTTTCAGGTAATATTTCCCATATACATATATATTAATATATACTATATATACATATATATTAATATATATTAATATATACTATATATACATATATACACTATATATGCACTATGCATAGTGTTTGTTTACATATGCTACACATATATTTATAGAGGCTATTCAGAATACACCTATATTCATATATAGGTTGCATATAATATACACATAAGGTACATAGAGCATATATCTATATAGATTACATATATATATATATTTACATAAGCTATATACAATATGTACTTAAATGGGCTACAAGAAAACCAGTATCTTATACTTGAAAATTATGTGCAGGATATAGGCTGAGTGTGGTTAAAGGCATCTGAAAATGACCGATAATGAGAAAACCAAAAAATTGTATTTTCTTTAATGTAACTTTATGTTTTGGGAAGTACCCTGAGAACATTGTAGTAAAAAGACTGTTTGTTAGCTCTCAAAACAGTGAGGTTTTTTTTGGTTTGTTTTGTTTTGTTTTTTATCTGAGATACTCTGATTCCTATGGGAGATTTGAAACCAGGAAGATATTTATAGTCTGTGTGATGGCAATGGGCAGATTAATAGAAGTTAGTTTTTATCCATGTATTACGTTGCTACCTTTTGAGTATGCATAGCTGTAAGTGAACAAAGATATACATTCTTCTTAAAACTCAGAAGGTTATATATTGTTATCCTTTCTTATATTTTTCTTTTTATTGTTTTTTTATTAGATACTCTCTGTATTTACATTTAAGATGTTATCCTTTTCCTCACCCTGATCCTATCCCTTCTCACTCTCCACTTGCTTCACCGTGGTGCATTCACTTCCAATCACCTTCTCCACTCCATTGCCTTGGCATTCCCCCACATTGCAAAAACAAGTCCTCCCTGGACCAAAGGCCTCTTGTCACAATAATACCAGACACTCCTGTCTTCATCTACATATGCACCTGGAGCCATAGGTATCTAAGTGTGCACTCAGTGGTTGCTGTTTTAGTCCATGGGAGTTGTGGAGGGTTTGGTTGGTTGATGATGTTGTTCTTCCACTGATGTTACAACCCCTCTCAGCTCCTTCAGTCTTTCCTTTAGCACCTTTATTGGGGTCCCAGTGTTCAGTCCGATGGTGAGCTGCAACCATGCTCAGCTGCATCTGTATGACTCTGACAAAGCCCCTCAGAAGGCATCTCTATCTGGTTCCTGCCAGTAAATACTTCTTGGCATCAGCAATAGTGCTTGGATTTTGTGGCTACATATAGGGTAGAACCACAGGTGAGGCAGCATCTAAATTATCTTTTCTTCAATTCCCGATCCTCTATTTTTTATAACATACATGTTTAAAAGAGTCATTTAATGAATATTCCAACTTGAACAACAAAGTATTTTGGAAAGATCATTTTAATCTAGATTTGATCAGAGCTAAGAAACTAAAGAGAAAGTTTGTTGAATGAGTGCTGGACAAGCAGAGGTGGGATTCGATTAAGATTCAAGTTGCAGGTCTTGGGAATGGAGAAGCTTGTCCTCAAGTTTGGGGTTCCCTGAGAATAACAATAATAGAGCAGTCAGAACCCTAGAGAGCTCATTCCTGCTCACCACCATTTTTTTAAAAGATTTTAAACATTTTTTGCTTAAAATTATACATTTTTGTCAGTACTGTTTTTTCAGACATTAAAATAAATTTTACATAAAACCATGTGAATATGTTTTTTAGTCAGTACTTGATTTTTTTCAAGGGCTTGACAGTATGCATTGAAAACGTACTAGTTGCAATAAGCGTAAAGTACATGCAAAAAAAAAAATAACGCAACATGGAAATAGTCAGTCTTCTTGTTTTGTGAATATATGTATATTTTTTGTTTTCTTTATTTCTTGGACTTCATACAGTCTGTGAGTTGTTTCTGGGGGAGTGCAAGCCTCTGGGGTTAGCATCCCACTATCAGTGACTGCATATTATGTCTGTTCTTTTGTGACTGGGTTATCTCACTCAGGATGATCTTCTCTAGATGCAGCCATTTTCTTAAGAATTTGGTTAAGTGATTGTTTCTGGTGGCTGAGTAGTATTCCATTGTGTATATGTACCACAATTTTTGTATCCATTCGTCTTCTGAAGGACATCTGGGTTCCTTCCAGCTTCTGGCTATTATAAATGGAGCCGCTATGAACATTGTGGTGCATATATCTTTGTTGTGTATTAAAGTGTCTCTGGGGTATATGCCCAGAAGTGGAATAGCTGGGTCTTCAGGTAGTACTATATCCAATTTTCTGAGGTATCGCACGACAGATTTCCAGAGTGGTTGTATTAGCTTGCAACCCCACCAACAGTGGAGAAGTGTTCCTCTTTCTCCGCAGCCTCGCCAGCATCTGCTGTCATCTGAGTTTTGGATCTTGGCCAATCTGACTGGTGTGAGGTGGAATCTCAGGGTTGTTTTGATTTGCATTTCCCTGATGGCTAAGGATGTCGAGCACTTCCTCAGATGTTTCTCGGCCATTCGGTGTTCCTCAACTGAAAATGATTTGTTTAGCTCTGTACCCCATTTTTTAATAGGGTTGATTCTCTGGTGTCTAGCTTTTTGAGTTCCTTGTACACCTTGGATATTAGGTAGGCCTCTATCTGATGTGGTGTTGGTAAAGATCTTTTCCCATTCTGTTGGTTGCCGTTTTGTTTTCTTGACGATGTCCTTAGCCTTACAGAAACTTTGCAATCTCATTAAGTCCCATTTGTTAATCTTTGACCTTAGAGCTTGAGCCATTGGTGTTTTGTTCAGAAAATTTTCTCCTGTGCCTATGTGTTCTAAGGTTTTTCCTACTTTCTCATCTAATAGTTTCAGTGTATCTGGTTTAATGTGGAGATCTTTAATCCACTTACACTTGAGCTTTGTACAAGGAGATAAAAACGGGTCTATTTTCATTCTTTTGCATGTTGAGTGCCAGTTGGACCAGCACCATTTGTTGAATAGGCTGTCCTTTTTCCATTGAATGTTTACTGCTCCTTTGTCAAAAATCAGGTGACCATATACATGAGGGCTCATTTCTGGATCTTCTATTCTATTCCATTGATCCACTTGCCTATTTCTGTACCAGTACCATGCAGTTTTCAGCACAATTGCCTTGTAATACAGCTTGAGGTCAGGGATAGTGATTCCCGCAGATGTTTTTTTGTTGAGGATGGATTTCGTTATTCTAGGTCTTTTGTTATTCCATATGAAATTGCACATTGATCTTTCCAATTCCATGAAGAACTGGGTTGGAATTTTGATGGGGATTGCATTGAATCTGTAGATTGCTTTTGGTAGGATGGCCATTTTTAAGATGTTGATCTTTCCAATCCATGAGCATGGGAGATCTTTCCATTTTCTGAGATCCTCCTCAATTTCTTTCTTTAGAGGTTTGAAGTTTTTGTCATACAGCTCCTTCACTTCCTTAGTTAGAGTCACACCAAGGTATTTCATAGTTTTTGTAACAATTCTGAAGGGTACCTTTTCCCTAATTTCTTTCTCCACATGTTTGTTCTTTGAGTATAGGAAGGCTACTGATTTGTTTGAGTTAGTTTTGTATCCGGCCACTTTTCTGAACTTGTTTATCAGCTGTAGGAGTTCTCTGGTGGAATTTTTGGGGTCACTCAAGTACACTATCATGTCATCGGCAAAGAGTGATATTTTTTCTCTTCCTTTTCGATTTGTATCCCCTTGATCTCCTTTTGCTGTCTAATTGCTCCAGCCAGGACTTCCACTACTATATTGAATAGGTAGGGAGAGAGTGGGCAGCCTTGTCGAGTCCCTGATTTTAGTGGGATTGCTTCAAGTTTCTCGCCATTAAGTTTGATGTTGGCTGTTGGTTTGCTGTATATTGCTTTTATTATGTTTAAATATGGGCCTTGGATTCCTGTTCTTTCCAGGACTTTTAACATGAAGGGGTGTTGGATTTTGTTGAATGCTTTCTCAGCGTCTAGTGAGATGACCATGTGATTTTGGTCTTTAAGTTTGTTTATATGGTGGATTACATTGATGGATTTCCTTATGTTAAACCATCCCTGCATCCCAGGGATGAAGCCTGCTTGGTCATGATGAATGATGGTTTTGATGTGTTCTTGGATTCGGTTTGCAAGGATTTTGTTGAGTATTTTTGCATCAATGTTCATAAGTGAGATTGGTCTGAAGTTCTCTTTCCTTGTAGGGTCTTTGTGTGGCTTAGGTACGAGGGTTATTGTAGCCTCAAAAAATGAGTTGGGTAATATTCCATCTGATTCTATCTTTTTGAATAGTTTGGCGAATATTGGTGTTATATCCCCAATAAATGTCTGATAAAATTCTGCACTGAACCCGTCTGGACCTGGGCTTTTCTTGGTTGGGAGGCTTTTGATGACTTCTTCTATTTCTTTAGGTGTTATAGGATTATTTAGATGGTTTACTTGGTCCTGGTTAAACTTTGGGACCTTGTATCTGTCTAGGAATTCGTCTATTTCTTCCAGATATTCCAATTTTGTGGAGTATAAGTTTTTGTAGTAGGATCTGATGATTTCTTGAATTTCCTCAGTTTCAGTTGTTATGTCACCACTTTCCTTTCTGATTTTGTTAATTTGGATACTCTCTTTTGACCTTTAGTTATTCTGGCTAGGGGTTTATCAATCTTGTTGATTTTCTCAAAGAACCAACTCTTTGTTTTGTTGATTTTTTCAATGGTTTTTTTGTTTCTATTTGGTCTATTTCTGCCCTAATTTTGATTATTTCTTGCCGTCTACTCTTTTTGGGTATATCTGCTTCCTTTTGTTCTAGGGCTTTTAGCTGTGCTGTGAGGTTGCTGATGTGAGCTCTCTCCAGTTACTTCTTGGAAGCACTTAGGGCTATGAGTTTTCCTCTCAATACTGCTTTCATTGCATCCCATAGGTTTGGGTATGTTGTGTTATCATTTTCGTTGAATTCTAGAAAGTTCTTAATTTCTTTCTTTATTTCTTCTTTGACCCTGCTATTCTTTAACAGAGCGTTGTTTAGTTTCCATGTGTATGTGGGCATTTTGTTGTCTTTGTTGTTGTTAAAGACCAGCGGTAGACCATGGTGATCTGAGAGGATGCATGGGAGTATTTCAATCTTCTTATATCGATGAAGGCTCGTTCTGTGTCCAATTATGTGGTCAATTTTTGAGAAGGTGCCATGGGGTGGTGAGAAAAAGGTGTATTCTTTTACTTTAGGATAGTATGTTCTGTATATATCTATTAATTCTAGTTGGTTCAAAGTCTCTGCTAGTTTTGCAGTGTCCTTGTTCAGTTTCTGTTTCCCTGATCTGTCTGTCCATTGGTGAGAGTGGGGTATTAAAGTCTCCCACTATTATTGTGTGGGGTAAAATGTATTTTTTGAGCTTTAATTGAGTTTCTTTTATGAATGTGGCTGATTTTTTATTTGGAGCATATATGTTAAGGATTGAGTTTTCCTCCTGACAGATTTCCCCGGTAATGAGTAAAAAGTGTCCTTCTTTATCTTTTTTGATAACTTTGGTTGGAAATTTACTTTATTCGATATTAGAATAGCCACTCCAGCTTGCTTTTTGGAGCTGTTTGCTTGGAAGTTTTTTTCCCACCTTTTTACTCTGAGATAGTGTCTGTCTCTGTCTCTGAGATGAGTTTCCTGTATGCAGCAAAAGGCTGGAATTTGTTTATGTATTTAGTCTGATAGTCTATGTCTCTTTATTTGGGAGTTGAGACCATTTATGTAAATAGATATCAAGGAATAATTGTTTCTGTTTCCTGCCATTTTTGCTTTATTAGGTTGAGTTGTGTCTGTGTTTTTTTCTTCTTTTAGTTTTCTTGTTTAGGAGTTTTCTTGTTTTTACTAGGCTGCATTTTCCCTCCTTGTATTGGGTTTTCCACCTATAATTCGTTGTAGTGCTGGGTTTGTGTTCAGATATTGTGTGAATTTTGATTTGTCTTGAAATATCTTCATCTCTCCATCTATTGTGATTGATAGTTTTGCTGGGTATAGCAGCTTGGGCTGGCACTTGTGCTCTCTTAAGGAGTGCATGATGTCTGTTCAGGCTCTTCTAGCTTTCATAGTCTCTGTTGAGAAATTGGGTGTGAGTCTGATTGGTCTGCCTTTATATGTTACCTGACCTTTTTCCCTTACTGCTTTTAGTATTCTTTCTTTACTTTGGGCACTTGATGTTTTTACTATTATGTGTCGGGAGGTATTTCTTTTCTGGTCCAACCTATTTGGAGTTCTGAAGGCTTCTTTTATGCTCGTGGTCATCTCATTCTTTAGGGTAGGAAAGTTTTCTTCTATGATTTTGTTGAAGATATTTACTGTGCCTCTTAGTTGATACTCTTCTCCCTCTTCTATTTCTATTATCCTTAGGTTCGGTCTTCTCATTGTGTCTTGTATTTCCTGGACATTTTGGGTTAGTAGCTTTTTGTTTTTTGCATCTTCTCTGGCTGTTTTGTCTATGTTTGCAATGTTGTCTTCTGCCCCCGAGATTCTCTCCTCGATCTCTCGTAATCTGTTGGAAATGCTTGCTTCTGTGACTCCTGATTTCTTTTTTTGGTGTTCTGACTCTAGGGTTATCTCTTTTAGCGCTTTCTTTATTGTGTCAATTTCTGTTTTAATTTCCCTCTTCCATTCCTTTATTTCTTTGGTTCTGTTTTCGTCTCTTTCTTTGAGTTCTTTGAGTGTTTTTCTTGTTTCTTCTTTAAAAGCTTCTGAATCTTTTTGCTTTTCCTCCCTTTCTTGTTTAAGTAACTCTATCAGCGTCTTGAGGCATGATTTCAGGTCTGTGTCTTCTTTCTCTGGAGTGTTTGGAATTCCGATGTTTGCTACTATCGGAGAGCTGGGTTCTGGTGTTGCTAGATTGTCTTGGTTTCCTTGGGATATACTCTTTCTCTTTCCTTTTGCCATTTTGTTGTCAGTGATATGTTCTTGCCTTTCCCTTGTATCTGGTCTGTGTCCCTGGTAGACCTTCCGTGTGCACTCCGCATATATCTCTCTACTCCCCAGCAGCCCAGGTTCCGGGTGGCAGCTGGGCCAGGCTCCCCTCTGCGTACTGAAGTGGCCTCCGGTTGGGAACCGACGTTCCTAAGATCTGTTCCTGGTCACAGATGCTCAGCCTCTCCCAGCCACCTTTCCGGCTGTCAGGTGGGCCAGGCTCCGCTCTGCGTCCTGAAGTCGCCTCCGGGTAGGAACAGAAGTTCCTAAGATCTGTTCTTGGTCCCTGGATCGGGGAGGACAGGGCAGGTCAGGGCAGGGGGTGCCCTTTCCGTGTGCACTCCGCAGAGATCCCTCTGCTCCACAGCAGCCTAGGTCTTCCACTCACCAGTTGTTCAGCCTGTACGAGCCGTCTTTCCGGCTGGCTGTTGGGCCAGGCTCTGCTCTGTGTCCTGAAGTCGTCTCTGGGTGGGAACAGAAGTTCCTAAGATCTGTTCCCGGTCACTGGATCGGGGAGGACAGGGCAGGTCAGGGCAGGGGGTGCCCTTTCCGTGTGCACTTCGCAGAGATCCCTCTGCTCCCCCGCAGCCTATGTCTCCCACTCACCAGTTGCTCAGCCTGTAGGAGCCGCCTTTCCGGCTGGCAGTTGGGCCAGGCTCCGCTCTGTGTCCTGAAGTCGTCTCCGGGTGGGAACAGAAGTTCCTAAGATCTGTTCCAGGTCACAGTTGCTCAGCCTGTACGAGCCGCCTTTCCGGCTGGAGGTTGGGCCAGGCTCTGCTCTGTGTCCTGAAGTCATCTCCAGGTGGGAACAGAAGTTCCTAAGATCTGTTCCCGGTCACAGTTGCTCAGCCTGTACAAGCCGCCTTTCTGGCTGGCGGTTGGGCCAGGCTCCGCTCTGCGTCCTGAAGTCGTCTCCGGGTGAAAACAGAAGTTCCTAAGATCTGTTCCAGGTCACAGTTGCTCAGCCTGTACGAGCCGCCTTTCCGGCTGGCAGTTGGGCCAGGCTCCGCTCTGTGTCCTGAAGTCGTCTCCGGGTGGGAACAGAAGTTCCTAAGATCTGTTCCCGGTCACTGGATCGGGGAGGACAGGGCAGGTCAGGGCAGGGGGTGCCCTTTCCGTGTGCACTCCGCAGAGATCCCTCTGCTCCCCCGCAGCCTAGGTCTCCCACTCACCAGTTGCTCAGCCTGTACGATCACCACCATTTTTTGTACTGAGACTATAAAACTTGCCTTAAGGTAAAGGGTGACCTCTTAGGACAGTCCAAAGTTTGAGGTGTTCCTTCTGCTCAAGGCCCAAACTGTGACTGAGGATCCATTATTGTTGCATTGTTTGTTCTAATCTCTACTTTTCCATTTGTGCCCTGAAATTGTGAGCATTTGAGAGTTTGCGCTATGAGAGCTTGTCAAGTGGTTTAGCTCTAAATTACAGGCTCAAGTCCCTGGAGTCCTTTCCGATCATTATTTTGGATGTTTTAGTTTGCACATTAACTTCCAAATTGTCATTCACAATGATCCACTGTAAGTACTGTTCTTGAAGTTGTTCCATATCATAGTCAGGGTTAGGAGCCATTTAAGGGGGTTCCTGCCCTGGAGTCATATGAAACTTTACCTTCTTAGTCTTTAATGAACATCTGGGAGGGGCTACCCTGCTGCTGAGGGAAGGCATCTCCTCTATAAGGAAAACAAACAAACAAACAAACACCAAAAACAACCCAAATAAAACAACAACCATAACATCAAAGATTTCTCTCACCTTGTGAATATAGCTTTAAATTCTGAGTATATTTCTTTTAACTTTCCAGAGACAGCTCACCTTCGGTCTCTAGAAAAGAAGGTGGGGGTTCCAATATATTTTTTCTCTATGATCAGAAAATGAATAATGCAATCCAGGGAAAAGGTATGTAACTAAAACACCATAGGTGTCTTCCATGGAGCTGATAGTTCTGTAGTCACAACTGTCTTGTACTTTCCTCTTTTCTGGACCCACTAACCTGCCTGTTAATTGCACCTGCTTGCCACATCTCGAACTTAATTTACTCTGTCTCAGGAAGTATCAATGCACAGGGGAAATGTCAGTTTTTCTTTTGAATGACTTATTTATTTAACGTATGAGTACAATATTGCTGTCTTCAGACACACCAGAAGAGGACATCAGATCCCATTACAGATGGTTGTGAGCCACCATGTGGTTGCTGGAAATTGAATTCAGGACCTCTGGAAGAGCAGTCAGTGCTCTTAGCTGCTGAGCCATCTCTCCAGACTCCAAAAGTCAGGTATTTTTGATAGAAAAAATTCTATCCTGCCAACTCATGGTTGTGAATATTTCAAGTTTTATGCTCTTGTACAGTAAATGAAGTTACTAGTACTTGCTTTGCAAGTTCTAATAGATAAATGATATCATGTACAGTGCCTTAATCGGTAATGCTTTTCTTCACCAGTAAGTAGCACTTAGTACTTGCTAGTGCGACTCCCTATTCCAAGCCGTAATCTTGCAATGGTCCAGAAAATGGTTTTAAAAAGTCTAAAGTATTGATCATTCAACCCAGAACTAAACTCCTTGACAGTGCCTCTCACCACTGGGGCCACCTTTTACTCACCCAACGAGGTTCCTTCCTCATCCCTTATGTACCACTTTCATAGTCACCTAGGTAAACTTCCTTTTCTGCATATGTACATGGTACATGCACATGAGTGTCTGGTTATTTGAACTTGCAGAGGCCAGAGATGGACGGTAGTTCTCATCCTCTATTGCTTGATGCTTATTTCCTTCAAAAAAAAAAAATAGGGTTTCCTAATGAGGCAGAAGCTCTCACCAGTTAGGCTAGATGGCCAGTGAACCCAAGGTTTCATCTGTCTTTATCTTTTTGTTGATAACTGGTAGACATTTTTCTGTGAGGGTCAGGACCTCAAATCCATGTCATCATGCATACAAAACAAGTGTTTTTATACACTGAGCCATCTCATCAGCCCTAAGAACAGTAGAGTCCTTTAACTCTTCTTAAATGGAACCACATTGACGTGTTATGTGAAGTTTTACAAATTCTGCCTTGTATTAGACCTTGGATTGCTCACAGTAATGAAGAATTGGAAGATGGAAGAATGACAAAAGTAACCAAACCCCACATCCGTTTGCTGAGTTCTCATTTTCATCTACTAGACCTGCATTAATTTTTGCTTTCCTGATCAATGTGCAATTTCATATGGAATAACAAAAGACCTAGAATAGCGAAATCCATCCTCAACAACAAAAAAACATCTGCGGGAATCACTATCCCTGACTTCAAGCTATATTACAAGGCAATTGTGCTGAAAACTGCATGGTACTGGTACAGAAATAGGCAAGTGGATCAATGGAATAGAATAGAAGATCCAGAAATGAGCCCTCATGTATATGGTCACCTGATTTTTGACAAAGGAGCAGTAAACATTCAATGGAAAAAGGACAGCCTATTCAACAAATGGTGCTGGTCCAACTGGCACTCAACATGCAAAAGAATGAAAATAGACCCGTTCTTATCTCCTTGTACAAAGCTCAAGTGTAAGTGGATTAAAGATCTCCACATTAAACCAGATACACTGGAACTATTAGATGAGAAAGTAGGGAAAACCTTAAAACACATAGGCACAGGAGAAAATTTCCTGAACATAACACCAACGGCTCAAGCTCTAAGGTCAAAGATTAACAAATGGGACTTAATGAGATTGCAAAGTTTCTGTAAGGCTAAGGACATCGTCAAGAAAACAAAACGGCAACCAACAGAATGGGAAAAGATCTTTATCAACACCACATCAGATAGAGGCCTAATATCCAAGGTGTACAAGGAACTCAAAAAGCTAGACACCAGAGAATCAAATAACCCTATTAAAAAATGGGGTACGGAGCTAAACAAATCATTTTCAGTTGAGGAACACCGAATGGCCGAAAAACATCTGAGGTAGTGCTCGCCATCCTTAGCCATCAGGGAAATGCAAATCAAAACAACCCTAAGATTCCACCTCACACCAGTCAGATTGGCCAAGATCCAAAACTCAGATGACAGCAGATGCTGGCGAGGCTGTGGAGAAAGAGGAACACTTCTCCACTGTTGGTGGGGTTGCAAGCTAATACAACCACTCTGGAAATCTGTCTGGCGATACCTCAGAAAATTGGATATAGTACTACCTGAAGACCCAGCTATTCCACTTCTGGGCATATACCCCAGAGACACTTTAATACACAACAAAGATATATGCACCACAATGTTCATAGCGGCTCTATTTATAATAGCCAGAAGCTAGAAGGAACCCAGATGTCCTTCAGAAGACGAATGGATACAAAAATTGTGGTACATATACACAATGGAATACTACTCAGCCACCAGAAACAATGACTTAACCAAATTCTTAAGAAAATGGCTGCATCAAGAAAAGATCATCCTGAGTGAGATAACCCAGTCACAAAAAACAGACATAATATGCAGTCACTGATAGTGGGATGCTAACCCCAGAGGCTTGCACTCCCCCAGAAACAACTCACAGACTGTATGAAGTCCAAGAAATAAAGAAAACAAAAAAATATACATATATTCACAAAACAAAAAAAAATTTTGCTTTCCTTTTGGGATCATATATTCTGAACTGTTTGAAAACAAAACAGAAACAATTACAACAAAACAAGAATTATGGAAACTTCCAGAAATTTTTCTGTAGAAGAATTGAAGCAAAGTAGTATTTAAGTTTAGAATAGTACTTCTTGAACCATTATATTGAAATTGTGCACAGATTTTTATTATTATTTGGTTTGGGGATAACACATGTCTTAATTACTTTTCTTCAGTGAAGAGACACCATGACCATGACAACTCAAAAAAGAAAGAATTTCATTGGAAGCTTGCTTACAGTTACAGAGAGTGGGTCAATGGCCATCAGGGTGGGAAGCAAGGCTGCAGACAGACAGTATCTGAAAACTTACACATTATCCATATGCAGAAGGAAGAAAGAGAATGCTAACTGAGAAATGTGGGATTTTGAAAGTTCAAAGTCCATCTTCAGTGACTCACCTCCTACAAGTTCTACTGCTTACCAAACATTTCCTAACTGGAGACCAAGCATTAGAATATATGAACCCATAGGAACTATTCTTATTAAAATCAATACACTACATAAACACTTTAAAGTATCCAGAGCAAATTCTTTACATATGACTAACTCCACAAAAGTTCTCTATGACAAAAATGATGAAAAGATCTGCATATATTGGTACACCTGATAGGTATCAGTGACTTACAATGTTATATTCCAATAAACCCCTATATTTTTTTAGTAATAATTGTGAGGGTTCTAGGTAGCATTATTACAATTACTATATAGTGATTTCAGGGTCTATGAGAGCAGGTCTCTTAAGCTAGACGTTCTACTTAGTACTATTCTGTGATCCAAAGAGAATAAAGTGTATTGTGAACTAAAGGGCTAGAATACAGCTATTGCCTCTGCACTCTCCTGACAGCACCGTGCCCCACTTTCAGGTATATAGTAACTAAGTCAGATTACACTGAAAATGTGCTTTAAAGTTGACAAGAGGATTGTGCTGTTTCAAACCTACAATAAATACCCAGATCAATTTTATTTGTGAGATTTATTTTTCCCTGTCTTGTTATCTCTTGTCATTTGTGAGGTATATAATGGCAACTGTAGAAACATCAAGTTTTTAAGAAAACACTACTGGGCCTATGTTTACAGAGAAATCTAAAAATTGGATTTGGCTTACTCCTTCTAAATCAAACTAATTCCCTTCCTCAGGTTAATACCCAAAGGCTCACATAATATAGTAAGCTTAAAAGAGAGTTTTAGCATTGTATTTAAGATGGATGGCTTATTCAAATTCAAAAGCAGTATCTTTTATCTTAAAAGTAACTGTACTAAAGTGAAATTTAGTTCAGTAAGATAAAAATATATCAGGTTCAAGCTAGTAATTTTGTCAAACTTCAAAATACTCTTTTGTACAAAACAAAAATATAGCTGCATATATAGGTATAAGAAGGTAGCTGTCAATATTTGTTCTTTTTGAAAAGTAAATGCTTGATTTTCTCTACCATACAAATAAATTAAATAGAAAAGAACTCAACTAAACCAAGGACTAAGAAGATGGCTTTGTTTATAAATTACTTTCCACACTAGTGTGATGACTTACATTTGTCTCTTCATACCTTGGATACCTTGACATAAAGTACAATTGAGCATCTCTATAATTATAGTTCTTGGATAATAGAAAGAGGAGGAACCCAGGAGCTTGATGGATAGTCCTAGGTATGGTGGACGATAGTATCTCAAACGTATGGTAAAGAGCAATGCAAATGACAACTGGCACTGACCACTAGGCTCCATACCAACATGCAAATATAACACATGTTCATACATGTACATCATAAACATAAATATGTACACATAAATGTACCAAATATATAACTTCAAGCCCCCCCTCTCTCTCTCTGTGTGTGTGTGTGTGTGTAC
Organism: Micromys minutus; assembly: GCF_963924665.1. Lineage (NCBI taxonomy): Eukaryota > Metazoa > Chordata > Mammalia > Rodentia > Muridae > Micromys > Micromys minutus. Next base: position 26,419,031 of record NC_137974.1, on the reverse strand, counting down.
TGTTATTTGTTCACTTTATACAATCATTTGGAAGGAAAAATACAATTGAAAATATGCCTCCATCAGATTGTCTGTAGACATGTCTGTGGGAACGTTCTTGATTCTTGATCGCACTGAGCTGGGCCCATTGTGCATGGTGTCACTCCTGATCAGATTGTCATGATTTCTATAAGAAAACGTGTTGAGTAAACCATAGGGAATGAGATAGCAAGCATTTGTTTTTCTTCTACATCTGCTTCAGTTACTGCCTCTGGGTTCTTGCCTCCAGGTTCCTGCTCCTCTGCTCCTGACTTCCCTTTATGATAGATTATAAACTGTAGATGAAATAAACCTTTTACTTCCAAATTTCCATTTGGTCATGGTGTTTATTACAGCAATAGAAAGCAATCTAGGACACATGTGTATGCACACACATGCATGCACACACATGCATGCACACACACACACACACACACACACACACACACACACACACACACCAACTAAACCAGAAATTCACACTCTGAAAGGTTGGCACGTGAAACTGTACTAAGTAGCAAAGCTTTCTGGAAACACAATTTTAAAATAGAAAATAGGTTTTTATGTGGGTATATGTACACATGTGCTCGTGTGTGTGTCTGTGTGTATGTGTGTGTGTGTGTGTGTGTGTGTGTGTGTGTGTGCTTGTGCGCGAAAGAAAGAAAGAGAGAGAGAGATACACAGAGAGAGACAGAGACCCTATAGTGTAACTTGAAGAGAAGTAAGCATGTGTGTCATGTCACTTTAACACCTCAGGTTCTTGTCATCAAATATTTCAATGAGCTTCAGAAACTCACTTGTAGCTACATACCCCAGGGTTGGGGTTACAGGCATAAGGCCACTATGTCTAAGTTCTTTTATATGGCTTCAAAAAGCAAGTCCTCATACTTGTGGAGGCTCAGGCACTTTATTAACTAACTAATGGACAAAGAATGGTATGGATAAATGCCAAAGTATTAAGTCTCCCAGTCTTGGGAAAATTAGCTCATACAGGACCACTGTGATATCATGGGAGAAAGGAATAAAATAAGACCAAGATTAGACATATAAATAAATTCTACAAAGATATAAAATAAACACATTGTGTTGTGACAGAAATTAAATAACAAGGGCAGCAATTTTGGTCTGAAGATTTTTCTTGTGCCTGATGATAACTGACACTTTGACAATTAGAAAGTAATGATGCACTATTTGGGACATTACAATAGGCTTAGGCTGGCTTGGAGATTTCATTTCTGTCTAAAGCACTTGAAACCACAAGGTTCTTAAATGTTGGGTTATGGGGTTGGTGAGAGAAAATGATTGTAGCAGATAACTCTGTTCTGTCATGTTTTATCACTAATAACTACACTGATAACCAAGAGCAAGTCAAAACTCATGTCTGGGGACAAAAACGATATGATCTATGTGATTGTTTGTATATGCTCAGCCCAGGGAGTGGCACTATTAAGTGGTGTAGCCTTGTTGGAGTAGGTGTGTCACTGTGGGTGTGGGCTTTAATACCCTCATTCTTAATGCCTGGACGTCAGTCTGCCACTAGCCACCTTCAGATGAAGATGTGGAACTCTCAGCTCTGCCTGCACCATGCTTGCATGGATGCTGCCATGTTCCCACTTTGAAGATAATAGACTGAACTTCTAAACCACTAAGCCAGACCCAATTAAATGTTGTCCTTTATGAGACTTGCCATGGTCATGATGTCTGTTCACAGCAGTACAACTCTAACTATGACAATCTACAGTTAAAAAAAAAATGAATGTGACTGAGTGCCAACCACTCAGGCTACAAGATTTCTCCCAAGACCCCGTGCCCAGCTGTTCTCTCTCACCGACTCCATACCTCCTCTGTGGGACCTGGCCATTGGCAGGGTGACCCTCAGAAATTTACTTTCATGAGTTCTGCTGAAAGACCCTTTTATCAGAAGTCATCAGTGGTAGTAGGATCCTTTTTTTATAGACAAGATTTATTTATTTTTATTTATATGAGTATACTGTAGCTGTCTTCAGACACTCATCAGAAGGGTACATTGGATTCCATTACAGATGGTTGTGAGTCACCATGTGGTTGCTGGGAATTGAACTCAAGACCTCTGGATAAGCAGTCAGTGCTCTTAACCACTGAGCCATCTCTCCAGCCCAACAGTAGGATCTTTGACTCAGACTTCAGTGCTTTTCATTGACTTATTTCATCTAAACAAAAGTCCCTCTTAAATCAACATGGCCTTGTGCTGAACTCAGACCACCCTAAATATTCTACTCTCTGAATTAACTAATCTATAATGCCACTATAGTGTCTTCTATTGGATAGCATCTCTCTGGTATTCTGAACACATCGTATATATTATCCCCAGGCAGCTAACATTCTTTTACTAACTTTTTTTGGTAATTGTATCTTATGTCTTTGGATTTGCTCATTTTAGAAACTATGAGAGGAGGGTACTAAGTCTCAGTTCAATAAATTGTGGTGATGCTCTTAATTTTGGATGAAATATCCCATACCTTTTAATTGAAATATCATAGTTGAGAGTGGAGCTACTAAGTTTGGAAAATATGTAGGCTCAGGAAACATAGTATCACTTACGTATTTCCTGAGTGTTACTGTGTATAAAGTGGGACATAGGATGTTAAATTACTTGCTTTCTTTTTTTTGTTTTCTGTTTTTTTTTTTCCTACACAGTTACTTGCTTCTGAGCTAATTCTGTACAGTTTTATTGAGTATTTGTTCTCTTTATATTTTGAATCTGGAAAGAGTATTTTCCCTTATTTCTTTATTTTTCTTTTACAAATTTATTTAAGAAAAAGAGGGATACATGTACAGATATTTAAGGCATTTTGACATAACACTATATGGATATATTTTTGTCAGTACTTAATTCTTTCAGAGGTTTGATAGTATGCATTGAAATCTTACTAGTCACAACCATAAGCATAAAGTACATGTAGAACAGAATGTAACATTACTATGAGTGTTGGGACACATGATGCCTCCAAGCCCTTCCATATCTTGAGTATATTTAATCATAAGAAGAACAACTCTTGCTGGAGAAGATGGGTGTTTAGATGATTCTTAGGAGTGCTCAGCCAGGGATACAGACAGGCTCAGTGAAAATGTAGAAGCTAGAGACTAGCAGGAACTTCACAGAGACACCCAGTAATCAAGCTTGCAAACCATGAAGCAAGAGTGGCAGAGTTTCCTATGTGGCAAGGGGAGGAGTCTGGAAAGTAAAGACAGCAGATAACCTTCACCTACCTGAATAGAAGAGGTTGGAATTGATTGGATGATATAAGGCAACGAAAACACTGGAAATCACTCAGTGGGAGAAGGAAAGAAAAAAGAAAACTACAAAGTATGATTCTTCAAAAGACTCCATGGTCAAAGCTAGACTTGAAGCAATTTAACAATAGGAAGAGACAGAGAACTCTTAGTTAGTTTTCAGCTCTTTGAAAATCACAAGAGGCCAACCTAGACCAAGACATGAATTTAGACTAATCTGAAGTGGTAATGCATCTCTATGAACTTTGCAGAGAGTCAGGGGGAGCTAGCCAAACAGACAGCTGTAATGTATCTTTTTCCTAGAAAAACAAAATAGATACTTGCTGGCTTTTTTGAAGATGAGTTAATATTTATACAAAGCATACTTTGATAGAAGTAGCAATGATTGCACAAGAGATGGACTGGTCCCTGAGAAAGTTGGGCAGGTCAGAGTATGAAAAAGGATTATTGTGATATGAACCTCTTCATAACTCATATATTCTCTTATCAGGCATATTTTACCATCCATCTCCTTTTCAGACTGAAGTCACCTTCCTATGTTGTTTTCCTATCACATGCATGCTCACACAGGCACAGACAGGACTGCTAATTTCTTATGAATCTTTATATTTGTGAGAAATAATTCTCATTTGTCCCTTTCAATGGTGATGTGTATCATTTTTTTCTGATTAAGTAAAGAGGACTACTACTTTATTATCTTCAAAGCTTAAGAGAAATAAAATATTTTTTACATATCTCCATGTGAAGTAAAAGAACTAATGTGTGTGGCAAGCATTGTTATTTAATACTCATATACTATTTAAGTGCATATCTATTATTCAATGAGAGAATCGCACTGGAGACGTAAGGGATTAGTCAGTCTCTCTCTCTCTCTGTCTCTCTGTCTCTCTGTCTCTCTGTCTCTGTATCTGTCTCTGTCTCTGTCTCTGTCTCTGTCTCTCTCTCTCTCTCTCTCTCTCTCTCTCTCTCTGTGTGTGTGTGTGTGTGTGTGTGTGTGTATGCGTGTGTGCATGTGTACATGTGCTTGAGTATGTGTGGTATGTGTTTCTCTCTCTCTCTCTGTGTGTCTGTGTGTGTGTGTGTGTGTGTGTGTCTCAATAAAAATGAATGAGTTCTTTTAAAGGAGTTTAATATACAACAGATTGAAGTCAGAAAGGCAGAAACTAAAGGGCATCAGACTGAAAAATTTAATCTGCCCAGTGAGATGTGGAATGTTTGAGGTTCCCAAACCAAAAAGGGCAATGTAGTGTTCCAAGAACTGCACAGAATAGCAGTTTAGTTCAAGAATGGGGGAGGGGTTCATATTTACAGTGGGTAGCACAGGTTCTCTCTTGTTTAATGATGAAAGGAAGAGAACCCAGAAATTTCAAGCAATAAAGGAGAGGAAGAAAGGGGAGAAAGGAAGGGAAGATAGAAGGCAATGCAGAGGAGAAGACAGGGGAGCGAAGGGAAGGGGTGGAGAAAGCAGAGGAGCACAGGGGAATGGACAGAAGGGAGGCGAGGGGTAGAGGAGTGGAGAGAGGAGAAGGGAAGCAAAAAGACCGGACAGGACAGAAGAGGAAAGGACAGGAGATAAGAGAAAGGCACAGAAAGAGCTCCTGTAAGAACAAGTCACATACACTTTAGGAATAAACATAAATATCTAATAACCTAGAATGTTATTTACTCTCTGATTTGTATTATTCTGCCACCATCTTTAAAAAATCCATTTGTGGCCATTAAGAGTAGGAAGCTGGGTTATTTGGGGCTCACCTCATTGGGTGAATATCAATTAGAAGAAAAAGAAAAGGTGCTTTGAATAATGTTAAATTCTTTAGAGGAAGAATGTGGACTTTCTAATCATTGCTTCCCCAGTACCACAATGCTGGAAATACAGACAAGCTGGGAAAAAAGAAAGATATAAACAAAGGCATCATTCATTATTAGAAACTAGCATTTATTAAAATGTAGACAGATGAAACCATTTATTTTCTGAGTCGTTTTTTCCAACCACATAATACAAGCACCCATTATTTTATTTTATAGTTTTTCAAAAGATTTACAAACAAATAAACAAAACTTGTACATCAACGCTTTATATCAAGACAGCAAGAAAAGTGCACTTTGACATTCGTTCACATGGGCAAATTCAGAGGGAATAAAATCCACATTCTTGCATTCTTCCAGAGGACACAGAACTCTCTGCATCTAATCTGGCAGGCCTAATCATCTAACTCCTGTTTTTAGGTATCTGATACTCTTATCTGGTCAAGGAAGAAATCCACACATGCATAGCATACACAATTATGGACACACACATGAACTCTGAAAAATAAACTTAAATTTTCTGCAAGCATTACAGTACAGATCTGGGATTTCTTTCTTTCTGAAATAAATTTGTATTCCATGCACATTAAACACGTAAGTGTGAGAAACACAGATCGAACTCTAGGAGTCTTTTAAACAAATAAATACTGTCTCTAAATGGGTTTTATCACGGGAAAATTGAGGGATAAATGGTAGGCAGGTAGGTAGAAAATACATAAAAATCAGTATAGATTTAAACCAGTTCAAATTTGAAAGGGGAGCTTTAACAGGATAGTTAATTATGTTGTAATTACAAGTGCTCAAGAGAGTATGGCCCAAGATAGTTAATTCAAAGCTAAGTATCATCTTCATCTTGTGTAGTCAACAAAGAAATGAGGATCAGAAACTATTTAATGGAATAATTCTTTTATGTTTTACAGAACTTTACTATAAAGTAGTGTTTGCTTAAATTTTGAGCGATATCTTACATAAGTATCTACAAGAGAAAGTGCCATCTCATATATGTCAAAAGTTGGATATAAATGTTTTCCATCTCTGAGCTTCTTTACCCTTATATACTTTAAAGAAATTTACTATCTGGGTAGAAATCAGCTTTACCCTGAAATCCATAACATTTTCTTCTAATTTTTACAGTCTCTTTTATATTCTAATTCTAAATTATCTTTGTATACATTTCACCCCTACAATTGTGTGTGCATGTATCTGCAGTTGTGTGCATGTGAGTGTGTGTGTTTATGTGTGTTTGTTTATGTGTACATTTTTTTCTTAAACCCTTTGAGAAATACCCTACAAACCATATAACGAAGAGGAACAATGATCTCTAGATGCCCAGACATAGTACCTAGCAGAAAGATGAGCTCCATAAATATCTTATGAATATATTGATAAAAGATATCAATATATACATATCACATAGAATTACAGCCATGTTTCTTACATTGTGCTAAAAGTTTCTTATGCTCAAGTTTTAGAGTAGGGAACGTTTCATATGATTTTTTATAAAGAGAAGTTGAGGGGGGGGCATGAAATTGTGGCCATAATATTTTTAAATCACAGAGTTCTATGAAGGTGATCATAGACATTTTATTCTATAGAGACTGGCCATACAGTGGCGATCACACTAATGAATGTGAGGAGGTAAAGTAGGAAATTTTTTGAACCTATCTTTTGTTCTATAATCCACTTCTTTATGCAACTGTGCTGAACTCATTGACCTCTGTGGGGCAATTCACTCACAGGACCTGAAAGACATGAAAGGTGGGATGGCTGAACTTGCTACTCTGGCTGTGGAAGTCTTGTTAAATAATGATCATGTTTTTATGTATCTTCCATAAAATATAAATCCTAAATCTCAATAGTCTATTACTACTAAATGAAATTTCAGTTATTTTCTCTAATCTTTTTGAAAGCATAATTACCAATAGCCTCATTATGGAAACATTCAGCTTCCAAATGTGTCCCCGGGCATTTTGAAGAATCCACATTATTTTATTATCTTATGTGTGCTTGGCATCAAGTCTCTCCAGTTTCCCTTTCTCTACGTATCTACCACCCATCTTTGGCAACTTTTTATTTTTTACTTTGTTTCTATATTAAGTCCAGGAACTATCTCCTGGCCCCACTTATACTGAGCTTTTTGTCTCCCCTTCATCCTTCTCAACACATCTAGACACCAGTAGAAAACTGAATAGCCCATCAAATTTTAAAAAGATCCCTCCCAGGTTGTTCATAGGGCAATTGAGCTTTTGGAAGGCTCTAATACAAAGAAAAGGTTGTGAACGGTTTCTTGCTATAATCCACAGCTTTTCATCATTTTGACAAGTGTCCAATAAAAACAATTTAAAGAAGAAAGACTGTTGTGTTCCACTTCTAGACTTTTAAGTCCATGCTCTCTGGATCCTTTGCTGATGGCCTATCGTGAGTCAAATAATCACGGCGGAGATGGAGCAATGTGACATAGAAAGTCACTCCATGGCAGCAGAAAGCAGAGAGATGGACCCACTGAACAGGGACCCATGACAAAAGGATTTGTGATAAGATATAGTTCTCACAAACACATCATCATCTACTTCCTCCAATTATGCATCATCTTTGAAAATGTCAAAGGTCACCTGACCATGTCATCAAATTATGAATCCATTGATGAAGTAGGACACCACACAATCTAAATACTTCTTCAAAGCCCCGTCATCTAGTCACCAACCTTTTAGTGTATAAACCTCTGAGGAACATTTATGACTCAAATTGAAACAGTGTCGATTATACATGGCTACCCTTAGAGTGTAAAACATAGACCACAATTTGTTACGGGTTCAACACCATGGTCGGCTGCTGCAGTGTTTGCCTGTGATAGGAGAATTTCATGCCACTGCCCTGACCCTATTACCAGCACTCTGCTGTTTGAGATTTTCTCATTAAATACTTAGATAGAATATGTGAGATAATTTATGTTTACTGTCTCACTCAATGTTTACTACTATTATAATTCCATGTTAATATCTAATGTTGGAATCCATAAGCACTGGTTTCTATCACTCTGCCTATAAATCCTGTCACAATCTTCTCACTTATGCAGCTGATAAGCTCAGGACTACTTCCTAGAGATGCAGCAATTATCAGATAATACAGGAGATTAAGGATAGAGCACAGGCACTAAACCTTCCCCTCTGTACATTTTTGCTCAATACCTTGTTGGTTTGAGTACAGCATACTTCTGACATAAGGAAATTGGTGATAAGAGGGATAGAGGGGAATGAGAAGTTGTCATCTTTCAGGGTGGTCTCCGAGATGCCAGGAAGAAAGGTCAAGCATAGGACCCAGGGTGAATTGGAATAGAAGCATCTGTTTAAAGAACTCATCTCTTGACTGAGACTCCTCACAATTGAATTGTGAGGCAATTTGTGATTGACTTCCCTTTTCTTCTCTGCTCTCAGTTTAAAGAGATAGTGGAAGGTCCTAAGAGAACAAATATACTTTAAATACACATTTCATATTGCTAAAACACAGATATTCTTTAATTCATGTCCAAACTGAAGTACAGTCAAGGAAGATGCTTGATGCTTGAGGGAAGTTAACAGAAACTTCCCATGCTTGATTTTAAGTAGCATCTTAAATCCAATTTTTCCTAGGCACAGTCTTTGTGATCATCTTTAAAGAGAGCAAAGTGCTCATACTTCTCTGACATTGTACATTCTGAGCTCAATTGCAACTGATTTCCTGGGAATGAAGGGATTCTCTGTAATAGAAGCAGTTCTAAGATCTGGGAAGGCTGTGAGTCTTAAAAAAAAAAAAAAAAAAAAAAGATAAACGATTCTTCCAAAAGCACATTTTGTTGAAATATATTTGCATGTACACCAAAATACCCATATTCGTTAGAGTCAACTGGGCCTTCATTGCCTTTCTAGAGTCTTTATCATACTGAATATATAACACTGGGTTTTCTGTGACATTCAAAATATTTTTAAACTGTCAAGCAAAAGATACACTCTTCATCTGTTATCATGAAAACATAAAGATGAAAATGTGTTAGTATACTGTTTTGATCTTCAGTTCTGTCTGTGGTGGAACATGATTTGTGGTTTTCGTAGTGTTTTGTTTTAAGGTATTTTTAAAGTGTGCATGCATTCTGTAAAGAACCAGATAATAATTCGTATAGAATTCATTTTTAAATTTGCAGGCAATAGTCTCCTGGTTGTCCAAGACTTTAGAAAAACATTTTAGAGAGTTTAACAGAAAGAAAAGAATGTTGTAGAAAATATCAATCAATACAATTTTCTTTCTTTCTTTCTTTTTTTTTACATTGAGCAAAAAGTATATGTAATACAGAGTTTAACCTGTATTCTGCTTCAAAATCAAAGGAGATGATATGATGAGGGGTATGGACAGGAAAGAGCTACCATTGGCCTGTTCCCTTTAATACCATTCAGATTTCCTTCCACAGTTTTCAAACTAGCAATAGGGTAACATCTTTAGCTTGTAGTTTGAGAAAGCAGATGTTGCTTTCTTATTATTTTATTTCTTTGAAGATTAATTTTTTCCTACATACATAATAATTATTATGGTCCCTTCCCTCCTCTATTCCTCTCTGCTTCTTTTCCCAGCCACATCCACTCCATTTATGCCTGTCATGAGAAAACAACCAGGCTTTGTAGGAATTACAATAATATAATATAATTAATACAGTAATGTAATATAATGTAAAAGATTAAAAGTCAACACATTAGAAATGGACAGAAGGCAAAAAAAAACCATGAAAGGGCACTAAAGACAAATACCCACTCATTCACACACTCAAGGATCCCATAAAAACACTAAATTGGAAGCCATAATATATACACATAGGACATGGTCCATATTCGTGCAATTTCTGACTTTGCATTACCAATTACTTTTTTTTTATACAACAACTTTATTTTACAAAACAAGGATAAATGTACAGATTTTAAATATTTTTTGCTTAAAATTATACATTTTTGTCAGTACTTTTTTTCAGATTTTAACATAATTTTTACATAAAACTATTTGAATATATTTTTTAGTCAGTACTTGAGTTTTTTCAATGTTTGATTGTTTGCCTTGAAAACTTAATAGTTACAATGAGCTAAAGTACATGTAAAACAAAATGTAACATGAAAATAGTTAAAGTTTTCTTGTTTTGTAAATATTTTTTTTTGTTTTGTTATGTTTTCTTTATTTCTTGGACTTCATACAGTCTGTGAGTTGTTTCTGGAGGAGTGCAAGCCTCTGGGGTTAGCATCCCACTATCACTGACTGCATATTATGTTTGTTCTTTTGTGACTGGGTTATCTCACTCAGGATGATCTTTTCTAGATGCAGCCATTTTCTTAAGAATTTGGTTAAGTCATTGTTTCTGGTGGCTGAGTAGTATTTCATTGTGTATATGTACCACAATTTTTGTATCTATTCATCTTCTGAAAAAAATCTGGGTTCCTTCCAGCTTCTGGCTATTATAAATAGAGCTGCTATGAACATTGTGGTGCATATATCTTTGTTGTGTATTAAAGTATCTCTGGGGTATATGCCCAGAAGTGGAATAGCTGGGTCTTCAGGTAGTACTATATCCAATTTTCTGAGGTATCGCCATACTGATTTTCAGAGTGGTTGTATTAGCTTGCAACCCCACCAACAGAGGAGAAGTGTTCCTTTCTCCGCAGCCTCGCCAGCATCTGCTGTCATCTGAGTTTGGATCTTGGCCAATCTGACTGGTGTGAGGTGGAATCTCAAAAGTTGTTTTGATTTGCATTTCCCTGATGGCTAAGGATGTCGAGCACTTCCTCAGATGTTTCTTGGCCATTCGGTATTCCTCAACTGAAAAAGTTTTGTTTAGCTCTGTACCCCATTTTTTAATAGGGTTATTTGATTCTCTGGTGTCTAGCTTTTTGAGTTCTTTGTACACCTTGGATATTAGGCCTCTGTCTGATGTGGTGTTGGTAAAGATCTTTTCCCATTCTGTTGGTTGCCATTTTGTTTTCTTGACGATGTCCTTAGACTTACAGAAACTTTGCAATCTCATTAAGTCCCATTTGTTAATCTTTGACCTTAGAGCTTGAGCCATTGGTGTTCTGTTCAGGAAATTTTCTCCTGTGCCAATGTGTTCTAAGGTTTTCCCTACTTTCTCATCTAATAATTTCAGTGTATCCGGTTTAATGTGGAGATCTTTGATCCACTTACACTTGAGCTTTGTACAAGGAGATAAGAAAGGGTCTATTTTCATTCTTTTGCATGCTGAGTGCCAGTGTGACCAGCACCATTTGTTGAATAGGCTGTCCTTTTTCCATTGAATGTTTACTGCTCCTTTGTCAAAAATCAGGTGGCCATATACATGAGGGCTCATTTCTTGATCTTCTATTCTATTCCATTGATCCACTTGCCTATTTCTGTACCAGTACCATGCAGTTTTCAGCACAATTGCCTTGTAATATAGCTTGAGGTCAGGGATAGTGATTCCCACAGATGTTTTTTTGTTGTTGAGGATGGATTTAGCTATTCTAGGTCTTTTGTTATTCCATATGAAATTGCACATTGATATTTCCAATTCCATTAAGAACTGGGTTGGAATTTTGATGGGGATTGCATTGAATCTGTAGATTGCTTTTGGTAGGATGGCCATTTTTAAGATGTTGATCTTTCCAATCCATGAGCATGGGAGATCTTTCCATTTTCTGAGATCCTCCTCAATTTCTTTCTTTAGAGGTTTGAAGTTCTTGTCATACAGGTCCTTCACTTGCTTAGTTAGAGTCACACCAAGGTATTTCATAGTTTTTGTGACGATTGTGAAGGGTACCTTTTCCCTAATTTCTTTCTCCACATGTTTGTCCTTTGAGTATAGGAAGGCTACTGATTTGTTTGAGTTAATTTTGTATCCGGCCACTTTGCTGAACTTGTTTATCAGCTGTAGGAGTTCTCTGGTGGAATTTTTGGGCTCACTTAACTACACTATCATGTCATCGGGAAAGAGTGATGTTTTTATCTCTTCCTTTCTGATTTGTATCCCCTTGATCTCCTTTTGCTGTCTAATTTCTCCAGCCAGGACTTCCAGTACTATGTTAAATAGGTAGGGGGAGAGTGGGCAGCCTTGTCGAGTCCCTGATTTTAGTGGGATTGCTTCAAGTTTCTCGCCATTAAGTTTGATGTTCGCTGTTGGTTTGCTGTATATTGCTTTTATTATGTTTAAGTGTGGGCTTTGTATTCCTGTTCTTTCCAGGAATTTTAACATGAAGGGGTGTTGGATTTTGTCGAATGCTTTCTCAGCGTCTAGTGAGATGACCATGTGATTTTTGTCTTTGAGTTTGTTTATATGGTGGATTACATTGATGGATTTCCTTATGTTAAACCATCCCTGCATCCCAGGGATGAAGCCTACTTGGTCATGATGAATGATCGTTTTGATGTGTTCTTGGATTCAGTTTGCAAAGATTTTGTTGAGTATTTTTGCATCAATGTTCATAAGTGATATTGGTCTGAAGTTCTCTTTCCTTGTAGGGTCTTTGTGTGGTTTAGGTACGAGGGTTACTGTAGCCTCAAAAAATGAGTTGGGTAATATTCCATGTGATTCTAACTTTTGGAATAGTTTGGCGAATATTGGTGTTATTTCCCCAATAAATGTCTGATAAAATTCTGCACTGAACCTGTCTGGACCTGGGCTTTTTTTGGTTGGGAGGCTTTTGATGACTTCTTCTATTTCTTTAGGTGTAATAGGGTTATTTAGATGGTTTACCTTGTCCTGGTTTAACTTAGGGATCTTGTATCTGTCTAGGAATTCGTCCATTTCCTCCAGATTTTCTAATTTTGTGGAGTATAAGTTTTTGTAGTAGGATCTGATGATTTCTTGAATTTCCTCACTTTCAGTTGTTAAGTCACCACTTTCCTTTCTGATTTTGTTAATTTGGATACTCTCTCTTTGCCCTCTAGTTAGTCTGGCTAGGGGTTTATCAATCTTGTTGATTTTCTCAAAGAACCAACTCTTTGTTTTGTTGATTTTTTCAAGGGTTCTTTTTGTTTCTATTTGGTCTATTTCTGCCCTAATTTTGATTATTTCTTGCCGTCTACTCTTTTTGGGTATATCTGCTTCCTTTTCGTCTAGGGCTTTTAACTGTGCTGTCAGGTTGCTGATGTGAGCTCTCTCCAGCTTCTTTTTGGAAGCACTTAGGGCTATGAGTTTTCCTCTCATTACTGCTTTCATTGCATCCCACAGGTTTGGGTATGTTGTGTTTTCGTTTTCGTTGAATTCTAGAAAATCCTTAATTTCTTTCTTTATTTCTTCTTTGACCCTGCTATCCTTTAACAGAGCATTGTTTAGTTTCCATGTGTATGTGGGCTTTTTGTTGTCTTTGTTGTTGTTAAAGACCAGCCGTAGACCATGGTAATCTGAGAGAATGCATGTGAGAATTTCAATCTTCTTATATCGATGGAGGCTCATTCTGTGTCCAATTATGTGGTCAGTTTTTGAGAAGGTGCCGTGGGGTGGTTAGAAGAAGGTGTATTCTTTTACTTTAGGATAGTATGCTCTGTATATATCTATTAATTCTAGTTGGTTCAAAGTCTCTGCTAGTTTTGCAATGTCCTTGTTCAGTTTCTGTTTCCCAGATCTGTCCATTGGTGAGAGTGGGGTCTTAAAGTCTGCCACTATTATTGTGTGGGGTGAAATGTATTTTTTGAGCTTTAGTAGGGTTTCTTTTATGAATGTGGGTCTTTTTTTTTGGAGCATATATGTTAAGGATTGAGAGTTCCTCCTGACAGATTTCCCCGGTAAAGAGTAAAAAGTGTCCTTCCTTATCTTTTTTGATAACTTTTGGTTGGAAATTTACTTTATTCGATATTAGAATTGCAACTCCAGCTTGCTTCTTGGAGCTGTTTGCTTGGAAGTTTTTTTCCCACCCTTTTACTCTGAGATAGTGTCTGTCTCTGTCTCTGAGATGAGTTTCCTGTATGCAGCAAAAGGCTGGATTTTGTTTATGTATCCAGTCTGATAGTCTATGTCTCTTTATTATGGAGTTGAGACCATTTATGTTAATAGATATCAAGGAATAGTTGTTTCTGTTTCCTGCCATTATTGCTTTTTTGGGTTGATTGTGTCTGTGTTTTTTTCTTCTTTTAGTTTTCTTGTTTAGGAGTTTTCTTGTTTTTACTAGGCTGTATTTTCCCGCATTGTATTGTGTTTTCCACCTATAATACGTTGTGGTGCTGGGTTTGTGGTCAGATATTATGTGAATTTTGATTTGTCTTGAAATGTCTTTGTCTCTCCATCGATGGTGATTGATAGTTTTGCTGGGTATAGCAGCTTGGGCTGGCACTTGTGCTCTCTTAAGGAGTGCATGATGTCTGTCCAGGCTCTTCCTGCTTTCATAGTCTCTGTTGAGAAATCGGGTGTGAGTCTGATTGGTCTGCCTTTATATGTTACCTGACCTTTTTCCCTTACTGCTTAAACAGGACAGAGCATTGTGATGTGGCAGACAATAAAGGTAAGAATTGGGTTGCTGTTAACATTTTGAAAAAATAGGGGTTTCCTGGAAGACCAAGTGATTTATCCCAAATATATACTTCATGATTATGAGTAATTGGTAGAAAAAAAAAAACATATATAGGAAATTTGTGAAAGAAAATAACCTCTGTTTTTCCAATCAAGTAAAAGCTCTTTCTCCTCTTTCCAGGGTATTAATCTAGAGCACTGAGTATGCCCATGGCTTACACATCCTAAGATGGTACTTATCACGTGCCCATGTTTGCTTCTGTAATAGGAAGAAAGAAATAACAGGATCCATTTCATTCCATGTTTCCCAGAAATGTGAGAATATGTTAGGCTAGTTCAAATAAATTGGATGGATTAAACACTGAAATAAAACAGAACAAGAAGCATGGGTATTGTATAAATTGATAAGAGTAGAATTAATGATGCTTTATCTGAACATCATTGTAATAATACTCCTTCTCAAATACAGAAAAACAGGGAAGAATGGTCTTCATAAGGTACTATTCATATTGTTTTCTTTATGTCCTTGTAAGGCGCCTCCAGTGACTAGCTGCCTGAGGTCTGATTTTGTATTCACAGCATATACATTTTCTTACCGCTTCTTAGCCATCTACAATATATAGCTGCTTCCCAACACAGTGGACCAAACTGCATTTTAACAAGATCTTCAGGTGACTTACATGCACAGTAAAACCCAAAAGACTGTTCTAGTTTGATCTCTTGCTGTGATAAATATTGTGACAAAAAAAGCAACTAAGGGGGAGAATGGGTTTATTTGACTTATATGTAGAGGCCACAATCTAACACTTTGGAAAGTCTGAGCAGAAACTAGATAGAAACCACAGAGAATCTGCTTTCTAGCTTACTCTCTGGATTTGTTGATCACTTATGCTTAGCTAACTCTTGTGCATAACTCAGAACCACTCACCAGAGGAATGGTTCCCCCTATAGTGGGCTTGGCCCCACACATATGCCACATAGCAGTCTGATCTAGGCAAGCACTCATCTGTAGCATGTTCTCCCAGATGACTCTAGGTCATGTTGAGTTGACATTTCAGTCTAACGAGGACATTCACTCCTGGATCCATCAGAAAAACATTTCCTTTCCTCTTGCATTCCCTCTTCTTTCTCACCCTTCTTCACCTTCCTCTTCCTCCTGCTTCTCTTCATCCTTCCTCAACCTTTTCCTCATTCTCTTCCCTTTCATCTTTTAATCACTCTCCTTATTCTTTCTTTTCCTTACTTTTGTCTTCCTCGTCCCTTCTGATAGGGTTCTGCTATGCAGTCTTGCCTGCTGTGAGATTTGTGATTCTCTTGACTTAATCTTCCTGGTTCTGGTCTTAAAGGCAAATAATACCAGGTCCATATAGAAAGCCTAATTCCTGTGGTTGCATCTATAATTCATTTCAGAAATAGTATTAATTATACTATCTCCAGGGCACCTGGGTACTGAAATTATTTGTCATGGCCTCAGACAATGTGGCATTCTGAAGTAAAGATAACAGGTTTCTTCAGCGTTTAGTGAGAGGTGAAAATTAAGTGAACACAATGAAAGCAAAGGAATTCCAAGACATATTGGAATATTGTAGTTTAAACATGTTTGGTTCAGTTATAGTGGCTATCACTGTTACTCTGGGACATTTATTTCAAAGAAATGGTGAGGTCATAGAGTGTCCTATTAATGATATTGATAAACTATCATAAAGTCAGCTCAGAAGGACTTTCAGAAACCACATTAAATAGAAACCACATGTCTCAGATAAGATGGCGGAAGATAATCTTAAAGTTTTTAATTTATTGAATAAGTACACCTGTTTAACTATTCTACTTAGTCTGAGAGATAAAACTGAAAATAAATTGTACAGTTATCTTTTCTGATAGCAAAATTTCCTTTTGAATAATGGCAAAAAGCAACTGGGGCATAAATGTTTTTGGTAAGGAAGCAGAATGAGATCTTACTTGGGCTTTGGCTTGTCCATTATGAAGTCTAGGATGCAGCACACATTGAAGGCTGGTGCACACATGAACATGAGGGCAGCAGGAGTGATGTGGTCCCCATCCTGTATCAGAGGTTATGTCTGTCTTTGACTTGCTCTTTGAATTTGACCTCAAACCAATGGACTCCTATATAGAGAACAAAAGCAGGGAGTTTCTGGAAAAGTAACAGACCTGAGGACTCTGAGAAGAGCTATTCAAAACATATTCTTTATATACCCATGCAATGTTTACATACTGTTCTCTGGATAAAAATTGTTTTTGAATATTGAAGGAATTTCCTTACCAAATTCGACTGGCCTTCACTATAGAATACATTACACTCATAACTTCATTATAAAGGAAGAGTTATGATTTTAGAGCTTAAAAATACAGTGCTTACCAGGCTTGGGTGCACCTGAATTTCCAGCATTATATGGAAAAATACAAAATGAACTGAATCTACTTGATGTTTTCTGCAGCAAGATTCAGAATTTGCTTTTTTTTTTCTCCTTTTTAAAAAATTTTGTGTGCACGCATGATTTGCATGTGGTAGTGCTCTTTAGTGGTTGTGTGTTGCTGGCATATAGGTCATAGTAAGACATTGCTAATAATATTGCCCTGCGTTTTCACTATGCACCACATGACAGTGTCCAGAGGGGCCAGAAGTAGGCATCAAATCCCACGGAACTGGCATTAGACAGTGAGGAGCCACAGTGTGGGTATTTGGACTTGAACTCTGGTCCACTTGAGGAGCGACTTCGCAAGCTAACTTTCTAGCCTCTGTGTATCATTTGGAGGTCACTTATTCTCAGAGACATCCACTTATTCTGAATTTGGTATTTCCTATTATGTGTTTATATGATCTATCATTGTATCTTCATTTTTAACTTTTACTGGCCATATTAGAGTTTTATTCTTTACACAACTAGACTGAAACAAAAAATATTTTTCCTGCCTTATCTGCTACATATGACATAAATCATGAAAACTTACATTACACACATAAATACATGCACATAAGCATAACATTTTACATGCTTATATTGTGGGAATGATTTAAATCATGATATAATTCAGAGTTACTCACACTTTACCTCTGCCACCTTCCATAGTTCTGTTGTCCCGTGGATGTAACACCTCAGAGATATAAACGAGGGGGGTTGTTGAAGATTAACAAAAAGGCAGGAGGGGTGTTGAAGAGACTTACTGGTACTTAATGATAAGGCTGGGAAAGGGTGCAAACTATTTCAAATCATTTATTTTAAGAACATCTTTTATTTTAGTGGTAATGTTTGTTCAAGTGGTTCACTTAGATATAAAAGTAGCTGGAAAAATATCTTCTGATCACATATATTAAGTAGAAAAGGTGGCACAAAGCCTTGACAGGCTACAGAATATTGCATCCAAGCAGATACCAATCTGCCCATCACTTTCAGGAAGATTCCAAATTATATAAATGCCGCAAGTGCCCTCCCACCTGGAGTTTAAAAATGTCATGGCAAATACTCCATAAAGACGATATGTGACTTTATTTGGTTGGGCAATGAAGGAACTACAAAGTTTCATCACACCAGTGA
This sequence comes from Micromys minutus, assembly GCF_963924665.1. Classification (NCBI taxonomy): domain Eukaryota; kingdom Metazoa; phylum Chordata; class Mammalia; order Rodentia; family Muridae; genus Micromys; species Micromys minutus. The sequence goes on along the minus strand of NC_137974.1, from coordinate 26,400,890 downwards.
AGCAACAGAGGCTTTGATCAATTACACAGTGTGGTTAGGTCCTAGAGGTCAGGCTCAAGCACCATGTGCTGGTCCTTCTAACTCTGGAAATCTATGGTCTCCCCCCTTCAAGCATGGTGGCATTCTTGTGATTAGCTTCTCCGAAGACAGCTTCACGCTTTAGGTAAATTACTGTTCACTTAGATAATTTGTTTATGAGAGTTTCCTTGTTTAAGAGTAAAAATTAAATTTATTTGAAATGAATGAAAAGAAAATGTTACCTGAATACATATGGAGGAGGAAGGGGAAAATTGTGGTGCTGAGGATCAGCAGACTTGGGGGACCCCTCTCCAGGGTCAAGTTTTCTTGAAAGTAAAAAGGAACTCACTAGCATCCATCACCACAGTAACAACAAGATGCCCTCTGGCTAAAGTTTGCAGAGTGTGTCCTGGGACACAGGGCCAGAATTGCTAAGTTGGCCTAAAAGATTAATTGGTTAATCATGAGCAACCAATTAAGAATCATAGCTTTTTGTTCTACAGGAAAATGTTGCTGCCAAACATAGCTAGTCATTAAGGGTTTCATTGAGGATCATTTGCTTAATCTTCTAATATGTTCCATATGGGCTCAGTTTTGCCTTGTCAGCTCTGCTGTCCTTAAGTAGCCCTCTCCTAACTTGGGATCTGTGGGATTCGTTCTTACCAAGTATGAAGAATAGCAGAAATTAATAGTGTGAGTTAACCATGGGCTTGCACTGATTTTATTTGTTCAGTTGAAATAATTTTAGGTCATGTTTGGATATTAAAATTTGCTTAATATTATCTAAGTATATAGTCCAAAATTCTCATAAAATCTCTTTAAGGAAGAGGAGAGAGTCTCTCAACCTTTTAAACTGTCTGCAAGGGTTGAGGACTTCTCTAGAGTTGTCATTCAGCTGGTGTGACTTTTCTGGTGAAATGTAGCTGTCTTTGAGTGTATTTTGTAAGTAACCACTTACCCATAGCCCGTTCAGTAATTTCAGTGTGCTCATTTGCTCACTAGGAAAATAGAGAGGGAAAGACAGACAGAGACAGAGACACAGAGACACAGAGGCAGACAGAGACAGACAGAGACAAATACAGAGACAGACAGAGACAGAGAAACAAAAAAAAAGACACAGAGACAAGAACAGAGACAGACACAAGAGACATAGACACAGAAACACAGAGAGAAACAGAGACAGAGACTGAGACAAAAAGAGACAGAGACAGAGAAACGAGAGTATTTGCTACACCTGTATTTACCTAAAATATAAAAAAGCATTTTATGACGATATGTTTAAACCTCAAATTAAAAAATAATAATAATAAAGGTTTCTCAAAAGCAAACAATGAGATATGAACTTGTGATAAACATTTCTCAGAAATTTTCTGCCAGTCATCTTGTAGAAAATAAATTCCAGTATGGACAACCTGTTGTGATAATGAAAGCATAAAGGGACAGATTATCACAGCTGATGTCATATGCTTGGGAAAGACAGTTTTTGGTCTTGACTCCAAGATTCAAACTTTGTTTTAGTTGACTCTTTCTTGACATCCAGTTTTAAAAGTTCAGCATTCCAAAGGGCTACCTTCACTCCCAGCATCTTTGATAATGTCGATCACCCTAGCTGAAGTACAAAGATCTTGTACAGGCAATGTAAAATGTGTTACCTATCATTAAACTGTGCATACTGGAAGATAACTACTTATCAGTGAACCTGTGAATGAAGTAATTACAATATATAGGCACATGAAAGATTCATATCTTTTTTTTAGTTCATTTTTTTAAAATTGAACAACTTTATTTTAAAAAACAAAGATAAATGTACAGATTTTAAGCATTTTTACATAAAAGTATATGGATACATTTTGTCAGTACTTGATGTTTTTAACAACTTTATTTTAAAAACAAAGATAAATGTACAAATTTTAAGCATTTTTGGATAAAAGTATATGAATACATATTTGTCAGTGCTTTTTTTTTAAGGTTTAATAGTGTGAATTAAGATCTAACTAGTTACAATGAGCATAAAGTACATATAAAACAGGATGTAACCTGGAATTTGTCAAGGATTTATTGGTTTATAAGGATTAAGCATTTTTTTTTCTTTTCTTCTTTTCTTAAACTTCATAGAGTCTGTGAGTTGTTTCTGGGGTGTACTTGATTTTTTTTAAAGGATTGATAGTATGCACTAAAATCTTACTAGTTACAATGAGCATAAAGTACATGTAAAACAAAATATAACCTGGAAATAGTCAAAGTTTTCTTGGTGTGTAAAGATTAAACATAATGGTTTTTCATTTTCTTTTATTTTCTGTTTGGCCTTTGGGTTTTTTTTTTTTTTTTTTTTTTTTTTGGAACTTCATATAGTCTGTGTGTTATTTATGGGTTGTTCAGAGCTTTCTGGGGTTAGTATCCAATTATCAGTGACTGCATATTATGTCTCTTCTTTTGTGATTGGGTTTTCTCACTCAGGATTATATTCTCTAGATGCATCCATTTTCTTAAGAATTTCATAAAGTCATTGTTTCTGTTAGCTGAGTAGTACTCCATTGTATAAACATACCACAATTTTTGTATCCATTCATCTACTGAAGTACATCTGGGTTCTTTCCAGCTTCTAGCTATTATAAATAGAGCTGCTATGAACATTGTGATGCATGTGTCTTTTTTGTATGTTGGAGCATCTCTGGAGTATATGCCCAGAAGTGGAATAACTGGGTCTTTAAGTAGTACTATGTTCAATTTTCTGAGAAACCACCAGAATAACTTCCAGAGTAGTTGTAGAGTTACACCAAGATATTTCATATTGTTTGTGACTATTGTGTTGGGTATCTTTTCCCTAATTTCTTTCTCCACATGATTGTCCTTTGAAAATAGGAAGGCTACTGATTTGATGAAGTTAATTTTATATCCAGACACTTTGCTGAACTTGTTTATTAGCTGTAGAAGATCTCTGGTTGAATTTTTGGCGTCACTTAAGTACACTATCATGTCATCTGCAAACAGTGATGTTTTTACTTTTTCCTTTCCAATTTGTATCCCTTTGATTTCCTTTTGCTGTCTAATTGTTCTGACCAGGACTTCCAGAACTACGTATAATAGGTAGGGGAAGAGTCGGCAGCCTTGTTAAGGCCCTGATTTTAGTGGAATTGCTTCAAGTTTCTCATCCTTAAGTTTAATGTTGGTTATTGGATTGCTGCATATTGCTTTTATTATGTTAGGTATGGGACTTGAATTCCTGTTCTTTCCAAGACTTTTAACATGAAGGGGTGTTGAATTTTCTCAAATGCTTTCTCAGAAACTAGTGAGATGATTATTTTTCTTTGAGTTTGTTTATATGGTGGATTACGTTGATGGATTTTTGTATAGTGAACGATCCTTGCATCCCAGGGAAGAAGCTTACTTGATAATGGTTAATTATCATTTTGATGTCTTCTTGGATTCGGTTAGCAAGGATTTTGTTGAGTATTTTTACATGTTCATTACAATGAAGAACTGGGTTGTAATTTTTGTGGAATAGTTTGGAGAGTACTGGTATTAGGTCATCAATAAATGTCTGATAGAATTCTGCACTGAACCCATCTGGACCTGGGCTCTTTTTGGTTGTGATACTTTTGATCATTGCGTCTATTTCTTTATGTATTATGGAATTATTTAGATGGTTTACCTGGTCCTGGTTTATCTATAGTATCTTGGATCTGTCTAGAAATTAATCCATTTCCTCCAGATTTTCCAAAGTTGTTGAGTATAGGCTTTTGTAGTATGATCTGATGATTTCTTGAATTTCCTCAGTTTCAGTTGTTATGTCTCCACTTTCCTTTCTGATTTTGTTAATTTGAACTCTTCTCTTTGCCCTCTAGTTAGTCTGGCTAAGAGTTTATCAATCTTGTTAATTTTCTCAAAGAACCAGCTTTTGGTTTTGTTGATTCTTTGTATGGTTCTTTTCATTTCCATTTGGTCAATTTCTGCTCTGAGTTGGATTATTTCTTGCTGTATACTCCTCTTTGGTGTATCTGTTTCCTTTTATTCTAGAGCTTTCAACTGTGCTGTCAAGTTGCTAGTGTATTCTCTCTCCAGTTTCTTTTTGGAAGCCCTCAGAGCTATGAGTTTTCCACTTAGTACTGCTTTCATTGCATCCCATAAGTTTGGGGATAATGTGTGTTCATTTTCATTAAATTCTAGAAAATACTAAATTTCTTTCTCTATTTCTTCTTTGACCCTGCTATAGTTTAATAGAGAATTTTTTAGTTTCCATGTATATATGGACTTTTCGTTGTTTTTTTTTTTTTTTTAATTAAAAACCAGCCTTAGACAGTGGTGACCTGATAGGGGGCGTGGGAGTATTTCAATCTTCTTTTATCTATTGAGACTTGTTTTGTGACAGATTATATGGTCAGTTTTGGAGAAGGTGCTGTGAGGTGCTGAGAAGAAAGTATATTCTTTTGTTTTAGGATGATATGTTCTGTAGATCTCTATTAATTCCAATTGGTTCACAACCTCTGCTAGTTTCACTGTGGCATTGTTCAGTTTCTGTTTCCATGATCTGTCCATTGATGAGAGTGTGGTGTTTAGGCCTTCCACTATTATTTATGTCGCATGCAATGTAGTTTTTGAGCTTTAGTAGGATTTCTTTTATGAATATGGGTGGCTTGTATTTGGAGCATATATGTTAAGGATTGGGAGTTCCTCCTGACAAATTTTCCCTGTAATGAGTACAAAGGGTCCTTCTTTATCTTTTTTGATAACTTTCTGTTGAAAAATCTACCTTTTTCAACATTAGAATTTGAACTCTAATTTGCTTCATGGGGCCATCTGCTTGGAAGTTCTTTTCCCAACATTTTACTCTGAGATAGTGTCTGTCTTTGTCTCTGAGATGAGTTTCCTGTATGCAGCAAAATGCTGGATTCTGTTTATGTATCCAGTCCGGTAGTCTATATCTTTTTATTGGAGAATTGAGTTCATTTATGTTAACAGATATTAAGGATTAGTGGTTACTGTTTCCTGTTATTTTTGCTTTTAGAGTTTGAATTGTGCTTTTGTGTCTTTCTTTTTTTGGTTTTCTTGCTTAGGTATTTTCTTGTTTTTGCTAGGATGTAGTTCCCCTCATTGTATTGGGTTTTCCATCTATAATTTGTTGTAGTGCTGGGTTTGTAGTCAGATATTGTGTAAATTTCGTTTTGTCCTGGAATATCTTGGTCTCTCCATCTATGGTGATTGAGAGTTTTGCTGGGTATAGCAGCTTGGGCTAACACTTTTGTTCTCTTAGGGTCTGCATGATGTCTGTCCAGGATCTTCTAGCTTTCATGGTCTATATAAATTCTTCTAAAAATAAATTTTCTTTGTAGCCTTGATTATCTCAGGACCCTGGAACTATTACTGTGGAAGCACCATCCACTCAGTTTGAATGTTGCTGTTAAGTTATTTTTCTTATTTTCTCTATGAACTGGAGATTGTACACGTATGTTTTGACCGCATTAATTGTGATTTAAAATTGATACATGGCATTTATATCTCATCATGATAAATTACTTTATCATTTCTAATATACTACAGTATCTTAACAGGGATCAAAATCAGTGGTGTCTCTAGACCATACAGGCATATGTGGCATTCATGGCATAGGTATTTTTAATTGTATATTGTTAATATTCATGGGGTTGAGACCATGTTGTTATAATCCCTTTGATATTTCAGTTAACAAGTTTTGTAAGACCATTTAAAATTAATCTGATTGCTAGGTAATGTTTACTTTGGTTTAATGCTATAGATAAACCCAGGACATTAAACATGCCAATGTATATTTTACACATGAGTCCCATATTTCTAGCCCTATTTGCCCTATGAATATTAACTCATCTAAGATCAGTATAAAACAAGATCATGACATTTCCTAGTTATCTCATGAAAGCCACTGTGAGCAAAGTCTGAAGGCATTACCAGCATTTTAGAAATGAGGGGGAAGATTTGACAGACTTGTCACTAGAATCACCAGGATCACAGATATGTGGTATATCACAAACTTGCCTAATATTTGGTAGAAAGTATTGGACTAATGTCTACAATTTCTACCTTACAGCCCTGGTGTGAGACCCAATAATATGCATTTCTAACAAGATGCTGGATAACAAGGCTACTGCTGGCCTAGGCATCACATTGACAGAATCATTGTCCTATAATGGTATAAAGTATAAGCATCTTCCCACCTGCTCGCTCTTGGAGCAACATAAAAGAGTCTGTTCTCTATAACCTTGAAAATTCCAATTTCAAGATTGTAAAAATATCTGTCAGTCACCTACTGCAAATTTTCTTCTCATCTCTGGGTTGTTATTTCTCAACATTCTGACAGAAACACTTGCCATGGAGATATGGTTAACATCTTGGGAGGCATTTGTCTAGTTTTGTTTATCTTCATTGTGATTATCCATAATTCTCGTGGTGACTCGGTTCCAGAAGAGAAGGGCATCTGGCAGGGCGGGAATATTAGCCTTTAGGATTCATTCCAGAGAATTCAGTGAACTGGAGAGACGATTAGTGAGGCAGTCTACAATAGAAACCAATATTTTATAATTTTACATCACTACAACCCATCCCTAGTTAATTATTTTTTTCTTGGTGATTCCTCCCCTAGCACTGAGGGCCTGTAACTTTCTGCATTGTGTCTTCCAAATAGTTAATAGCCACATGCTCCAATAATGAAATGATAAGTATTCCTTCCAGGGTACCAATATTAAGTGTAAAGTTTACAAGCATTTGTCTGTTGCTTGCAAACAAGAATTGTGCTTTCCTTTGCACCTGTCATGCTCCCCTTGACTCCTGGATGCCCCTTCTGCTTGGAGCATTCTGATGTCCTTCTCCTGTTTCAAGAGAATCAGTATGATTCAAGAATACCACAGTCAACACTAGGCATGAAGTTGGGATATAGCACTCTGCCAAGTATTGTCCTCTAGGCTTCCTGCTGGCCTTGCATTACTGCTCACAGATGTGAGAAGAAGCTTTGACAGGAAGCATAAGCCAAAGCCTGACACTGCTTTAGGACTCTGGCACAGCTAGCTGCCACAGCCTTGACATGTGGATGGAGCCACCGTGTGAGTGTCTCATGGAGGACATCTCACAATTTTATAGCTCTTCCAAATTGGACTAGATTTTTCTGTCTCGCCAGCTTTCACCACTGGCAGGACTTTCTACTCATCCTAGCTTTAGGAGGAAGCAAATGTCCTCTCCTCCTGGACAGCGTTTTGTTGTTGAGAACATATTTAGAGTCCAGTTCCATCCTTTTCAGCCTCTAGCTCTGTCCACAGGCAATGAAGATTTCTACATTGTGTATAGGAGGTCCACTGTCTTTTTCTAAACCTATCCAGTATTCTGCCATCTGTATGTCCAGTTTCTCTGTTATCAACCAGCAACTTTGTGTGGATAGCAGTTTTGCTAAACATGAACATCAGAAAAGAGGCAGGCCTGTGTTCAAATTCTTGAGAAAAAATATCATCCAGCTAATTTTATGATCCAACTTCCAGAATAAGAAGCCAGGCATGTCAGACACAACAGGGTCCATCTCTTTATTTTCAGAGCTCATGTATACCAGTTTACCAGATGTGTGCATGTGATTATGTGTGTGTGTGTGTGTGTGTGTGTGTGTGTGTGTGTGTGTATGGTGGGTGTGTATGTGTTACAGGCACAGATTAGAGAGTGGATAAGTAACAGTTTAGATATCAGATTGGTAGAACAGAATAAATTAATTTGTCTGTGCTTGGTGAGAGCTAGGCTGGCAGGAAAAGGTGCTTTTTGAAAGCCAGTCATTGAGTAACTGAAACATACTTGGTTTTCTAATTGTTTTTTCTCTATAGGTGAATGAAAGGGGGTTTCACTTATCAGTACTTCATTTTCTGGTAAGTATAAGCTTTTCAAAATCATACCTCTCACCCAAGAATTCTTAAAAATTTGTACTCATAAGCTTGAGAATCTACTCAACGATAGTGAGTTAAGATTCAATACTGCATCAGTATGTGTTGAGAATACTAAGCGAAAGAACCCAATTGCAGATGATGGAAGTACTAATGTTGGGTTGAAACACAAGAAATATTTCTCAGAAAAATCCAAAATCCAAAATCTGAAGAATAACTTACCAGCATTCAAAAGGGTGGACTGGTGCCACCCTGTAACCCCAAATGCCATGTATATTAAACAGTCCACTTTAGTCACTGTAGCTGTAAGATAGCAGTGTGATTTTTACATTTGAATGTGTCATTAGTTTGACTGCAAGCATCCTGAGAGCCAGCTGTGTGCTGTGCTCCTCTGCATCAGCTACTCTTTAGCTACCTCACCTCAGGTGCCTAATAAGCATCAGCAATTTATTCTGGCATTACTATTATTAATAATAGAATGCAAAGTAACATTCCAAAAATTATTGGGAACTATTTGACAGAAAGAAAATGTAATCATTTTTTAATTACTTGGATAAAAAGTGCAATCTTATATCAACCACTCACATTTGAAATTAAAATGGAATCACTCTCATAATAATATTAGAAGAAGAAAATTAATGGTTTTGCCTTAATGAGCTTCCCATTTTATTACTTAATAAATTACTCTTAGCTACTGGAAATATTTTAGGAGGCCATAACTGGTAGACTCCTTGTATTCTGTGTACACTGGTGTCATGAAAAGTTACTTCCATCTTTTCATATGATGAAAATGATTTAAGAAACTATAGATATGCAAAATGTTGGTTCTTGAAGACTCACTGTTTTCATGATGGTGCCATACATGCTACAAGAAAACCATGTCCGTTCCAGTTTTATATTGTTAACTAGTAGGCTAATGTTGAGTTCACTGTAGATAGGTTAGCCATGTTCTCTGCATGCATAATTTTATAGTTATCCCTCAGAACAAAGAGTAAATTAAAACCATTAGAATTTCCCTTATAAATGTCAAAGATTGTAGGTTTTTCCTGGATTAAAATTTAGTAGTAAATTCTAATACCAGAATTGTATTATTATTTAAAATAAACTATTTACCATAGTTAAAAGACTATTTTAAGAAGAGTATTTATTTATGAGACAAAGATATAGAGAAGTTAATGAATTTACTTCTTACATGTGATGATAAATCAGACAGGAGTAGGCAATTCTGGAGTATAGACTAAGCTAGCAGTGTGTCTGGATAGTAAAGTATCTACAATCTCCCTGTCTTGTATTATCTACCTGTCCCCTGCTGTGATCTCTCATATATCACTGTATAACTGTATTTTTTACTACATTTACGAAATGACATCAGCCTTTGGTAATACCTGGGAATTGGTGTGGAAACCAAGAGAACATTTCATGTTGCAGCACCTATCCAGAATCTTTCTTTTAACCTTTGCTGAAGACCGTAAGAATCTAACCCTTCTTCAGGACAAGCAGGAAAGTATCTGGTCCAGCTCATGAATCCTTAAGAAACCCTGCATAAAAAATTATTTAAAAAGCGTCTTAACTTGACAATATGTGTAACCTTATAAATTAGTTACATTATACTTAGAACAGACACGCTGTAAATATGTATAATTAATTAATGTATATTAATTATAAGTAATTAATGTATATTGTCTGCAAGAATGTTATATTTAGTGTAATTTATAAACTGAAAGATTAATTTGCATATTGAACTATGACCACTTAACTACGACAATTGTGGCTAGTCTGAAGCACTTTATCATGAAAACAGGCATATTCACTGGAAAGCTAATTTTCTGTTTGGCTTCCATCTGTAAATCAATATCCAAGAAAGCCTATGTATTCTTAAGAGGAAAGCAGTGAAGTACAGGTGACAAAATAGCACTTGAACATGTCTAGAAAATATTCACCAGGCTTCAAGACAGCAAAACCTCTATTGCTTGTCATGCTATTCAGAAACCACATTAAAGGCACAATTGCACACAGTACATTTATTATGAATATGACAAGACTTAGACTTCAAAAAAGGCTTGATGACTATAACCAGGGCATCAGAATTTAGTATATATTGTGGATATATACCTATATCTGTACTCTCTATTTATATCTATAGATAACCCACACGAATGTTATGCTTTAGTGTATTTATAAGCTGAAAGATAAATTTGTATAATGAACTATGACCACTTAAAAGTGAGAATTGTGGCTAGTCCAAATCACTTTATCATAAACACATATACATATACATATACATATACATATACATATACATATACATATACATATACATATACATATACATATACATATACATTACATATACATATACATATACATACACATACACATACACATACACATACACATACACATACACATACACATACACATACACATACATATACATATACATATACATACATATACATATATATATACATATACACATACATATAAATTGAACAGGAGTGCTGACACATCTGAGAGCACAGGTGAGACTACCACTTGTGAGGAACCTGCCCACGACCCTCAGGAGACAGGGATCCAGGAGCAGTCTAGGACAAAATCCTTTCTGTTACTGCCTGCGCCTGGACCAGAACATGTGCTACAGCTCTCTTTATCAAGACCTCATTGGGAGAAAGCTTGTCCCACACAAGTGCTGATACTCCTGAGGGCATAGGTAAGGCCACAATTTCTACTCTGAGGGACCTACCTGGAGCCTTCAGAACACAGCAGTTGAGAAGCAGATTGGAACATGATCCTTCCAGTTGTTGTCTGTGCCCTGTGCTGATCTTTTGACAATGTTCTCTGTACCTAGACCCTGCTGTGAGAGAGTTGGTCCCCCAGTAGTATTGACACTCAGGTTTATCGGAGACCAAGCCACTGTCATAATCAGCAAGAGGAGTTAACACGAGAAATAAGCAAATGGTGAGAGGAACGTCCAAGAAGCTAAGCAATAGAAACCAAGGCTACTTGGCATCATCAGAACCCAGATCCCCCACCACAGCAAGACTTAGATACCCAAACACACCTAAAAAGCAAGATTTTGTTTTAAAAAACCACAGCTCATGATGAAATTAGACGACTTTAACAAGGTCATAAATAACTCCATTAAAGGAGTACAGGACAACACAGGTAAATGGGTAGAAGCTCTGAAAGAAAAAACACAAAAGACACAAATATTTTTAAAAAAATTACAGTAATACATATTTGCAAATTGCTCTTTATAACTCTATGAAGAATTGAGGGGGAATTTTGATGGGGATTGCATTAAACCTGTAGATTGCTTTTGGCAAGATGGCCATTATAAATATATTAAGCTGGCCAATCCATGAGCATGGGAGATCTTTCCATCTTCTAAGATCTTATTCTTTTTCTTTCTTCAGAGACTTGAAGTTCTAGCCATACCTATTGTTTGCTTCAGTGGTTAGAGTCACGCCAAGGTATTTGTGAAGGATGTTGTTTCCCTAATTTTTTTCTCAGCCTTTTTATACTTTGAGTAGAGGAAGGCCACTGACTTGTTTGAGGTAATTTTATGTCCAGCCACTTTGCTGAAGTTGTTTATCAGGTGTAGAAGTTCTCTAATGGAACTTTTGGGGTCACCCAAGTATACTATCATATTATCTGCAAAGAGTGATATTTTAACTTTTTCCTTTCCAAGTTGTACCCTTAGATTTCCTTCTGTTGTCTAGTTTCTCTGCCTCGGAATTCAAGTACTATATTGAATAGTTAGGGAGAGAGTAGTCAGCCTTGTTTAGACTTTGCTTTTAATGGGATTGCTTCATGTTTCTCTTCTTTTTAGTTTGATGTTGGCTACTGGTTTGCTATTATATGATTCTACTGTGTGTAGGTATGGATATTCCTGATATAACCAAGATTTTTATCACAAAGGGGTGTTAAATATTGTGAAATGCTTTCTCAGCATCTAATGAGATAATGATGTCATTTTTTAATTTCCATTTGTTTAGTTTGTTTATATATTGGATTACTTTGGATTTCCTTATATTGAGCCATCCCTGCATTCTAGGGATGAAGCCTATTTGATCATGGTGAATGATCCTTTGATGCGTTCTTGGATTCAGTTTGGAAGAATTTTACTGAGTATTTTTGGATCTGTATTTATAAGGAAAATTGGTGTGAAGTTCTGTTTCTTTGTAGGCTCTTTGTGTGGTTTATGTATGAGCATAATTGTGGCTTTGAAGAATTAGTGGGGTAGTGTTCCTTCTGTTTCTGTTTTGGGGAATAGTTTAAAGGTTATTGTTATTAATTCATCTATGAAGGTCTGTTAGAATTCTACACTAAACATATCAGGTCCTGGGATTTTGTTGGTTGGGAGATTTTAGATGACTGCTCCTATTTTATTAGGGGTTATGGGACTGTTTAGATGTTTTATCTGATCACAATTTAACATTGGTATTTGGTATCTATCTAAAAAACTGTCCATTTTATCCAGATTTTCCAGTTTTGTTGAGTATAGGCTTTTGTAGGAGGATCTCATAATTTTTTAAAATTTCCTCAGTTTCTGTTGTTATGTCTCCCTTTTCATTTTTTTTTATTTTGTTAATTTGAATAATGTCTCTGTGCACTCAGGTTAGTCTGGCTAAGGTTTATCTATCTTGTTGATTTTCTCAAAAAACCAGCTCCTGCTTTTGTTGATTCCTTGTATAGTTCTTTTTGTTTCAACTTGGTTGATTTCATCTCCTAGTTTGACTATTTCCTGTCATCTACTCCTCTTGGGTGCATTTGCTTATTTTTGTTCTAGAGCTTCCAGGTGTGCTGTCAAGTTCTTAGTGTATGCTCTCTCCATTTTCTTTTTGCAGGCAATCAGAGCTATGTGGTTTCCTCTTAGCACTGCTTTCATTGTATCCTATAAGTTTGGATATGTTGTGCCTTCATTTTCACTAAATTCTAAAAAATAGTTAATTTTTTCTTTATTTCTTCCTTGACTAAGTTATAATTTAGTAGAGCATTGTTTAGCTTCCATGTGTATATGGGCTTGTTGCCACTGAAGACCAGTCTTAATTCATTGTGATATGATAGGATTCATGGGATTATTTTAATGTTCTTGTATCTTTTAGGCCTATTTTTTGACACATTTATATAGTTAAATTTGGAAAAGGTACATTATAAACATGGTTGCCCTTGCATTTGGAGCATAAATGTTCCAAATTGACAGTTTATCTTGGTATATTTTTTTCTTTGATAAGTATAAAGTATCTTTCCTTATCTTTTCTGATAACTATTGTTTGGAAGTCAAATTATTTTTGATATTAGAATGGCTACTGTAGATTATTTCTTGGGACCGTTTGCTTGGAAATTATTTTGAGTGTTTTACTCTAAGGTTGTGGCTGTCTTTGTCACTGAGGTGCATTTCCTGTATTCAGCAAAATGCTGGGTCCTGTTTACATATACATTCTGTAAGTCTGTGTTCTTATTAATTAATAACTTAAGTCCACTGATGTTGAGAGATATTAAAGAAAAATCATTGTTGCTTCCTGTTATTTTTGTTGTTAGAGGCTCAGATATGTTTGTGTGGATATTGTCTTTGGAGTTTTTAAAAGGATGATTACATTTTCCTTTTTCAAGGGTACATTTTTGCTTTTTGTGTTGGAGTTTTTCATCTACTTTTCTAGGGCTGGATTTGTTGAAAGATATTGTGTACATTTGTTCTTGTTATGAAATATCTTGGTTTTTCCATCTATGTTAATTGAGAGTTTTACTTGGTATAGTAGTCTGGGTTGGCATTTATATTCTTTTTGGGTCTGTATGACATTTGCCCAGGATTTTCTGGCTTTTAGAGTCTCTGGTGAAATGTCTGGTGCAATTATGATAAGTCTGCTTTTATATGTTACTTGACCTTTTCCCCTTATTCCTTTTAATATTCTTTCTTTGTTTTGTGCATTTGGTGTTTTGATTATTATGTGACAGTGAGCCTGTGATCTTAGGTGTGTCAGCACTTCTGGGAGACCAGCTCTCTTAGGGCAGGATTTGGACACAGAAAGCTGTGCCACAGGGTTAACTCCAGGATGCAGATGGAGGCTGGAAGGATCCTGCCCCCATTTGTTGAGCAGTTCCTGAGCCCTGCGGTCTCCTGACAGATCCCTCTTTGGCCAGTTCTTAGAGCAAAAGTGTTGGTCTTATCTGTGAACTTAGGCATGACAACATTCCTAGGACACCAGCTGTCTCTGGGCAGAATTTGGGTATGGAAAGCTGTGTCACAAATTTACCTCTGGGTTAGCATTTGTTTTTTGTTTTTATTGTTGTTGTTGTTTTGTTTTGGTTCAGTTTTATTTTGTTTTTGTTTTTTGAAATAGTTTTAATCAGGCAAGTTTGAACTTGCTTTGATATTACTGACTATACCTTCACTGTAGTAGGTGAGATTAGAAGCATATCAAAAATGTCCAGGCTCATGTAAAGCCTAGACTGACCCCATCTACTCCAGCATTTACTTACTGGAATGTGTCACCAAAGAACTTACCTTCAAATATTTCTTGTGTTTGTGTGTTGTAGTTAATTCATCTATTGGGAAGAAGATGCTCTCTATTTATACCTAGTTTCCTCATCATAAGCTGCTTTGTTTCAAGGTTTAACTTCAGGGGCACAGAGTGGAGAGAAAACAGTTAGCAGGAACAAGAACAAACCAAACTAAATAGAGTAATACAAAATAAAACAGCAACTCTACCCCTACCAAAAGAATCCTATAGAAATGAAAAAATAATTAGTACAAATTAGAAAATTTGTGTTAACCAAAGTGAACTGTGAACAGTAATGTAACAGACTAAAGGGAGACAAGGAAAAGAAGCAAGTGAAGAAGCATGGCATGGAGACATGAAAAAGCTTGTTGGACAGACTTATGAAAAATGTTAAGAAGACAAATAGAGGACAACACAAAGACCCCAAAAGAGACAACAGTTCTTTCTTTAAAAAAGGAAGAATGAGGATGATCTGCTTTTCTCCCAGGATTTTCCTTTTGATGTACACCACATAGGATTGGTTAGCAATTTCTCATGTCCAGACAGATCAAAACAAAACAAAATAAAACAGAAAGGGCATATGTGAACTTTCTGGGATGCTCTATACCCTGTCTTCCCGCTTGTGTTTTTCTCATAAGATGGTGGTCTTGGATGAGTTGAGTTTATACCTGTGATCTCCTTACCCAACGGGAGCTATGCAGCGAGAGCAAGGGATGACTTGTAGGTGCTCCCATTTTCTGAGTGCATGGAATCATCACCTAATTTTCTCATGCCAGAGGTATTATTCATGTGTGGAAAAATTGTGTGAACAGAAATTGCATTTTCAACTAATGTCTCTGGGCCACTAGGTATGAAGAAAGCAATTCATTCAACCACACAGAGCAGACGTTCTACAGAGTACTTCTCTTGTCTTCCCTGGCCAGATTCATCTGGGTTTCAATACCATATACACTACCTACACATGGAGTTTGTCTCCTTGTCCATGAGTCCAGGCTCTAGGTCCCAAATAGAAATGCCCTCTATTCTCCACCACGCAGCTCAAACTTATCTTCATATAGACCAGTGTTGGTGAATCTGTACTTTAGCCACACTCATTTCCTGGGGCTCACACTGACTTTTGGGGTGGACACTCAATTGGCTAGTAAAGAAGAGGGGCTATTGCAACTTGACAGTATGAAAATTCAGAGGCCAGTTATGATGAAGCTCAACAGTAGAAGCTTCTGGGAGATAGTTGCCATGATGGTATTTGGTTGAGAATTAGGAATGCCAGGAGTCCTTTCTGATCTCTGGTCTAAATTGTAGAGTACCATACTGTCTGTCTGCGTAACACACTGATGTTTCCTTTCCTCTTTTATTTAAGGCCCTATTATTCTACATAGAATTTTAGTTTTTAAAATTCTTTGAATTTTGCTTTTTATTTCTTCTCACCTATTTTAACATGCTATATGTATATTATTATAAAAATTAATAGTATAGGCATTTAAACTGTTTTATATATGGGTGCTTATGGATTCATCTACCTCCACTTTAAAATAAACCAGAGGATGTCGTGTAACATTGTTACATAATTGGAACCTCATACACAAATCCATGTTTATATCTTTCTAATTGTCACAGTGGTTGGTTCAAGAAAATGTGTTACACTTAGCTGTTCTTTAATTTGAATCAGTTCCTAAGATGTTCATTGTTTTCTTGTTGTTGCTGTTGTCTTGACATTGGTACTTTTGAAAATACAAGCAAGAACTTCTGTCAAACACATTTCAGTATAAGTTTTCAGTGCTTTTCTTATGAATAAGAATCAGCGTTTGGTTGCTTTGCAAGAAGAGAAGGTGTCTTGATTCGGTGTCTTTCCAAAGACATCATATCAGAGTTAGGGATTTCTATTATTCCTCAAAAGAAATTTGGTCATTTGATTGAGGTGGTGTCCATCAAAGTTACAGATTCTGAAGAGATCTTTTATCCCTTTTTGTTCAAATCAATATGCAATCTGGTGGAGCAATTGAGTAAATTTCATACTCTACAATATATTGTCGAGAATATGTTCACAGAGCTTGATGCTTCCTTCTTGACTCAATTATTCTCTCCTTACTTAAATGTTAATTTCCCATCAGTCACACTTTCTATGTTTCATAGAGTTCTATAGTAGAGTTCCATCATTCCCTCATGTTATTTAATGTATCTTTTATATTAGACTTGTGGATTCTTTCTCTTTTCTTGCACTACTGCAAATTGAACCTATGGCCTCATGGCCTCATGGAGTCTAGCCAACTACTCTGTCACTCAGTCATTACCATATGTCTAGCCTGAATAGATTTATTTTCTTTGTAAATTTATCCATTACTGTAATTATTTACTTAAATGCAAAATTATAGAAGAAAAAACTCTCAAAATATGAACAAAATTCAGTAAAACAAGTTGTACATCAAAAAGATGACTAACTATCAAAAGATATAAAG
Source organism: Micromys minutus (assembly GCF_963924665.1). Classification (NCBI taxonomy): domain Eukaryota; kingdom Metazoa; phylum Chordata; class Mammalia; order Rodentia; family Muridae; genus Micromys; species Micromys minutus. Next base: position 26,384,027 of record NC_137974.1, on the reverse strand, counting down.
GATAGTAAACATGAATAAAACTATACTTTGATATGTACATTTTTCTGCATAAAGATTAGAAAGACTCTGTACAACGTAGTATTATTCTGATAATTGAGATAGTCACAAACTTAACAGAACTTCTGAAACATAAGGAAACAGGGGAAATATAATTGGTAATTTCATGTGCAAGCTCAAATCCTGTGTACATATTAAATTGTCTATACTAGTTTTTACTTTATTGACACAGCTGAGAGATGGCCAAATGAAGATAAATGGTTTGTCTTTCCCTGAGATCATGGTGTGGTCTTTCACAGATAATTTAATCTTTGAGGAAGATTTCACATAAGTGACATTTTTATGTGTATGAATGTTTTGCCTGCATGTGTACTGGAGTGATAGGTGATCATGAACTATTGTAAGGATGCTGAGAATCAAACTTAGGTCTTTAGAAAGAACAGTCAGTGCTCTTAATCACCGAGTCATCGCTTTATTCCTATTTGTGACATTTCTTTGTGTTTTTTGATTATTCTGAAATCTTACTCATATCTCAATGAAAGTACAAAGCAAAAAAAAATTCTGTTTGATTTTCTTGTGTACCTGCATGTGTGTGTGTGTGTGTGTGTGTGTGTGTGTGTGTGTGTGTGTGTGTGTGTGTGTTTCTGTGTATATAAGGTAAGAACTCCACTGTTAAGCTACGTTTTCAGTTCTGGCTCTATTTGGTACTACTAAACTTCTATGTCCTAATAATTGCATCACCACCACCCAATATATAATGCTCTGGGAAGGTTCTTTGTGCGTGCATTTCTCCTTCTACTCAGTCCTATGGCAGTTGCTTGCATTCTTATTTTTTTTGTACACATCTAGTCAATATTGTCAGTCCTATATCTTTTCCTATTACAGAATGACAAACCACATACATGTCACGTCTCTGTGTCTCTAGGTAACTGGCAGCAGATGCTCCCTCTGTACTTAAATATCTTCCTTCTCCAACTACTCATGCTGGACCTATATAAATATTTCTTCTTCTCTGAACACATCCACTCTTTCTGTTCTATCCAACATTATCAATCACCCTCCTTATCTATTTCTTGAATCACATATACAAAATTTCATTAGAATTCTATTGAGTAAAAACTTCAATAAGTAAACTTCAGTGGAAGCCAAACTATTATATGCTTTACAGTATCAATCCTAGGTTTATATGCATGCTCAAGATCACATCTGAATTGCTTTACCTTCTCCAAAGTTCACCTTAGTCCCCTCCTCCCCTTCTGTAAAATTTACCTTGGTTTATTAGAATTAGATTGACAATGACACAGCCAACTAAGAAAAGTGTAATGTGAGGGTGGGCTCATTAAAGAAGCTGTCTGTCTTTCCACAAACTGTGAACTACAGTCCTTTGGCTGCCCTCATTTTGAAAATGTCAGAGGAACTGATGGGAATGCTTTCATTATTGTCCCATGGACCTTAAACTTGACCTTGAGAGGTGACATTGCCAATGATGTTTTAGGAGCTTGTTTGACCACTGTAGCCAGCATATGGGCCAACTGTCAAGTGCAGGGAATTGCTGCTTCTGTTGCTGACACTGTCAAAAGACAAGGCAACTTTTGAGAACCATGATTTCAGTATGAGCTGACAGCACCCACAGCAATGCTGGGTGAGCAGAACCCAGACTCTACTGTTGCCTCAATCTAGAACCATCTTACAGGATAGTAATATGATTTAGGCCACTGTGTTCATTTCATTTGCCCCAAATATAACACATAGTATTCTTTAATCATAATCTTTACATAAATGCAAGATCATTTATATGAAATAAAAGAAAATATTTGATATAATAATATTATTTAATGATAGGCAAATTACAATTATTAACAAAATATATTACAATATATATCATTCAAAAACAAACATATAGGATATCATAGTGCTGCTCCCAGATACTCACATATACATCAATTTCAATTTCATAATTTTTAACAGTTCTTTTTTATTTTCAATTTTTTTATTGGATACTCTCTGCAATTACATTTCAGATTTCTTAACAGTTTCTCTTTGGAGTCAAAGTATAAAACTACCTGATGGTATGATTTGCTAACAGAAAATATGGACTCTGCAGGTCTCTTGAATTTTGTACAAAATATATCAGATACAAACACTTTTTGCAGTCCTAACAACTTATCAGTAAACAATCCTGATCCCAATTTGTACCCTTCTACTCAGTGAATTTTCATGACTAAGGAATAACCTCAGCTGATATGCCCAACAATGGGGAGTTGGAAACTAAAGGAACCACCTCTAGCAGATAGACAAGGTTCGCAGTAAAGGGATGGGGTCACCCAACTACCTTCAAAAGTTTTGACACAAAATTGTTTCTGTCTAAAAGAAATAGAGGGAGAGCCGAGCATGGCCCATCTGCCACCTGGAATGGCGACTCATAGAGGCTGAGCAACGGGTGGGTGGGAGACCTGGGCTGCCGGGGAGCAGAGAGATCTCTGCAGAGTGCACACGGAAAGTGCACACCCTAACTTGCCTGGCCCTGCCCTGCTAGATCCAGCAATTGGGAAAAGAAAATTAGAACTTCTGTTTCCACCCGGAGGCGACTTCAGGACGCAGAGCGGAGCCTGGCCCATCTGCCACCCGGAATGGCGAATAATAAAGGCTGAGCAACTGGTGAGTGGGAGACCTGGTTGCAGGGGAGCAGAGAGATCTCTGCGGAGTGCACACGGAAAGTGCACCCCCTGCCTTGCCCTGCCTGGCCATGGCTGATCCAGCAACCAGAAACAGAATGTTGGAACTTCTGCTCACACCCAACAACTCTGAGGCATAAAACAGGGCTCGGCCCATCTAACACCTGGACCAGTGGAGAACCAGGGACACAGACCAGATACAAAGGAAAGGCAAGAACATATCACTGACAACAAAATGGCAAGAGGAAAGAGAAAGAGTATATCCCAAGGAAACCAAGACAATCTAGCAACACCAGAACCCAGCTCTCCGATAGTAGCAAACATCGGAATTCCAAACACTCCAGAGAAAGAAGACACAGACCTGAAATCATGACTCAAGACGCTGATAGAGTTACTTAAACAAGAAAGGGAGGAAAAGCAAAAAGATTCAGATGCTTTTAAAGAAGAAACAAGAAAAACACTCAAAGAACTCAAAGAAAGAGACGAAAACAGAACCAAAGAAATAAAGGAATGGAAGAGGGAAATTAAAACAGAAATTGACACAATAAAGAAAGCGCTAAAAGAGATAACCCTAGAGTCAGAACACCAAAAAAAGAAATCAGGAGTAACAGAAGCAAACATTTCCAATAGATTACAAGAGATCGAAGAGAGAATCTCAGGGGCAGAAGACAACATTGCAAACATAGACAAAACAGCCAGAGAAGATGCAAAAAGCAAAAAGCTCCTAACCCAAAATGTCCAGGAAATCCAAGACACAATGAGAATACCAAACCTAAGGATAATAGGAATAGAAGAGGGAGAAGAGTATCAACTAAGAGGCACAATAAATATCTTCAACAAAATCATAGAAGAAAACTTCCCTACCCTCAAGAATGAGATGACCACGAGCATAAAAGAAGCCTTCAGACCTCCAAATACGTTGGACCAGAAAAGAAATACCTCCCGACACATAATAGTAAAAACATCAAGTGCCCAAAGTAAAGAAAGAATACTAAAAGCAGTAAGGGAAAAAGGTCAGGTAACATATAAAGGCAGACCAATAAGACTCACACCCGATTTCTCAACAGAGACTATGAAAGCTAGAAGAGCCTGGACAGACATCATGCACTCCTTAAGAGAGCACAGGTGCCAGCCCAAGCTGCTATACCCAGAAAAACTATCAATAACCATAGATAGAGAGACGAAGATATTTCAAGAAAAAATCAAAATTCACACAATATCTGACCACAAACCCAGTAATACAACGAATTATAGGTGGAAAACCCAATACAATGAGGAAAAATACAGCCTAGTAAAAACAAGAAAACTCCTAAACAAGAAAACTAAAAGAAGAAAAAACACAGACACAACTCAACCCAAAAAAGCAATAAGGGCAGGAAACAGAAACAACTATTCCTTGATATCTATTAACATAAATAGTCTCAACTCCCCAATAAAGAGACATAGGCTATCAGACTGGATACATAAACAAAATCCAGCCTTTTGCTGCATACAGGAAACTCATCTCAGAGACAGAGACAGACACTATCTCAGACTAAAAGGGTGAGAAAAAAACTTCCAAGCAAACAGCTCCAAGAGGCAAGCTAGAGTGGCTATTCTAATATCGAATAAAGTAAATTTGTAACCAAAAGTTATCAAAAAAGATAAAAAAGGACACTTTTTAATCATTACTGGGGAAATCTGTCAGGAGGAACTCTCAATCCTTAACATATATGCTCGAAATAAAAATCACCCACATTCATAAAAGAAACCCTACTAAAGCTCAAAAAATACATTTCACCCCACACAATAATAGTGGCAGACTTTAATACCCCACTCTCACCAATGGACAGATCAGGGAAACAGAAACTGAACAAGGACACTGCAAAACTAGCAGAGACTTTGAACCAACTAGAATTAATAGATATATACAGAACATACTATCCTAAAGTAAAAGAATACACATTCTTCTCAGCACCCCATGGCACCTTCTCGAAAATTGACCACATAATTGGACACGGAACGAGCCTCTATCGATATAAGAAGATTGAAATACTCCCATGCATCCTCTCAGATCACCATGGTCTACGGCTGGTCCTTAACAACAACAAAGAAAACAAAAAGCACACATAAACATGGAAACTAAACAATGCTCTGTTAAAGGATAGCAGGCTCAAAGAAGAAATAAAGAAAGAAATTAAGAATTTTCTAGAATTCAACGAAAACGAAAACACAACATACCCAAACCTATGGGATGCAATGAAAGCAGTGTTGAGAGGAAAACTCATAGCCCTAAGTGCTTCCAAAAAGAAACTGGAGAGAGCTCACTTCAGCAACCTGGCAGCACAGCTAAAAGACCTAGAACAAAAGGAAGCAGATATACCCAAAAAGAGTAAATGGCAAGAAATAATCAAAATTAGGGCAGAAATAGACCAAATAGAAACAAAAAGAACCATTGATAAAAATCAACAAATCGAAGAGTTGGTTCTTTGAGAAAATCAACAAGATTGACAAAGCCCTAGCCAGACTAACTAGAGGGCAAAGAGAGAGTATGCAAATTAACAAAATCAGAAAGGGAAGTGGGGACATAACAACTGAAACTGAGGAAATTCAAGAAATCATCAGATCCTACTACAAAAACTTATACTCCACAAAATTGGAAAATCTGGAGGAAATGGACGAATTCCTACACAGATACAAGGTCACAAAGTTAAACCAGGACCAAGTAAACCATTTAAATAACCCTATAACACCTAAAGAAATAGAAGAAGTCATCAAAAGCCTCCCAACCAAAAAAGCACAGGTCCAGACGGATTCAGTGCAGAATTTTATCAGACATTTATTGGGGATATAACACCAATACTCGCCAAACTATTCCAAAAGATAGAATCAGATGATATATTACCCAACTCATTTTTTGAGGCTACAATAACCCTCGTACCTAAAAAACACACAGACCCTACAAGGAAAGAGAACTTCAGACCAATATCACGTATGAACATTGATGCAAAAATACTCAACAAAATCCTTGCAAACAAAATCCAAAAACACATCAAAACGATCATTCATCATGACCAAGTAGGCTTCATCCCTGGGATGCAGGGATGGTTTAACATAAAAAAAATCCATCACTGTAATCCACCATATAAACAAACTCAAAGACAAAAATCACATGGTCATCTCACTAGATGCTGAGAAAGCATTCGACAAAATCCAACACCCCTTCATGTTAAAAGTCCTGGAAAGAACAGGAATTCAAGGCCCATACTTAAACATAATAAAAGCAATATACAGCAAACCAACAGCCAACATCAAACTTAATGGCAAGAAACTTGAAGCAATCCCACTAAAATCAGGGACTCGACAAGGCTGCCCAATCTCCCCCTACCTATTCAACATAGTACTCGAAGTCCTGGCTGGAGCAATTAGACAGCAAAAGGAGATCAAGGGGATACAAATCGGAAAGGAAGAGATAAAAACATCACTATTTGCCGATGACATGATAGTGTACATGAGTGACCCCAAAAATTCCACCAGAGAACTCCTACAGCTGATAAACTAGTTCAGCAAAGTGGCTGGATACAAAATTAACTCGAACAAATCAGTAGCCTTCCTATACTCATAGGACAAATATGTGGAGAAAAAAATTAGGGAAAAGGTACCCTTCACAATCGTCACAAAAACTATGAAATACCTTGGTGTGACTCTAACTAAGCAAGTGAAGGACCTGTATGACAAGAACTTCAAACCTCTAAAGAAAGAAATTGAGGAGGATCTCAGAAAATGGAAAGATCTCCCATGCTCATGGATTGGAAAAGTCAACATCTTAAAAATGGCCATCCTACCAAAAGCAATCTACAGATTCAATGCAATCCCCATTAATATTCCACCACAGTTCTTCATGGAATTGGAAAGATCAATGTGCAATTTCATATGGAATAACAAAAGACCTAGAATAGCGAAATCCATCCTCTACAACAAAAAAACATCTGCAGGAATCACTATTCCTGACCTCAAGCTATATTACAAGGCAATTGTGTTGAAAACTGCATGGTACTGGTACAGAAATAGGCATGTGGATCAATGGAATAGAATAGAAGATCCAGAAATGAGCCCTTATGTATATGGTCACCTGATTTTTGACAAAGGAGCTGTAAACATTCAATGGAAAAAGGACAGCCTATTCAACAAATGGTGCTGGTCCAACTGGCACTCCGCATGCAAAAGAATGAAAATAGACCCGTTCTTATCTCCTTGTAGAAAGCTCAAGTGTAAATGGATCAAAGATCTCCACATTAAACCAGATACACTGAAACTATTAGATGAGAAAGTAGGGAAAACCTTAGAACACATAGGCACAGGAGAAAATTTCCTGAACAAAACACCAATGGCTCAAGCTCTAAGGTCAAAGATTAACAAATGGGACTTAATGAGATTGCAAAGTTTCTGTAAGGCTAAGGACATCGTCAAGAAAACAAAATGCCAACCAACAGAATGGGAAAAGATCTTTACCAACACTACATCAGATAGAGGCCTAATATCCAAGGTGTACAAGGAACTCAAAAAGCTAGACACCAGAGAATCAAATAACCCTATTAAAAATTGGGTACAGAGCTAAACAAAACGTTTTCAGTTGAGGAACACCGAATGGCCGAGAAACATCTGAGGAAGTGCTCCACATCCTTAGCTATCAGGGAAATGCAAATCAAAACAACCCTGAGATTACACCTCACACCAGTCAGATTGGCCAAGATCCAAAACTCAGATGACAGCAGATGCTGGCTAGGCTGTGGAGAAAGAGGAACACTTTTCCACTGTTGGTGGGGTTGCAAGCTAATACAACCACTCTGGAAATCAGTCTGGCGATACCTCAGAAAATTGGATATAGTACTACCTGAAGACCCAGCTATTCCACTTCTGGGTATATACCCCCAGAGACACTTTAATACACAACAAAGATATATGCACCACAATGTTCATAGCGGCTCTATTTATAATAGCCAGAAGCTGGAAGGAACCCAGATGTTTTTCAGAAGATGAATGGATACAAAAATTGTGGTGTATATACACAATGGAATACTACTCAGCCACCAGAAACAATGACTTGACCAAATTCTAAAGAAAATGGCTGCATCTAAAGAATATCATTCTGAGTGAGATAACCCAGTCACAAAGAACAGACATAATATGCAGTCACTGATAGCATGATGCTAACCTCAGAGGCTTGCACTCCTCCAGAAACAACTCACAGACTGTATGAAGTCTTAGAAATAAAGAAAGCAAAACAAAACAAAAAAATATTTACAAAACAAGAAAACTTTAACTATTTCCATGTTACATTTTGTTTTACATGTACTTTAGCTCATTGCAACTATTAAGTTTTCAAGACATAAAATCAAACCTTGAAAAAAATCAAGTACTGACTAAAAAATATATTCATATAGTTTTATGTAAAAATTATGTTTAAATCTGAAAAAAAGTACTGACAAAATTGTATAATTTTAAGCAAAAAATGTTTAAAATCTGTACATTTATCTTTGTTTTGTAAAATAAAGTTCTTTTAAAAAAAATAAAAAAAAAATAAAAGAAATAGAGGAAGAAAAATGGAGTAGAATTTCAGCTAAAAGCCATTCAGTGACCAGCCCAACTTGGGATCTGTCCCAGTGGCAGACACCATGCCCTGACACTGTTACTTATTGAGTGTTGTGCTTGCAGACAGGAGCCTAGCACGGCTGTCCTCTGACAGGCTCTATCAGCAGCTGACTTCCATAGGTAATGATACCGCCAACCATTCAACTGAGTACAGGGAGTCCAAGGAAAAAGTTGGGGGAAGAATTAAAGGAGCTGAGGGGAATGCAACCCCATAGGAAGACCAATAATATCAACCAACTAACCCAGACTCCTGGAATCTCCCAGAGACTAAGCTACCAATCAAAGAGCATACATGGGCTGGTCCAGTTCAATGCCCCAGGACATATGTAGCAGAGGACTGCCTTTTTTGGTCTCAGTGGGAAGGGATGTGCTTAACTATGTAGAGACTTGATGTCCTAGGAAAAGGGGATGCTGGGATGAGTGAGACAGGGATGCGTGGGAGGGTACGGGAGCACTCATTCAGAGCAAAATGGGAGGCAATGGGGTAAAGAATACTGGAAGGGTGAACAGAGAAGGGAAGCAACATTTGTGATGTAAATAAATAAAACATTTTTAAAAGGTATGTGTATATGTGTATGTTTTATGTGTGTGTGCATGTGTCTGTGCATGTGTGTGTATCTGTATAGGTTTGTGTGCTTGTGTGTATGTGTGTTTGTGTGTGGTATATTGTATGTATGTTTGTTGTGTGTATATGTGTGTGCAGGCAAGTTTGTGTGATGTGTGTGTGTGGTGTGTATGTATGTATGTACAAGTACACATAGATGTGTGTGCTGTGCATATATGGGTACACATGTGTGTGTTTGTGTGTGCATGTGTCTCTGTGTTTGTGTGTGTGTGTGTGTGTGTGTGTGTATGTGTATTTGTAGTGGTAGTTACATATGAACTGATACTTAGGGAATAAATGCAGTTATTTCATTCATATCTGTTCTGTTTATTGACATGTTTGAGTCAGATAGCATCTGTATTTTTCAGATTAAAAAATGAATTTCTCAGCTGGAAAGTTAGATGACAGTGCAGTTCATAAAATATGTTATTTATTTTTATTTACGTGTATTGTGTGCCTATAATCTCTATGCAAGCCACTTTCCTGCAGTCGCTGCATATAGAAGAGTGGGCAGGAGTCCCTGGAACTGGACTATCCTGTGTTTTGGGAACCACCTGATAAAGTTCTAGGAACCAAACTCTGGTCCAGTTGCCATCCATCACTCTAGCTTTGCTGATATAGGTTTTAAAATAGAAAATTAACCTCTTTGGCACTTTGAAGTATGTGTTTGGTTTACTCTGAAGCAACTTTCTGGTGACTAAAGAGACCGAATACCAAATGTCAGTGGAGCAGTTTAGATGATTAAGAGAATGAAGAGAGAAAATAGAATGAGAAAGAAAAAGAAAATCAAAGTAAGTAAGTCTACGATGTCAGGGCAATCACTTATATCAAAGTGGAAGTATTAAACTTTAGTGAAAAAAATGTAAATAATTTTCTGATATATATTGTTAATACCTAATTCAACCCATCCCAAATGTATAACAGTACCTGCTACAGTGTTTTCCTGGGTGTGGGAAGAGAGGCACCATTTTCCAGTGTTGCACTCATTTTAATGTGTCATATATGGCTACCTCTTATTCTCAGATCCTGCATGTGGGAATGAAATTATGTCTACCTCCAGTGTCAGCTTGCTAAATGAAAACCTTTCCTTGAAGAAAGAAAGTGAAATATACTTGGCTGTGCTGATCCTTTAGAAAGACCGTTTCACAACCCCTGCCGGTAAGAATGACATCAAGATATTTCACTCCAGTTTTTGGTTGGTGGGTTGGCTAATTAGTTGTTTTGGTTGGTTGATACTGATGGCAAAATAAATACTCCAGAGTTGGTAAATTGGTCCATATCAAAGCACAGGATACAGTGATTTAGTGTTTTAAACTTAGAATATGAGAAGTAGTCTGTTGCAAAAAGGAAATTAATGGAAAATCAAATATGACTGTTAACACTCCTCAACAAAGATAGTGGGTGGGTTGTTTTTTGTTTGTTTGCTTGTTTGTTCATGGGATTTTTGTTTGTTTCTTTGCTTTTTTGGAGGGGACTCTCACTATTAAAGTAGCAGTCCAGCATGACCGGATAACTTTCTGGGGTCAGTACAAATGGGGAATCCCTTTCTTAGATCTTAGTGGGGGCTTCCTTTCCCTGCCATTGTCTGAAGAGTGTCTTTGTCTAGAGAGTGTCCCTGAAGACGGGTGACCAGCCTTGTCTGAGAAGTGACTGTGTACAGAGCTCTCTGCAAGGATGCAGAACTCAACTCTGGTTACCCACCTGCATGATAATTAGGTGCTGCATTATAACCAGTCAGCCCTTCCCTCTCTTTTGATATTATCACCAAGTATCCCTTTTCATTACTACCCCTAAAAAAGCTTTTATGTGCCCTATCCCTGAAACAATAAAGCAGACTCATGCAGTTGCAGGGCTTTCCAGAGATCATTCTGTCCATCTCACAACCCTGGGAACCCTGCTCTCCACCTCTGCTCCTTTTGTCCTCACATGCTAGTGGCTACATCCTCTGAGAAGAAAAAGGAACCCACAGGTTGTATGTGAGTTAGGCCAGCATGGATAGCCATTTGGTTTAGTAGTATTAGTTAACCCGCATGATGCCTTGCTTCTATGCTACCACCCAGAAATTATATTTGTTGATAATTATCTCAAATCACCATTCATTGATATTAAATTAATTTTTGTTAATTGTGGCTATTGAGTAGTCTTAAAAAATACCTTTTATAGTTGTGTAATTGGTAAAGCAATGATACCATCAATAAATACCATTGATAAGTATTGAAAAAGTCTTCATAAGTACTAACTAGATAATTCAAACATTGTCAATCTATGAGAAATGATGCATAGCTAATGACATAATGAAACAGTATTACTGCTACTATTTCAAACTGGAACAGATTGGAACTTATGTTTCTTAATAAGAAATATAAAAGTTACTTTTGCTCTTTCTGTAATATAGCTGCTAGCATTAAGAAGCAGAATAGATACATATATTATTAATTGAGACCAGAATAATGAGGCAGACCCTTTTAATTATCCAGAGCCTACATACATGGAAGCATCGTTATGTAATATAGTATAATGAATATATATGTTTTATATTCATTATATATATATATATATATATATATATATATATATATATATATATATATAACTAAATCATAATATATCTTGGCTTGGATAATGTCATCTTTATTTGCCCTGTGTTGTATGAGTCTATCTTTGGTTGTCATTCTCTTTTCTCTCTCTCTTCCTTTCATTTTCTGTCTTTCTTTACTCTTATTGATAGGTATTCCCAATTTCTTAAGCTCCATGGTCTCTGAAATCTTAGAGAAATGAATATTTCATTATTGTAACACTCAATCAATGGGGAAATCACAAGTGAAATGACTGTGCTAATATGCACAGTTAGGGAAGGTACAGAATCTAGCATCTATGGTCTGGCAGTTTCTATTTCAGTAGTTTGACTCTGAAATGATGCCTGGAAATTTATTATACTGAGAGTAATCCCCATGTGTGTTTACTTGCTGATTCCTTGTGCAAAAAGAAGTTTATTACATTCTTCATTATTATTTCTTCTTTGATCTCAAAGTTACTGGATTGAGTATTCTAATATAATCACATGTATTTGGCTGAGTTGGGTATTAATGTATTTGCAAAGAAAGGAAAGGGTTATGTGCTCAGAATGAAGAATACACAGAAAACTGTGTCTCCACAAATGTCTATATATCATTTTAGGACAACCTCTAGATTTCTGATTCTGTTACAGGTAGCTAAAAGACATCTCTGTTCTTTCTGATCATGGTAGTTTGAATTAGAGATGTCCCCCATTGGCTCCTGTATTTAAATACTTGGTCCCCAGCAGATAGTGCTTTGGGGGAATTGTATTGAATTAATTTTAAGGGAGTAAAGAAATATTCTGCCTAACTTTCCCATTTAGTCCTCAACTAAACAATAGAAACATACCAGAATTTTTTTAACCAGCTATAAATCTAAACTGGACAGTTTCTGAGACCATTATAACTAGCTAAGTTGTTGATAAACAGATTAATGCCTTATTACTTGCCAACTGAATCTTGCTCTGTTTCATGTGTGTCCTCAATTTGAGTGTCTTTTGGCCATATGCACATTGCCTATCCTAACCCTCCATCCCCTAGTGGTCCTTAGCTGAGACCCCCTACTTGATCTCAAGTCCCACCTTCTCTCTCCTGCACAGTCACAGGTTCTTGCCTTTCATTACTAAATCAGAGATTATAGGTGGGCATATTTTACAGCCCATTGGACAATACAATGCCTACGTCCAGACTCCCACCTGATTTTGGGGCACAGAACTCAACATCTGAGTACACAGTCCATAAAACCAACCCCAACAGAGGTCAAACAGCCTTGCTAGATGAAGTTCATCCCAGGTAATAGTGAATGTAGACAGTACATAATCTTATTCCACTTTGAGTTCTGTTTCTCTGCTTTATATTTGTGGTTAAAAGTATAGCCTTTCAGCTCGGACTCCCTGTTACCATTGCTCCCCTGCCATATGAAATCTCTCTCTGGAACTGTATTCCCAAATAAACTCCTCTAAAAGTTCCGTTGATAATAATATTGTATCACATCAACAGAAAAGTAAAGTTGTAAACTGAACAAATGATTTAATCTTAAAAAAAAAACATTATACTCAATCCTTACACACCAAGAATACTTTGACTAATTCTGGGTTACATCCTGTTTTACATGTACTTTTTGCTCATTGTAACTAGTAAGACCTTAATGCAGAATATCAAACCTTAAAAAAAAAAAAAAAAGCCAAGCACTGAAAAAAATGTATTCGTATACATTTATGCAAAAATACTTAAAATTTGTTCTTTTATCTTTGTTTTTTAAAAATAAAGTTAAAAAAACAAAAAAATTAATAGCCTCTTTTCCATATGTAAATGTTACATATATACATATGTGTATGTTTATGTACCCACAAATACTTAATTACAACTTTAAAAAATGTATTCATATACTTTTATGCAAAAATGCTTAAAATTTGTACATTTATCTTTGTTTATTAAAATAAAGTTTTTCAAGGAAAAAAAAAGAAATTCAGAGTTTGTGATCCAGATTTGATTAAATGTTGCTATGGGTTCATATGCTATTAGAAGTTAGTTATATGTTACAGAAAAAAATATCAGTTGCCTTATGCTTGTTGATGTGTGCAAATCAAGGTGCTCATCTGTGTGGATTTTCTGTGAATCGCTTTGCCTTGCAAGGAGTTTCTTTTATGCCTGCTTCTCTCATCAGTACATGAATTCCTGAATACCAGAGTTCAAACATGGTCTAGACATCTATTGATCTTCAGATCTCTTGACATGTTGAGGATGATGAGTTGTCTCCATGCTCTACAGGTGGCAAAATTATTCAGAGTGACTACACCCTCTACCCATACTCCCTGCTGTGTGGCTTTACAGCTCTTCTGGGGCACAAGAGGAGTCTAATCCTCACCACCTGACCTTGTGGACTTTGTCTTTTACCTATTTTGTCCACACAGTACAATAAACTCTATAACGTTAAATTCTGAGCCTTAAGCCAAAAGAGACTTTGAATTGTTCACACTCAATTAAATAACCAAAAAAAAAAAAAAAAAAAAAAAAAATTACACAGTAGGAAACTTGAAACACATTCACTAGTCATGGTCTCAAGATTTCTTGTTTTGTTTTGATTATTTCCTGATCCTTTTCGCATTTCCCCATCAGCTTGTTCCATAAAGCTACATGTCACAGAATGCCATTGTTGTTGCATTTGTCACTTTCTAGATGTGTGATTTTTGCAAGTCACTCAATTGCATTGTCTGTTTCCTCTTTCAGGGAACAGAGATATTACTGATTATTGATAGAACATTGTCAGTCTGCCAGGATGATTAGATTGTCAACAATATTTGGCAAAGTGTTTTTGAAGCTATTCCATTCATAACCCTGAATGGAGCAATATAACTACTCGTCTCCTTGCAAAGAATGAGAGGAGGCAGAGAAAATAAAGGAGGAGAAGCATAGGATGATTGATAGTCCCTGGGACTCCTAGGGTCAAATGGTAACTGTGAATCTGCACATACATGCTTCTTTCCCTACCAGCCTTATCAAGTTTAGTGATGGATTTCTTTTCTTGACAAATTGCCATTGCAGGTTATTTCCTAGATGATATTTCCACAAATGGAAAAATCATTCTCCATTGCCTGAATGGCACTAAAGAAAGTTATTATTTCCCATCTGATTCCACAGAACTCACATTCAGATTTACCAGAGAGAGGGTCAATAAAAACAGGGCTGCTGTCAATACCAATTGAAAGTGGTTACTTCTCTACCTGGTGACAATGTGTCACCTCACTGCTACATCGTCTACATAATAAAATAAAACTCACTGCATAGAGAAGAAAATGACTTTTAGATTCTCCATAATCTGAGAGCTGTTTAAGTAGGTTTTTTTTTATTGCCTTTAAAATAAAAAAGAAGTTGTTTGAAGGTGTTCAAAAGGAGAAAGGATTAAGAAAATGAACACATATTTGAAGGTGACATTTTAATACTTATTTTAAACAAACTAGTAAAACAATCTTTTCTATTGATTTAGGAAATGACTTATTTCTAATATTTAACTTCATTTTGAATTTACTTGATGAAATTATTGTGCTATTAAACATGACTTTAAGTGTCCTTATCTTAGTTGTAGCTGGATATTTTTACGTGATGATTGCTGTCTTTTAAGAAGTTAAATAACAGGTATTCCCTTTTCATAACATTTTGGTACAGGTAAAATAAATATCCTGAGAGAGAGAGGGAGAGAGAGAGAGAGAGAGAGAGAGAGAGAGAGAGAGAGAGAGAGAGAAAGGGAGAGGGATGAAATTCTTTCTCAGCATATATCCAGAAAAAACATGGAAACATACAACATAACATTTAGACAAAACATTTAACATGGAATGAAATACACAAATATGTCTTTTATAGAAGTCACAAATGTTTACACATGGTTATCTCAGTACATATAGAAGATGTCTTTGACAAAATATAACAGCCCTTCATAATAATAGTCCTGGAAAGACTAGGACTACAAGGAGTATACCTAAACATAATAAAGACAGTTGAGGCATAAAATCTCCACAGGACCAAGCACATCCCCTACCTCTGAGGCCAGGGAGGGCAGTCTACTGCTACATATCTAATGGGGGCCATGGTCCAGCACATGTATGCTTCTTGACTGTTGGCTCATTCCCTGAGAGCTCTAAGATGTCCTGTTAATTGGTATTTTGATCTCCCTGTGGAGTTGCAATTTGCTTCTGCTCCTCCCTTCCCCCAACTCTTATATAGAGGTCCCAGGCTCAGTACAATATTTGGAGATATATATCTGCATCTGTTTCAACCAGCTGCTGGTAAAGCCTCTCAGACAACAGCCATACCAAACTCCTGTTTCCAGGGAATTTTGTTTTATCATGCAGAAGATGGTACTGGTGAGGTGACACATGGTTGCCAGGTATAGAGGTATCCACTATCAGTTGGAATTAGCAGTTGGTCTTGGTACCTATTCTATGAATCCTCTTACTGGTAAATCTGAATGTGAGTTTTGTGGAATCAGATGGCAAAGGATAACTGCCATTCAGGCAGTGGAGAATAATTTTCCATTTGTGGAAATACCTGCAATGGCAATTTGTCAAGAAAAGAAAACTTTAAGACACCGAAGAAAGAAACCAAAGAAGATATCAGAAAATGGAAACTCTCCCATGCTCATGGATTGGTAAGATTAATATAGTAAAAATGGCCATACTACCAAATAATAATCTACAGATTAAATGTAATCCCCATCAATATTCCAATACAATTCTTTATAATCTTGAAAGGACAATTCTGAGCTTCATATAGAAACACACAGAGAGACACACATAGACACACACACAAATTGTCGCTGTGTTACCACCACAACCACAACACCACCCCTCACTGAAAAAACAAACAAAACCAGGATAGAAAAAATACAAATAATAAAAGAGACATGGGAGGTATTGCCGTTTTCAATTTCAAATTGTACTACTGAATCATAGTAATAAAACCAGCATGGTTTTGTCACAAAACAGACAGACTAATCATTGGAATTGAATTGAAGACCTAAAGATCTAAACAATTATTGACACCTGATCATTGATAAAGAAGCCAGAAATACACACTGGAAATAAGACAACATTTGCATTCAGTGGTGTTAGCCCAGTTGGATGGTTGCATGTAGTTGAATCTAAATAGATCAATCTTTATTACTTTGCACAGAACTCAACCTCAAATGTATCAAAATCTCACCATAAAACCAAATACACTGGGCCTAAAGAGTTGGCTCAACAGTTAAGAGCACTGTCTGCTCTTCCAGGCATCCAAAGTTCAACTCCAAGCAACCACGTGGTAGCTCACAACCATCTACAATGTGATTCAATACCCTCTTCTAGTGTGTCTGAAGACATCTACTATATATATATATATACTTAATATATATAATACATATATATATATATATATATATATATATATATATATATATATATATATATATATATATATATGCCTTAAAGAAGAACAAATACACTGAACCACATAGAAGAGAAAATGGGTAATAAGCTTGAACTCACTGGTAGAAGAAAAGCTTTCCTAATACCCTTAGTGCAGCTACTACAATCAACAATTAATAAATGGGACCTCATGAAAGTGACATGTTGTGCACGAGAGAGGACACTACTATTCAAATAAAGCAGGAACCAACAAAGGAACTTGCTCAGCTGTGTCTATTTCTGCTCTTTATATAACAGCCAGAAATTGGAAACAATCTAGATGTCCCTCATTGGAAAATGGATAAAGAAAAGGTGTTACATTTACACAATGGAGAATGATTCATCCATTAAAATGAATGGAATTATTAAATTATCAAGTAAATAAATTGAACTAGGAACAAATCATCCTAAATGAGGTAACTTAGACCCAGAAGACAAATATGGTGTACATTTATTTCTATAAGGATATTAGGTGTTAAGTCAATGACTGTTTGCTATACAACATGAGGATACGAGCTTAAATCCTTGTCATGCATATAAAAGCCCAGTGCAGTGGTATATGTCTATTATCAAAGCACTATGGATGCAGAGGCAGTAGAACCCTGGAGCTCATTGGTCATATCATGAGCCAAATTTATGAAAGACACTGTCTCAAATATAGAAAGTAATACACAGAAATAAAATATAGATTTGTCCAATTCAATTCTTCTTACAATTCTATCAAAAACCATAACAGATACATAGCTGGACATCTTGTAAAAAAAAAAGGAATCCATATTCTAATTTCTGGATGAATGCAATCTATTTCACTATTTTCCTACATACTTCTATAGCATTGTTTTTCTTTGGTATTTGCAAAGCTTTTTAGATTAATTCCAAGACATTTCCAGCATGTATTTTCTCAATTAACTAGATACCAATCACTTCCTCAAAATATTCTTTAAAATGTGCTAAGATTTCTTTGTCCTTGTCTCAGTTGGAATAGGCTTCTAATTTTCCAAACCACAATTACCATTACTACAATACTTTCAATTGTATCTTCTAAGTCTCTGGTGAAAATAGTGAATAAAAGCCCAATTAATATTTAATTTAAATAACAATGACATTAGTACAGAGCCACAGTCTGGCTACAAAGTCTCACTCTTCTTCACCACAGTTGTGTTAAGCTCCTCTGCCATTTTAGGGGATAGGAAACTTTTGTAAATAGGTCTAACTGGTACTTCAGCATGAGAACTTTATATGTCCTTGAGAATCAGTGTTCTGAACTAAGCTGAAATAGACTTTGATGCAATGATTACATGAATTGATTCAGCATAATGAATCAATAAATTATACACCCAGAGAAATAAGATTGCAAGTCATAAGCTATTCTTTGCAGGGCAGATGTTGTTTTCTAAGACTAAGCAGAGACTGAGTAAAGGTTTAGGCGATCTTATCTCTAGTTAAAATGAAAAGCTTTTATCCTATTATGGCTTCTCTTTGCAGCAATAATTCCCTTGCAAGACTAATAACAGTCTTAGTGCTTGAAAAGGATGTGAGGGCAGCACTTTGACGATAGCAGGGACTCTGTCTGCACAGCTCACTTTAAGACTTTCGTTAATCTCGTCATCCTGTCTGCATAACAGGTTTTTCTAATTAGCTGCATGTGCTGCATTTTGAATTCTGATCTCAGTGGTCTTGGGTAAGCAGCATTAAGCCAAAGGGCAAAGGTGCCATAGCCTGGAAGTTCTCAGGCAGGATAAATATCCAGAGACAGAATGGGGGTGAAACATGGTACAGGAACAGCTCAAAGAGGGGCGGTCAGAGTATATTAAAAAGGTGCAAGGAGTCAAAACAAAGGACGAAAAAGTAGCAGAGAGCCTGTTCCTTGGGTTGGCTTCATGGAGAAATACTAAAATATTTTTCCAGTTGATGATTTACTCAGGGAAAGATGAGATTCAGACAGCCTTGATAGCCAACAGAGTACAAACAAGAGCAGATTTGGACTTCTAGTTTGTAAGGGTGGCTTTTCTTCCTTATATATATTCTTCCTTATAGTAATGTCTTAGGACACTAGAATGTGCAATTGGATTATCTTGTTTAATCCCTTTGCTATCAATGGAGGACATAAAGGCTGTGTGGATATAAACCATCACTTCCCTGTTTTACCTTTTTCTGTCATGAGCTGAAACAGTTACTTACATATGAAGCCTGGGCAATCTTGTCCATAAAGCTAATTGGCTTTAATGAACAGAATATGTATAACAGTCCTTCTGGAGTTACACTGCACAGAAGAGCTTGTCAGAATGACTCCAGGACAAAAAGAAAGAAAGAAAGAAAAAGAAAAGCAACAGGATTTTTGGAGCATTTTTATATACTGCTACCTGGGCAAGATTTCCAGTAGAAATGTGTATAATAAAACACACCCTGACATCTTTGGGATTTGCGTTGATGCTTGAAGGCGATTAGCTGGGTAACTCTAATAATCTGTTGTGGAGACAGGGCATGCTTCAGAGATAGAATGAATAAAAGCAGAGGGGTTTTAGGAACAGTGGATATATTTTATTCTTACTTGGCACTCCTTCCAGCTGTGAAAGACTCAGCCTAGGCAGCCCAGAGCCAGCACTGTCACTTAGTGATATGTGACTTTAGCTAGGCTCCAGCTGCTTGCTATCAAGGCTAATGTAGGAGGCAGTGTGGTATCTTCACCTGGTGGAAGATTTTCCAGAGTGTGAAATGGCACTATGTCTAGATGAAGGTCCACATGCTCTCCTAATTGCATCACTGTCTGAGTTGCTTTGCACTAGGGAGCACCTATTCTCATCCTCCAGTGAGTCAGCTCTTAGTAAATGAGCTGAGTGTGTGGGCAGCATTAGAAAGGAGTGGAGAAGAGGGTTATGGGGGAAATGGCAGCATATTTCTTCCACCCTGTTCTGATCTCAAAGCTGCGGGAAGCCACCAAGGCCTTGAAGCCTTGTTTATTAACTGAGAGTTTTGAGCTCTCTGTGCTGGTGGGTGTTTTTATTTGATGTCTGCTGACTCACTTCTGTTTCCAGGTACATTCTTTCAGATCTCCAGTATGAGTCTCCAGAAGGAGAGGGAACTGCTATTTTGAGGAGCTTAATTTAGCCTACTACCTGGCTGGAACATATCAGTGTGTAAATGCCAAGGAAAGCAATTAGGAACACTGATTCTTCCTTCATGATCTTCAGACTTATTTTTCAACCATGGACGTGATTTTCAGTAAGAAATCATATCATCATCAAATGGTCTGTGGGTTTGTTATGGTTGCATATGTTACAAACTTCAAAATAGTTGTTTTGTTCCTTTTACTTAGCATGGATTAATCTTTTGTAGTTTAACACACACAAAATCTAATTTTAACGTAACTTTTGTTCAGTTGAGGTAATTGTTATCTCTGAGGCTTACTGCCTCTGCCAGCTAACTTCTAGCCTTCATACAATCTAATTTAGTACTAATATGTTTTTAGTCTCTGAGACTTACTGGTGAATAAACTCATTTTTTCCTGTTTTTTTTTTTTTTTCTGATCTCTGGCTGGATGGTTTAATTCATCTGTTTTGATTCAAACTCCTTTATAAACTGATCTAATCTGGCTTCTCTCTTGACCTCTTGATCTGTTTCTCTACTTGGCCCCAATCTGGCAATCTTTTCTAATCTTCTGGCTTCTTCTCATTCTCTCCTCTTTTGTCTCTAGGCACTGCCTTTCTTTAGCCTGTCTTTTCTTTCTGTTCTTGTGAAAGTTGAGCATATCCTATGCTATCAAAACTTCCTCTGATTCTGCACTTTGTCTGCCACTCAATTAGATATCAAACATGGGTGTTTCCTTCTTCAAACTAACTACCTTCATTGTTCAGAATTAAAAGTGTATACTGAGGAACTGCCTGTATTCCAGCCAGACTTATGAAAGAATGTAACATCACAATTAGAAATAGTTTTTTTTTTTCTTTTTAAATAACACAATGTGATGAAATGTCCCAAAGTTAAGGATAATAAGATTTACCATTCCTTGCAGCAAGCACTGTACTTAAGCTGATGAGATTCTTTAATTCATAGATACTATAAGTAGGGAATGTGTGCCTGTCTGTCTGCCTGTCTGTGTGTGTGCATGGGTATCTTTGAAAAACAGCAATATGTAGTGTTGACCATTTAAAAGAGGAGTCAAGTGAGCTGTAGGGATGGCTCAGTGGATCAGACCAGTTGCTCTCCATGTGTAATAACATAAGGTAAAATGCTGAGCATCCACACAAATGTCTGCATTGGCTGTCATAGGCAGAAAATACTGAAATGTCCCTGGTCAACCAGCATAGCTAAAAGAACAAGCTTCTTGTCCAGTGAGAGACCTTGGCCCAAGACAATAAGAAAAGAGCAACAGACTAAAATGCACATATACAGTACCCTCATATGGATGCATCTACCCCCCTCACTCCTCCACACAAACCTTACTGTGCACCCATCCACTCATGAACACCCTCCCAGATACCTATATCCTCACGAATACCATCACATCTCCATACACTCACACACCTGCCCCATACATCATTTTTATACACGCTGTAGTATAAAACTACCAGTACCTGCTCCCATGTGCCATGCAGACTCTACACTTCAGTCACATCAACATTTAGGTTTGCATACTGTGTCATAGCAGACAACGGGAAAAGGGAAAGAACTTGTTCTAAGAATAGGAGTTTAACTGGGAAGTGGTGGCACATGGCTTTAAACTCACCAGAGTTGAGGCCAGCCTGATCTACAGAGTGACAACCAGGACTACAGGACTACACAGAGGAAACCTACCTTAAAAAGGCAAGCAAGCAAGCAAAGAAACAACACACACACACACACAGAGAGAGCGAGAGGGGGGGTGGGGGGGAGAGAGAGAGAGAGAGAGAGAGAGAGAGAGAGAGAGAGAGAGAGCGAGAGAGAGAGACCAAAGAAACAAACGAATGAATAAGGGTTTTCAAAAAAATAAAATGTTGAACAAAATATAGGCTAAGGGTTAAACAGTGGAGTAACAATCAAAAAAAGGAAAGAAAACCAGCCTGGAGATTGGTTCCAGAAATGATTCTTTGTGGTTATTTGAGGGAGGCCCAAAATACAGAATGGCACCTAAGCTTCATGCAACTTGATGTGACTTTGGGCCAACAGAGACAGGATGAATTTGCTGGTCTGTTCTACTAGATCTTTCTCTTATATGGAGGACATAAGCAATGTACTATCAGAGGCATTTAAGTGTGTACTGAAAGCTCTTTCTAAACTATGGAGAAGGAGGTAGGTTACTGATTTTTAAAACTTAGATACCCCCCAAAGAGAGCCCTTAAATTTAAGTAAGCATACAAGTCCCACTGGTCACCTTGAAATAGCAATGCTAACTCAGTATGTTGGAGCCACTCTGTTGCAGTTAGGATTTTATTTTAGGTTTCTTTGGGAACTTCATGCTTTGTACTCAGACTTGTCTCAAAATCACTATGGTGCGTCGCAAGTTCAGAGTATAGAGCTCCTGACTCAGTTTCCCGAGTGCAGGGGTTATAGCAAAGTTCAACCAGGCCCATTTTAATTTAAAATGCTACTAAATGTTCAGGGTGCAGTGCAACTGGCTGGTCACAGGACTGAGTTCAATCCACAAGGCTGGAGGGCACATGGTTGTATTTCCCAATTGGAATAATGAGGCTTACAAAAGCACCTTCTGTTAATGCTTACCAAGTGACAGGTCAAAGTTCAGCAGTATATGCAACGTTACAGGCAAATAGTAAAACGTAATGGATATATTAAAGAAACAGCAGAAATAAGCACAAAGTTTACATAGAAAGGGAAGTTTCTCAGAAAGCAAATAATAATGTTTTCATATAGGTGCTAAGCAAATAACAGAATGTATGTTACAAAAGGGTTTCTTTAAGGGTTGATAGATAAGTTCAAAAGCTGAGATCGGGCCACAAATAAAATGCCTTTTTCTAGTCAGCATTTTGTGTAATAAATGCACAGATTTAGAAAAAAATCCATTGAATTCTTTCTCTGCATTTATCACATCCCAAAATGTCAGTGGTATGCATAGATTTAATATCTCACTTATTGGTTGGGAAATGTATCATGACTACAGTTATTTGTATCAGAGTCTCCAAGTACATACTTCTTAACTGCATGAACTTATCATTAGGTTTTCAGGAGTGTTTGTAGGCATATTAAACAAATGCTCCCCACCAACATGTCTGTATTTGGTGATATATATGTTTATGTGACTATGAAACATAACTAGACATAGAAAAAGGAGAATAAAGAACTCATGTGAATCTGGGCACAGGGGCACACACCTGTAATAATAGCACCCAAGAGGTTGAGACAAAAAGACTTCAAATTTGAGGCCAGCCGGAAATTACATAATGAGTTCAAGGTCTGCCTGTGTGACACAGAGAAACCAAAAATTTAAATAAATAGAAAACCAACTGAGCAAGAAACAGACAACCAAAAATCTCGTGATTAGAATCTGAGCACTACTGACTAGTAGCTGTACAACTTTGTTGGCCCATGTGTTTCTGAGTGCATGTCTGTGCCTATCTGTGCAGATGTGTGGAAGGGGATGCAGATGAGTATGCCTGTGCATGGAGGACAAAGGATAACCTTGGATGTCATTCTTCATGCATTTTCTCCCTCCTTTGAGGCAGGATCTCTCATTGACCTGGAGCTCAGCAACCAGGTTAGGGTGTCTAGCAAGGGATTCCCAAATGTTCTGTTACCTCTGTCTCCCCAGTACTGGGGTTACAAGTGAACCACACTGTCCTCTGAGTTGTTCCCTGAGTTTGAAGAGTCAAATTCTGATACTCACAGGTATAAGGCAAACCCTTCACTAACTGCGCCATTTTCCTAGCCCTTGTGGTACATTTGAATGCCTGAACCCTCAATGCCTTTCTCTGCTGCCCTGGCTTATTATATCTTATCTCTGCTGCCCTGGCTTATTACACCTTATCTCGTGTTTCAAAGCTTATGAATTGCCAATGATTGAGATTGCATACCAATATACAAAGCTAAGATAGCTTAAACTCACTGAAAAATACCAAACAAGTTATGCAAATGGGCTACGCTGAGTAACATAGACATTCCAAGAACAAATTGGAAAAGGACCATTGGTCTAACTGAAAGATAATATGAAAAGGAGAGAGGAATCAGTTCTCCATGGTTTCCATTTTATCATCAATGAGCTTTGGGGATTTATGTATATGGAAATCCTATGTTTATGTGATTATCAAATCTGGTTGATGAGACTGTCACATCATCTTTTATACTAAGATTTTGTCTGAAAAAAAAAGCTGTTTTCAAGTCTTGTGATATTAAAGAGACAGACACAAGTCAGAATATCTCTGTAAGCCTGTGAGATAATAAAGTAATCACCAGGGCAGTGGTGTGTCTTATGTTTCACGACTTACCAGGAAAAATCAAGATTTCTATAGAGAGCAGGATGTGTCCAGAAAAATGGCAGCTCTCCATATAAAGACAGCTGAGATGCCATATGCCACCTCTCCCAGACTTTCCACGGGGATTAAAAGAACTAAGCCTGGAAAATTAGAGGCAGGTTTTGCTTCCAGTGAAGTAGGCTGGTTGCCTCCTCAAGGTGTTGGAAGCAGAGCGACAGGGGGCAGAGACAGCACCACACTACCTCCTATGAGATCCTAAGTTCTTTTCAGAGACATCCATGTGAAGCTCCTGACTTTTCCCTACAAAATAATTTTAAAAAAATCATAAGGCTCAGAGTTACAGTTTATTGACAAGGTATTTTAATAGATCAATACTCAGCAACTAGGGAAAGAGCAGTGTTCCGGGACAGTCCATACCATATTGTGTGTGGGGGGGGGGGTCGGCAGGGGTGAGGTTGGTTCCACAAGCAATTACATAGCTATAAATATGGGTTTTGTTGTTTCTAAGGTGACATTGTTCAAAGGGAATATAGGGAACATGTAATTTGCTATGTTCCTGCTACCCCCTATCCCTACATAGTGGAGTTATCAATATAATTTGGCCAGGATTACAATCTGATAAGATAAAACTCTGGGTTATAAAGACCTCACTGGAGCTGAGGAATAAGTATTACTGAAAACAATTTGCCTGTAGTTCCCAGATGAAAAGGAAGGACAGCAATACAAGTGGTCATATGCTCTTAAGGAGGACTTGTTGCTAATTAAACATTCTTATTTCAACTGTCTCTATGTAACAGAATTATAATTTTTGAGTATGGAACCTTTACAGCAGATTATTTAACAGTGCTGGGACTGGACTCTTTGGGACTCTTGGCTTACAGTGACAAGAAATTTCTATTGGATTACCAGATCAGGATTTCTTTCCCTCCAGTGGTCCCTGATTTTTTTGGTGTTCTTACTTGCCTTGATGTTATTCAGAGGCCACTTCAGATTTGATACTTGCCTTTCAAGAAGAGGAAAACCACTAAGAAATGGAGCCCAGAACTAAAATTCAGAAAACCTAGTTCAGGCCATTCATTGTTCACGTGTGTGCAGATTTCCACCTCTGTCTAGAGAGCACTGGGAGATCTGCCTCAATAAAGGCAAAAGGAAACAGTTCTGCAGGAAATTGAGACTGACAATGGCTCCACAATACAACTCTTATGCCCTTGGAGTTTCATAAGCAATTTACTATATTAAAAGCAATACAAACTAACTAACCTGTATCACATTAGTATCACTAATTTATCACCCCCAGTCCTGTTAGTAATATCTACATTACTACATCTTGTTAGTAATATCTACAACTCAGTAGCCTGCCTAGCCTGGCAACCCTGAAAATTTTTTTAAAGTGATGTCAAAAAAGAAAGAAAAAGAGAGAGAAGGAAAAAAGAGATCTATCTCTCTCATGAACACAGGGAAAGACGGAAACTTCAGAGACATTAGGACATCACATTAAATGTCTAAATCTAGTTCTAATTTGTTTTGGTTTTGTATAATTATATCTGTTTTATCTCACTGTTGAGACGGGCTAGTGATATGCCCTGATACAGTCATTACTAAATGATATATTAAGAAATAGACAATACATTGTTCAAATAGAAAAAAGGAGTACTTAATTTTTGTGGACTTTTCTTCTTAGAGAATAGTTCATCCTTGATATTCCCTGGCTAGTTATCTTTAAATCATGACATTTTAATGAAAACAAGTCCCAGAAACAACTTTCACCTTTTTACAAACTATATATTTTAAAATCATGGTAATAGTTTTGCATAATGGTTGCATTTAAGTATTCATAAGCTGGTACACTAATGAATGCACCAGCCTTTGTTTTCTATCTCAAGAAAGGAAAGTATGACAAATTCAATGCTGTTTTGATTTAGAGAGTCTCTAAATAAATGCACACAGCATAAGCATTCAAATTCCTTAATTCATAAAAATATATTATCTGGATTCCTATAGAAAAATAGAAATTTAGAAGCTTTGACAATATTTTATTTATAGCACCTTTGTCGGTTATGTGTGAGTGTGCATATATGTTTAGTGCATGGATGTGTATGTGTGTGAAGGAGATGGTGACAGAGAGGGAGGGAAGGATGCAGGTGGAGAGAGTATTTAATAAAATAATCCTCAAGTGGTACTATCATATACTTATTTTTGGAGGAGTTGATGAAGAATATCTCTGAAGTAAATGACAACAAATTTAATCCAAGACCCACTGAACTAGTGCTACATTTATAATTACTTTCTCATTGTTATTAAGATCCCAAACTCCAGTGGTTATAAGTTAACAGCTCATGGTGAGAACAATTCCATCAGGAGCAGGTGGTGACTATTCTCATACTTATAATACAGTTTTAGATGTGATTCTGATTGTGTAAAAAACCAAAACATTAAAAAAAGGAAGAAGACAGCAACCAGGAGACATCTGGTAACTAAGGGGGATCCAATTCTCTAGCTGTCAGGGCCCATTATCTCTTTCCCAGGCAGCCCTCATTTGGGAAGTCAGCCTTCAGCACAGAACGGTGTAGCTTGTGAACTACATGACATGCTCAATGTAGGGAAGTAACATCCTATTTAAAATATATCAAGAGACTTGGGTTTTTCTTTACTGCAGGCTGTCGAATGCTACTCCTGGTTACATCGCCTGTCTTAATCCATGGGGTTGAGCAGAACTTGGCAACAAAGCTGTAGCCTCCTAAAAGAACCTGAAATTAGCAGAAACTAATGCAGCCTCTGTTGCTTCTCTTAGCCCTGAAATCCTGTCAAAGGAAGAGATTTACTAGCCTTTGGGGATCCTTTCTGTATAGCCAGCATTTAAATATTATAATCTTTTGGGTTTTAATTTTATAGTACCCCACTTTTTGTGATATTGGGAACTAGACCCTCATACATTCCAGCAAACTCTCTACCAGAGTTAAATTTCCACCCCAGTTTTCTACTTTCTGTGATACCCTATTCCCAATGACACTCACTCAATGCAAACCTTATAGGGCCTTCCCAATAATTTCTACAGCCTGATTTTATAGCAATTAGGTGTCATACCTGTAATATTTGATTTACAGAAGATAGAAATGTGGTTTCTGGTAGGATTCTGGTGAGTCATCATTTGGTCAAAGAAACAAAGCCATTGTTCTCCTGTCTGTGTTCTCTCCTGACACACATTTAATTTAAAAACAAGACACAACTTCTAATTGTATTCATATCATCACAAGTCACTGTATCTAACACTATAAGCTACTGGCACATGAGCATATCAGTTGTAATCTGGCCCTTAAACACGGACACCCTAGTTAGAACTACAAGGTGGAATATTTGCATATTCTTCAGAAATGAGTGTGGTAGTGTTTGCCCCTTGCTTATGGTTTTGCCTGGGAGACCAAACTGGTAAAATCAATGGTCAGAACTCCTGGTGACAGCTACAGGCATGTGAGAAGTATGGTCTTGATATATATAATTTAGAAGCATGTAATTGTTGGCTTCAGGCATCACTGGAAGTGAATTTCCCAGATGGCAATCCAAAGTCAGTACAGTTGGAAGGAAGAAAACATTAGTGGGTCATGGGATATCCCTGGCCATCAGTGATTTATTCATTTTTAGTATATATTTATGCCTATATTGTGAGAGTCTTTAATACAAACATCATTTGTGGGAATTCAGTTTTGTCCCTCGGTGTATATGGGAATTGCATTGATACAGCATCTGTCTAGAAAGAAAATGAATAGAGGAAGTTAAAAGTTAAAGTTCTCCATATCTATTAAACATAATCTTGAAAACTTACAGGATTTAATTAAGAAAAGAAGGGGTTACTAACTTTCCATTTGCTGATTTGCAACTGGACCATTGGATGTAACTGGAACTGTCTCGAAATTTATTGCCAATTTGAGTCTGACTTGTGTCATACTGTCTATTGTTTACTATATTGGATAATGTTATCATTGGAGAATTTCAAATTGCATTTCAAAAAAGTTGTTAAGCCTATATGTATGACTTATAAAGCTCCTTACCTCTTACAGTTACTTCTAGCTCCTTTGAAAATCAATATTTTAGGGTGTTTGGGAGACTGAGGTCATGAACTCCCCATGAAGCTTCTGAAGGATGTGAGAGAATAAATTGCTTCCCTTTCCTGCTGGCTCCAAAGTCCTCCAATGTCTCAGCTCTGGGAAATGCATATGGAAACAATTTTTTCTTGGACCATTTCCGCTTCTCTCCATGCAGGCCATGGTCTCTCCAAATGGCTTCATAATGCAAGCTGGTTAGCATAGAGGTCAGAGACCAACTCAGCCAGCCCTGAATGTACAATGCCTGACCCTAGCACTTGCTATTCAAAGGAAAGGGGCGTGCACGTGGAGTTTTTGAGCTCCATTAGTCTAATATATCATCTTATCTAACACTTCATTCTTTTGCTGGGGAAAAAAATGGAATGAATATTCACTGAAGGTGAAACGGCTAGTTATGTTAAACAAAGAGCAGGCTTAGGAGCTGAAAATATTCATTCCAGCTGTGGTCTGCTTGGTCTCTCTTCCTCCACTTCTTCCCTAGCAATGACTTTAGAGTCAATGGGGGACATAGGTGTTCAGATTTAAATGGATGGGGTCATTAAATATTTCTTTCTTTTTATGCCTTTTTTCATGCTTTCTATTTTTTTACAGTCCATTTGTTTCCCTACTCCCCATTCCCTCTCCCAAAGTTCCTCACCCCCCTTTTTTTATCTCCCCCTGTCTTCAAGAGGATGCACCCCCACACCAGACCTTAATACTCCTTGGGGTTTTCAGTCTTTAGAGGGTTAGGTGCATCTTCTCTCACTGAGGCCAGACTTGGCAGTCCTCTGCTGTGTGTATGTCAGGGGCCCCAGACCAGCTAGTGTAGGCTGCCTGGTTGGTGGATCAGGGTCTGAGAGATCTCAGTTGTCCAGGCTAGTTGAGACTGCTGGTCTTCCTATGAGCTCACCTCCTCCTCAGCTTCAAACTTTTCTGTCCTCTGAGAGGAACAAGAATCAACTAGCTAAGAAACATGCAGATACTTACACCCAAGCATTGGACTGAAGTCATAAAATACTTTTTGTCTGATCAGTCCCATCAGGATACTTTATGAAAGAAGACAGACCTGATCTTTTTTATTTTGGAAAGTGATGTTATTTAAAATATTGTATTATTTTCAAATACATGAGCAATATACAGT
Organism: Micromys minutus; assembly: GCF_963924665.1. NCBI lineage: Eukaryota > Metazoa > Chordata > Mammalia > Rodentia > Muridae > Micromys > Micromys minutus. Next base: position 26,354,501 of record NC_137974.1, on the reverse strand, counting down.
ATGATACCTATTTTGTAGGTATTCAAGATGAATACAAACTCAAAAAATTTTTAAATGATATCACTGTCAATAAGTTAACTATAAACAGCCCATAATAAAGGACTGGAGGGCAGGATTGTTGCTGCCTGCAGGTGCACAGGAAACTCTATGTAGTTTTTATGAGATCTCATCCATACAGAGGTGGGCTTTCCAGAAGTGCCAATGCCTAGGGCACCCATGCTCCTATAAGTAATTCCAGGAAACTCACTGATTCTCTAAGCTAGACATCAGAAGATTCTTTTCTTTGGACTGCTATTGTTCTCTCTCTCTCTCTCTCTCTCTCTCTCTCTCTCTCTCTCTCTCTCTCTCTCTCTCTCTCAACTACAGAGCCTCCCCAGAAAAATGTGTAGCATAACAGCAGCTCAATAAAAAGAGGGAAATTGCAGAAACAGTTGCAAGGCCCTTGGGGTTGATAATAAGGTATGTAAGAGGCTGATCCATCTAAGGGTCGAGCATCCCCTGAGATCATCTTGCCCTGACCATCCATCCTCCTATATATGGTATGGAATGGTGTTCCTCCCTCTTATGACTGGTATATGTATGGCTTCTGTTATGGATGATACAACATCTAAAACTAAGCTGTCTGATGGTAAAGCATCCTTGAAGGTTTGGGGATGTTTCCAGAGTGCCTATTTCTTTTCTATGTTGTACAAGGTTATACACTTCATGGATGTATCAGGTCTATCATGGAAGTATGGGATATCCTCAAAATGGCTGATGAAACAGAGAATATATTGCACTCTCTAAAAGTGGCACTATGAGATAGGAGCATACAAGGTTTAGAGCCAAATTTCATGTGTCCCCTGCTGGGGGCGATAAAACATGCAACGGAGGAGGTTCAGAGCAGTCTGCCTGGAATGAACTTGTTCCTGTAAGGAAGATATTACAAAGGGAAAATCATGATTATAGTATCTATCGTGCTAGCCTCTAATGTGGCTATGATAGTGGGTAAAGGAGGGGAGGAAATGCAACAGCTGGGCTGGCATTTCTAACAGCTGGCGGGATATAAAGGAGAGTACAAATTAGATGGGTACTAAAGAGTCACTCCTGGCATTCCAACTCTTGAACCTAATGGGAAGAATTGCCTGATATGGGGCACGGGGGCAGAGGGTGAGGGAGAAGGAATGGAAGACTCTACACAAGAAACAGAAGCATGATTCAGCATGCACACAGGGGATTAATTACAGCCCAGAGTAGGAAAATGGTAATCAGGAAATGTGCTGCTTCTGAATTGCTTTAATTTGCAAAGACTTTTAAACAAGAGATGGAAAAGTCTGTGTTAGCTTAGCTTGTGCAGCTATGGGACATAGGGTAGATGGGATCAGTGTGGATGCCATGGAAACAGAATGTAAGCAATCTAACTATGCTGTCCACCTTGAAGAAAATCTTGAATAAATCTGAGGCAGAGAATATCTTCAGTTTTCTTTCTGCTGCTGAAATAACCACCATGAACGAAAGCAACTTGGACAGGAAAGCTTAGACTACAGGTTACAATCCATCACCAAGGGAAGTCAGAAAAGGAACTCCAGCAAGAATTCAAACAAAGGACATAAAAGATTACTGCATAGCCTATCACTTGCTAGGTCAGGCTCAGGTACCTTTCTTAGCTCATAGTTAACTGGTCCTTTATTTATCAATCATAAATCAAAACTGACAGATGTGGTTACAGACCAATTTTACTAAGGAAATTAACTTATTGATTTATTAAGAGTTAACTTTATTAATGAAATTTTAACATTTTAAATATTTTATTGGATATTCTAAGTATTTACATTTTAAATGTTATCCCTGTTCCCTCACTCCCATTCCCCTCCTCCTACTGCGCCCCCTCCCCTTGCTTCCATGAAGGTGCTCCCTCTACCACCTCAGCATGTTGGCATTCCCCAAAACTGCGAAAATGAGAATTCACTGGACCAAAAGCCTCTTCTCCCATTGATGCCAGAAAATGTTATTCTCTGCTACATATGCACCTGGGGCCATGAGTCTCTCAAGGCATGCTCATTAGTTGGTGTTTTACTCCCTGAGAATTGTGGACAGTTTGTTGGTTGATAATGTTGTACTTCCCATGGGGTTGCAAAGCCTTTCAGCTCCTTCAGTCCTTTCTCTTGCTCCTTCATTGGGGTCCCTGTGTTCAGTACAATGGTTAGCTACATGCTCAAATGTATCAGTCAGACACTGGCAGAGCATTTGGGGAGGCCTCCATATACGGTTTCTGCCATTAAGCACTTTTTTTTTTTTTTTTTTTTTTTTGCTTCAGTACCAACCTTTACTAGTTGGGGCTACAGTATCAGTTTACACATATAAATACAGTCACAGATCATAAATACCCATTGGGCAAGATGTCTACCTTCAGGTAAAAACCAAAAAACAAAAAACCAAAAACTTCAAAGTAAACAACCTTCATGCCGAGACCCACTATCTACTGAGGTAACTTCATCCAAAGTGACTAGCCACATGGCACCCTTCCCCTGGCCATGAGACCCTTGTCTCAAAACAAAAAAATAGAGCACATGCTGAAAGTAAACAATATTTATATATAGGCAAAATAGGTACATAAATAGATAAAATAAATATTATTCCTGGCAAAACTCCACTATGAGAGAATTTCTTTTGGACAGTTTTTAGTTTTAGTCAACCAACAAATTAAATGTGTTTATGGGCTTAGTTTCAACACATGGATACCCTGGGGAAAGATCACACAGTGAGCATATTCCATCACTTCTGGTAGGCACCAAGTCCTTGTGGTCAGAACAGGCAACAGCTTTCTTTCCATTGTTGTCAAGTATACATTAATTGTAGTCTCCTCTTGGTGTCAAAAAACAACAGAACACACTTACAGCTTTCACTCTAGAACTGATTGGTCCTTTGCTAATCTCCCTCCCCCTCATCCTATTCCTATTGGTTAGCTTTGACTTCTGTCAAAACAGAAATGACAAGAGAGGCCCCTGGGATGTGTAACGGCCGTGTTTTGATAAAATACCATTTTCTGCCTTTTAAGGCTCAATTCTGTTTCTGTAAAATCCTTTCACCCCTAAATTGGTTGTTTCCATGTCTTGGCTGATACAGATTAAAAAAAAAAAAAAAACCACAGATGTACAGAGGTCCCTTCAGCGGACAGATTAATACCTTTGCATACTTTATCAGTAGTGGGACAGCTGGCTTTAAGGTGGTTCATTTCTTAGCTACTAAAGGAGCCCCAATATGCTAACAAAAATATATAAAAAGTCCTTACTCAGCTTGTTATCCCTCACTTCCAGTAACAGGTAAAGCCAGAGAGTAGAAGATCATCTCATGATGGTTTTCATTTACACGTCTCTGATTCATGTATCCGCCGCCCACCGGTATCTTGCCTCTTTTAACCAGGACTGATTTTCAGTCTGAGTTTCAGATTCTTGTCATCAGCAATAGTGCTTAGGTGAGGTAATCTCTGAATGATCTTTTCTTCAATCCCAGCTTCTCTTTTTTGTCCCTGTATTTTCTCTGGTGAGTGTTTTGTTCTCCTGTCTAAGCAGGACTGAGGCATCTACATTCTGGCTTTCCTTCTTTTTGAACTTCATAAGATCTGTGAATTGCTTCTTGGGTATTCCAAACTTTTGGGGCTAGTATCAACTTATCAGTGAGTACATACCAAGTGTGTTCTTTGTGACTGCATTCCCTCACTCCTGATCATAGCTTCCAATACCATCCATTTGCCTAGAAATTTCATGATGCCATTGGTTCTAATAGCTGAGTAGAACTCTATTGTGTTGATGTATCCCAATTACTGTATCCATTCCTCTGCTGAAGGACATCTGGATTCTTTCTAGCTTCTGGCTATTATAAATAAAGCTGCTATGAACATAGTGGAGTACGTGTCCCTGTTGTATGTTGGAGTATCTTTTGGGTATATGCCCAGGAGTGGTATAGCTGGGTCCTCAGGTAGTACTGCATCAGGTATTCCTATGTCCAATTTTCTGAGGAACTACCAGACTGATTCCAGAGTGGCTAAACCAGCTTACAACACCACCAACAATGGAGGAGTGTTCCTCTTTCTCCACATCCTCACCAGTAACCTGAGTTTTTGATCTTTTCCATTGTGACTGGAATGAGGTAGAATCTCAGGGTGATTTTTATTTGCATTTCCCAGATGTCTAAGTATGTTAAACTTTTCTTTTGGGCACTTCTCAGACATTTGGTATTCCTCAGTTGAGAATTCTTTGTTTAGCACTGTACCCATTTTTTAATAGAATTCTTTGATTCTCTGGAGTCTAACTTCTTGAATTCCTTGTATGTTTTGGATATTAGCCCTCTATCATATGTAGGATAGGTAAAGATCTTTTCCCAATCTGTTGCTTGTTGTTTTATCCTATTGACATTGTCTTTTACCTTACAGAAGATTTGCAATTTTATGAGGTCCTATTTGTCAATTTTTGATCTTAGAGCATAAGCTTCTAGTGTTCTGTTCAGAAAAATTTCCCCTATGCCTGTGTTCTAAGCAATGCCCCACACTCTGTTGTATTAGATCCAGTGTACCTGGTTTTATGTGGAGGTCTTTGATCCACTTGGACTTGAACTTCATGCAAAAAGATAAGATTGGATCAATTTGCATTCTTTTATAGGCTCACTGCCAGGTGAACCAGCACCATTTGTTGAAGATGCTGTTTTTTTCATTGAATGCTTTTAGATCAAGTGACCACAGGTGTGTGGGTTCATTTCTGGTTCTTCAATTCTGTTCCATTGATCTACCTGCCTGTCTCTGTACCAATACCACATACTGATTTTTATTACAATTGATCTGTAATAAAGCTTGAGGTCAGGGATGGTAATTCCTCTGAAAGTTCTTTTATTGTTGGAAACAGTTTTTCTTATCCCAGGTTTTTTGTTATTCAAAATTAATTTGCAAACTGCTCTTTCTAAGTTTATGAGAATTGAGTTGGAATTTTGTTGAGGATTGCACTGAATCTGTAGATTGCTTTTGGCAAGATGGCCATTTTTACTGGGTTGATTCTTCTAATCTATGAGCATGGAAGATCTTTCCATCTTCTGCAGTCTTCTTCAAATGTCCTTCTTCAGAGACTTGAAATTTTTGTCATACAGACCTTTCACTTTCTTCATTAGGGTCACATCAAGGTATTTGATATTATTTCTGACTATTGTGAACTGTGTGAATTCCCAAATTTCTTTTTTTAATCCTGTTTTTTTTTTCCTTGAATAGAAGAAGGCTACTGGCTTGCTTTAGTTAATTTTATATCTAGTCACTTTGCTGAAGTTGTTTATCAGCTGTAAGAGTTCTCTGTTGGAATTTTTGTGGTCACTTAAATGTACTATTGTATCTTTTTAAAAGAGTGATAGTTTGCCTTCTTCCTTACCAATTTTTATCTCTTTGGCTTCCTTTTCCCATCTAATTTCTCTGGCTAGAATAGGTATGGTAGAGTGGGCAGGCCTGTCTAGTCCCTGAGATTAACGTGTTTGCTTCAAGTTCCTCACCATTCAGATTGATGCTGGCTACTGTTCTGCGTGTATTGCTTTTACTATGTTCAGGAATGGGCCTTGTATTACTGAGTTTTCCAGGATTTTTAACATGAAGTGGTTTTGAATTTTGTAAAATTCTTTCTCAGAATCTATTAATATGATGATGTGTTTTGTATTTTTCTTGGGGCCTTTGTTTGAAAAACATTTTTGAGTGTTTTGCTCTGAGGTAGTATCTTCTCTTCTTTACTGAGGTTCATTTCTTGTATGCAGCAAAATTCTTGGCCCTGTTGACATATCCACTCCTATCATCGATGTTTTTTTAAATTGGAGAATTGTGTCCACTTATGTTAAGAGATATTAAGAATAAGTGATTGTTGCTTCCTGTTATTTTTGTTGTTAGAGGTTCAATTATGATTGTGTGGGTATCTTCTTTAGGGGTTTTAAAAAGAAGTTTGCATTTTACTTGTTCGAGGTAACAGTTTCTCTTCTTGTGTTGGAGTTTTCCATCTATTATCTTTTGTAGGGATGGATATATGGACAGATATTGTGTAAATTTGGTTTTGTCCTGGAATATCTTGGTTTTACTATATGCAGTAATTGAGAATTTTGCTGGATATAATAACCTGGGCTGGCATTTATGTTCTCTTAGCATCTGTATGACATCTCTCCAGGATCTTCTAGCTTTCATAGTCTCTGTTGAGGAGTCTTATGTAATTCTGATCCATTTGCCTTTATTTGTTACTTGTCCTTTTTCCCTTACTGCTTTTGGTATATATATATATATATATATATATATATATATAATTTTGAACATTTGGTATCTTGCTATTGTGTGTTGGGAGAAATTTCTTTTCTGATCCAACCTATTTGAAGTTCTGTAGGTTTCTTGTATGTTCCTGGTCATCTCTTTCTTTAGGTTAGGGGAGTTTTCTTTTATAATCTTGTTGAAGATATTTACTGGGCCTTGTAGTTGGGAGTCTTTCTTCTCTTCTACCCCTATTATCTTCAGGTTTGGTCTTCTCATTGTGTCCTGGATTTCCTGAAGTATTGGTTAGGAGGTTTTTTTATTTTTCCATTTTATTTGACGGTGTGTCAATGTTTTCTATGGTGTCTTCTGCTCTCAAGAGTCTCTCTTCCATCTCTTGTATTCTGTTGACGATGCTTATCTATGACTCCTCATCTCTTTCCTAGATTTTCCATCTCCAGGGTTGTCCCCTTTTGTGATTTCTTTATTGTTTCTATTCATATTTTTAGTTTTTTTTTTTAACTCTTTACCCTGTTTGGTTGTGTTTTCCTGCAGCTCTTTAAGGGCTTTTTGTGTTTCCTCTTAAAAGGCTTGTACTCATTTACCTGTTTTCTCCTGTATCTCCTGTATTTGTTTAAGGGAGTTATTCATGTGCTTCTTGAAGTCCTCCATAATCAACAAGGGTATGATTTTAAGTCCAAATCCTATTTTTCTGGTGTGTTAAGATATCCACTACTTGCTGGGGATGGAGAACCTGGTTCTGATGTTGCCAGGTTGTCTTAGTTTCTGTTGCTTAGGTTCTTGTGTTTGGCTCTTGCCATCTTGTTATCTGTGAAGTAAGTTGATCTTGTATCTAATTGGGGCTTTTCTTACCTGTGGGCCTGTGGGCCTGTGGGCCTGTGGGGTCAGGAGGGAATTTCTTCCTGGGTGCTCAGCTCTCTGGGTGCAGGCTGTAAGTCTCCATGCCAGTGGGTTGGCTCTAGTTCTGGGAACAGATGTAGGTTGGAACAGATTATTCCCCGGCAACACAGTGATACCTGTGCCCCAAGAATTCCAGGTAATCTCTCTCCAGATAGTCCCTGGAGAAAAAGTGGGGACTTAACCATGGGCTCAGGAAGGAGAGCACTCCTGAGCCTCCTAGTTTTTCAGCAATCTGGGGAAGACAATGAGTCCTGATGAAGGTGGGCTTGCTCTGGCTCTGGAAACATTCTTTACATTTAATTTTTTTTATGTGTATGTGTGTTCTGTCTGCATCCATGTCTCTACCACATATGCATGCAAAGCTATGAAAGCCAGAGATGACATTTGATCCCTGGGGACTGGAAATACAAGCAGTTGTGATGTAGGTGCCATGTATGTGATAGGTATCACACCATGGTCCTCTGGAAGAGCAGCTTGGTGTTGTTAAGTGTTGAACAATCTCTTCAGCCCTTGATACCAACTTTAAATTGAGGTTTTCTCTTCCTATGTGACCACAAGTTTTGTTGACTAGACAATACAATCTAACCAAGATAAAGAAAAAAGTCAGTCTCTGGTAACATGATTTATATAAAAAATTAGGGCGTCTTTCTTATTTCTGGCTTAGGTCTCCATCAACACAACAAGCCCTTAGACAAAGAGAAGGCATTTCAGAGGGTTCTAGATTTGAGAAAACAGTACTTAATGCACACTTTACCAGGCTACCAAAAACTGTATTTATAAGAGAGTTTCAAAAATGTTAAGTTTGTAGTCAACTATTTCTATAGAGCTTTCGTGGCTTTGTTGATCCCAGTGGCAGGACATGAGCCTTATGAAGTAGATTGATTTAGACTGGAGTTCATGTTGAGTTTACCTGATGCTAAAGTACACAAAAGGAGGTCAGTTTAAAAAAAAAAAAAAAGACAAACACAAAATAGAGATGATCTGGCTCACTCAAAACTATGAGTGGGGTTTCCTGGGGGAAAGTACCAGAAAACAAAGTGTTGCGCTCATAAGCATTGGAAACTCTTTCGATTATCAATGATAGCTCACTGAAGGGGTAGACAATAGACAAACTCCCATTGTACCCATTTCAGTGGGAAAGGACATCACTTTACCTACTCCCCTAAAGAGGTAGTAAAGTTTGACTGCAGGTGAGGACCACTTAGGGTAACTGGAGGCTTCTTCTTGGCCTGAAGGGTTTGGGTCCCTGACTGTCCTATAGAATTACTATCTGAGCTTTGGTGGGTGTAATGATATGCTTGACAAATCACCTTCTGAACACATGTGCTTAGGTTACAGATTACTCATGGAGGAAAAGGAGAAGGTCAGGAGAACTCACAAGAATCCTGAAACATCTGTGATTTACTAGGACTTCACTTAGGCAATACACATTGCCTGGAGTTATTCTTCAGTGGCTTAAGTGCTTGTTTGCTGCACAAGGAACTGTAGTTATGAGTGATCACTCATGCTGGTGAGGGCTTTCCAGTAATGTAGCCCAAGTAACTGATTCTCCTGTAAGTAAATTCCAGTACCCACTGGTATATCAAGCTATATTTGTTTGGCATTGCTTCTTTGATCTCATGGTGTACTATTGTGATGCAAAGAGGCATCTTAGTGCCTCTACCTAGGAAAAATAATACAAATGATCCCAATTATTGAAAACCCATCTTGCTTTAATGAAAATTAATTGGTTCTTATCAAGGCAGTGCTTTTCAATGATTGCATTCTGTCTGTATGTGGAATTGGTTTAGCATGGTACACAGAAATAAACAAACCAGAGTACTTATGAAAAGAGACAAATTTGTAGGAGACTTTAATGTTCTCATTTAGCCTTTTTATTACAACAAGGGGGAAAAAAACCACTGGACAGTCTTTACCTGTAATTCTTCATAGTGCATTGTTGCTAGCAGAGAAGTCCTGGTTTCAGGCAGACTTGTAGCTGGCTCTTAAATATATCTTAGAAGAGACATGCTCTAAGGGCAGGCTTATCCGGTAAAGAGTGTTTCTTCTTATAAAAACCAGTGAGATGGCCTACCAAAGTGATTTCTGATTTAACAAAACCTCACAATGCTCCTCTACTCTGAAGGCCCAGCTTGGGAAAGGATAAGCAATAACTAGGTTCTTTTGAAATATATGTGGGAGAGCTGGGCTCAAAAAAGATAAAATTTGTAAGTTTGTGTCCCTGGCATATGGTAAGCCAACATGTATAGAGGACCCATCTTTACAGTAAAAAGCAAAAGCAAAAACAAAAATCAAAAAAAAAAAAATAAGGTAAACATCTTAAGTTACCATTTGAACAGCTGGATTCAACCTGAAATATCAAAGTCACACCAAATTGACTCAAAAATAACAACTAAACTAAAGATGAGCTAAGTCATCAAATCCTTTGTTACCCAAAGAAAATATAAAATATTGATGTGTCCTCTTTCTACCAAGCCTTCTTGTTATTACTATTAAGCAGAGACCCTAGTGACAGCTGACAGTGCTGCTGCCCTCAGGAGCCAAGGTTTAGAGAGGATTTGCAAGGTCTGCTTGCCAAAAGAGAAAACATCTCCAAGTGTTTTCATTCATAATTAAGTACGTTTTCTGGTAGCCAGCTATGAAATTCATAAGATTTACATTGACTCCTGTTCAGAAATAATTGCAGACTCTATCTCTGAATCACATTCTAGTTATATGGTTTTTATATATGATTGCAAGTGTTATTGAAGCATAAATTCTTTTGGAAACTATGTATTTTTAAAAAAAACAAGGCAATATCTATGGTTTTTCTTACCACAATAATTAACATTTATTAAAAATACAGTAATATAAATATGTATGCATATAAATGATATTTAATATATTTAGCATATACTTAAATACATTTATATCTATAAACTATTCTTCACTGGATGTTAAACACAATATTTTCTTAACATATAATCACTTATTAACTGACTTATTTAGAAAAGTTATCACAGAAATAGATCTGTCACTAGTTAAATATCATGGTTTGGGTAAGGCTGGTAAGAGTGATATGACTTCGTTTTGTTTTGGGTAAATGTAGACTATTAGCATGTGGTAATTGGAAGATCAGTATCAACAGAAGACACCTAAAGACTATGTTGTCAACCCAAAGGAGATTTATTTGCCCCATAGGGACAAAGGGTAAGGAATCAGAGACAAAAGCAGGAGAAAAGGGGCAAAATAGAAGGGATATGGGGGAAGGATATTTGCTCTGGAGGGACAAAGGTCTGCCTCTAACTAGGAAGATAGAAAACAGATGTGGCCCATAGGCAAATGGCAGTTTATAAAGGGAAAGGGGATTCCCTTCCTCCATGTTAGGATAATGTGGTTTGTGTGGGCCTGTTAATAACAAAGGAATTTCAATACTTTGATTGCTGGACCTTGACAGTCAGCCTCAAAAAGAACAAGTGGCTAAAAGAGGGAGTAGACTTGGTGGTTCACTTTAGGAATGGAACCTAATGGTTTTTAGCAAGCAAGAAGGAATTGGGAAAGGACAAGACTGTTTGCCATGCTTGGTTCGGCTAGAGCCCCTTCAACAATATTTATGAAGTTTAAAATTTTAAATTGACACTTTTCTTGGATTTTGTGATTTCAGGTATTGGTATTCTCAAGCCTGACTCAAGCAAAGCTGTTAACACCTCCACAAGTGCACAGTCTTATCTTTTGTGGCTTTCTGGCCACCTCCAGTTTTTGTACATATGCAATGGTAATTTCTAGATCATGTCACAAGTCTGACTAACATTATGGTACAATAATAATACTGTTTTTCACTTCAGTTAGGGGTAGGACCAATAGATGAGGGCCACTGTGCTCACAAAGGAATGATTCAAGGAAGCAATTACAGGTAGCGCTGTAATCTTAGTAGAGAAACACTGTTTTTTGATTAGTGAGCATCCTATTAGCATTTTGAAATACAACTTAAATATTTTGTCAGTTTTGTTACTAGAAAATATTCCTTTCAAACATTAATGTAACAAAGTAGAACATAAAATGTTATTTTGAAATAATGAAGCAATTATGATGCAGAAACAACTCAACGGTTAAGCACAATGGTTGCTGCTCCAAAGTACCTTAGTCACAACTATCTTTAATTCCAGTTCCAGGGAATCCAGCACCCTCTTCTGGGATTCTCAGGCACCAGGCATGCTACTTGTGAACAGACAAATGTGGAGGCAAAACACCCATGCATATAAAATAAAACTAAAAGACTCAAAGTGGCTAAGAATATGTGGAATTGGTCATTCTTAAGTACTTTTAGTAATGCAAATCTCATGGGGACTTTCCTTAGGGGAAAATAAGTATAAATGTTTTATAGGCCTATATGGTGATTTTTTTTTGTCCTAGAGATTCATTTCTGTATCTTAAAACTGTCATTCTTCATGAATACCTAGCATTAATTAAGAAGGGAGATAGTTACCTACTCGTATCTCCCTATGGTAAGGGCTTAAGGAACTAAAAGAGAAATAGTGTAATTTGACATAAAAATATAAGGTATGAGCAAAGCATGGGTTGTTTTAAGAGGGTGAATAAAATTTGTTGATTGATTAGTCTAAAATAGAATTTAAGAAGACCCACAGAATCAGGTAATTAGGAGACACTTATTATTTTAACATTTTAAGAGTATAGAACTGGTCAACAGAATTTGAAAATAAAAGGAAAGTACTATATTTTCCAGAATATAGATGAGATGATAAAAATCATTGTCTATAGAGATAGTGTATACAGATGAAACACACACACACACACACACACACACACACACACACACACACACACACACACACCGGAAAGAACATTCCTTTAAGAGAAAAGAACCTTGAGGACTCATAGATTCAAAGAAAAGTAAGAACAAATTTGGAAAACAATCAAAATGAATTCCACTACTTATATTTCTGACAATTGGAACCAGAGGTCTACAAGACAAACTGAGCATCTTAAGTAATGTATGCAACATCTGGATGTCTAAGTCTACCAGTTCAGAAAAGTGTACAATGCCCATCATCAAGCTCTTCGAGATCACTAATGATTTTGTACTTTGACTCCAGAAACCATTGTTTTAGGGTAAAGCTTTGACCCATTCAGTACTCATAGATGCTCAGCTATATAATGGGACACTTAAGCAGCCCAAGGCCTTGCTGGATTTTAAAAGTACACCTTTATGTGTCTAGAGACATGGCTTGGCGGTTAAGGGTACTTACTGCTCTTCCAGGGAAACCAGATTTAGTTACCAGCACCATAGTAGGGAACTACTCACTGCCTATAACTCCAGTACCAGGGAATGTGTTGCTCTCTTCTGGCCTTTGCAAATACTTGCGAACATATAACATAACAGAGGCACATAATTGCACACACAAATTAAAACATAACTAAATCCTTAGAAGTACATTTTGCATTCCATGAAAATTATTTAACACTCAACAAAGGTTCACAGATTTATTTCTACTTTGAACTTTGATTGCCCCCACTTCTTTTTTGCCTCTGACCTGTGTTCTTTCATCAGGAGCATTATAAACACATAATTTCCCTCTTAGTCTGTAAGTGGGTTCTGAATTATAGGCTTATCAATCCTCCTTTATATGTCTTGGGGAAAAAATAGAATTCAGTCTGAAAACATTGCCCTTGGATGCTTTAGTGCAGTTATGACCTTGGAGAAAATATAGTAGCTTTCCCCCAAGAAATGGTATCTGTCTGTCACTGATATCTTTTAGATATTTTATATGAAAAGGAATTGAGGGTCACTTCAAACTTCATGAAGTACATCCTAATAGTCACTTAAATATAAGACAAAAAGATGACTGGGCTAGTAATACCCTTAGGTTGAGTGATAACACATTACCAAAGCTGAAAATGGGCAAACGATCATACTAGAAATATTGGCCAGGGCCTTCTAGGCAGAAAGAATAATATAACCATGTTGATTTTTATGAGTGGGATCATTTATAATGAAAAGAGCAATAAGATTTAATGTGCCTCTTACACTGAACAAAGGTAAAAGAAAATAAATGGATTCTTCCCGTTTCCTGCAAGCCACTTTTGAATTTGGAATTGCTGTAGGAATTTGGTATGTTTATAGGGACCATGAAACAGTGGGCTGGTGCAAAGATTCAGCACACAGTAGGTGGTAGATTCCATCAAGGTTCTATCCATCATCGCCTCCCAAGCAGAAGATAGATTGGATACTAAATTTTATTTTCTCGGTAATTCAAATAAATCTGATAGTTGGCCACCAATAAGTGTTTATCACAGTAGAGCTAAAATTTAAAATTTAAGGATTAAAGCAAAAGTAAGTTCTGTTATGACTCCTGGAGGAGACTCAGCTTACAATCTGTCAGCATGTGGTTTTATTTTTGTTGTAAGTTCAACAACTTTCTCTCTTCTAAAATTCTGTTTCTATTTTGGTCATATTTTAAACACCTTGTCTTAAAATTTTGGACTCTTAGCAAAGATACAACAGAAAAGTAATTTTTACTTGTTTGTAAAATATAATCGTATTACGTTTATATTTGGGAAAAATTGGTAGATACTGTTCCAATTAGGGTTAGGGTTAGCCCTGTTCTATATTTAATAATTTTGTTGTTGAAGATTTAGATGTTATTTAAAACTCACAGCATGAGAGGGTGAGGCCAAAAAATTGCCATGAATTCTTGTGCATCCTAAACTATGGCATAAGACCCCATGGAAAACAATGACTTAGCATCTAAACGTTCAGCTAAAACGTTAAATTTCATACACAAAACTTTTAAGTTTTCCATACAAATATCCATAATTTGTTGTCAAATCTTAAAAATGTGTTCCATGTTGTGAAAGTCAGGGATTTAAGAGGATTTTCTGATTTGTTTTTCAATCACAGGAAATACCCCTGTGTTTGGTAACAAAGATATTGGAGGTACAAAAGACAAAGCCTATTTTCAAGTCTATGACTACAAAGTGCATTCCTAGTCGAGGTGCTGTCTTTGTAAATGAAAGCCTGCAAGTTTGATGCTCTCATGGTTCACTAAAAGACCTGGGGAAAAAACTCTAACTACTGGGAAAGTGTTTGGCATATCAAATAGCTTCAGTCTACATGATTAAATCCTGCAGTGACATGGTCCTGTGGCCCAGCAATGCAGAAGCAGGTAGAAGGGTAGGTCTAGACATGATTCTGTCCTACCATTTTGGCTGGGTGGTAGGATGCTTGCAATCTCATCATCAAATACCTCAATACCTTAGCCGTTAGGAGGCAGAAGGCTGACATCAACATGGTCTCTGTTTAGTCAATGCCGCAAGAATGAGTGCCAAGGAGCCAGCATGTCTATTGATGACTTCCAAATGCTCTGGTTTGGGTGTTTGGTTGGCTGATGAGTTAATTGTTGTTTTTTTTTTTTTTTTATAAAAGTTCTGCACTGCCTTGGCTACCAGTCATGACTACCTTTCAGCATTACAAAGAAAAGAATAATGCCAAGAAAGAAAAGCCAAAAAGATACCAGAAATCACTCTTACTATCAAACTAAGCTAATTAATTAAAATATAATATGAAACCAAATATAAAAAGCATCATAAATAAAGGATCTTCATTAACTTTCTCTAATACACATGGTAACAAATTGACCTCCACAGGCCCATGGTCTCCAAGCTCCTTCCATATCTCAGAGAAATACATTTTAAGCAGTCAGTTCTCTGGGCTTCCTCCATTTGCAGCACTTCCTACATAGAAAATCTCAGGTACTCCAGCTTAATTTAGTGTGCATTTATAAAATAATCTGATATATGCTTAGTTTCTGAATTCTTTTGCAGTTCGCTTTGATTGCAAGATGCCTACATGTTGTCTATAGAAAATGCACAACTGAGTTTAAACATTCCCCTAAGTGGCTATGCAAGTTCTCTATGCCACAGCTCCTTTCGGCTGCATATCTTCTTCAACTTTCAGAAGTGGCTATTTTAACTCCACTGATGCTCTGTGGATGCTTAATGTGAGTCTCACTGGCAGTCAGGCACGTATAAGAATAGACTATTTGGGTACTCTGTGAGTGCATATAAAGTCATTTGCCAATGCCATTAGTGAGTTAATATTTTCTTGTTTTTAAGATTTTAATGGACTGCTAATACTCTATAATAGCTACAGGCATGCACCTAGTACAATACAAATGTAGTAAAAATACCTTATGTCAGTCAACCATTAATTTTTTCCTGTAGAAATAGCAGGTCTTTAAAAGGCAGTTCGTAGTGATCTTTCCAAACTGTTTTTATTCATGTATTTGATAATTGCAGTAGACTTTAAATATTGCTTCTATTTTGTACTAGAGAATTAAATTTGATTTATGAAAATAGTACTTCACTTAAAAATTTTTACAAATTTCATTACAAATTACTAATTTATAATAGTACTATATATAATTTCAATAATGAAAACTCCACATTTATTTATTCAATACTTTTTATATCTTTGTATTTTTTGAACTTTAATGTATTGGTGCTTATTACATATTGATTTAACATTGCAAACAAAATTTGTATAATAACTAGCAGGTTTTATAAAACTGATCCGAACAAAACTGAAATGTTTTAATTGTACCATGATTTAGTAATAACTATAATTGTAGTTTTTATAGGCAAAGTTACTATATTATTAATACTAGAAAATTCCAACATAGAATAATTCTAAAGTAGGTTTTGTTTCAATTTAAAACTTCATTCAAATTATTGTGTCTTTCCTTTATTTTTTGGCAGTATTAATACTTATCCTAGAGTTCCTTTAATAATTTTAATTTTCCACAGGCTATCATTATCTGACATTCAGAAAATAAAATTATTACTGAAGGCAAGACAGTTTGCAAGGAACAGAAATACTTGTTGTTGTTGTTGTTGTTGGAATTTTTTGTTTTGTTTTGTTTTTTGCATGTTTAATTGCTTTCACATCCAAAGTCCATTTTTATTTTAGCATTATGTAAACTTTCAGCTTCATGTCAAATAAAAGTACCATACCATCCTCCACAATAGTCACAAAAACTATGAAATACCTTGGTATGACTCTAACTAAGCAAGTGAAGAACCTGTATGAAAAGAACTTCAGACCTCTAAAGAAGGAAATCAAGGAAGATCTCAGAAAATGGAAAGATCTCCCATGATCATGGATTGGAAGGACCAACATTTTAAAAATGGCCATCCTACCAAAAGCAATCTACAGATTCAATGCAATCCCCATCAAAATTCCAACCCAGTTTTTCACTAAGTTGGAAAGATCAATGTGCAATTTCATATGGAATAACAAAAGACCTAGAATAGCAAAATCCATCCTCAACAACAAGAAAACATCTGCAGGAATCACTAACCCTGACCTCAAGCTATATTACAAGGAAATGGTGCTGAAAACTGCATGGTATTGGTACAGAAATAGGCATGTGGATCAATGGAATAGAATAGAAGACCCAGATGAGCTCTCACATATATGGTCACTTGATTTTTGACAAAGGAGCTGTAAACATTCAATGGAAAAAGGACAACCTATTCAACAAATTGTGTTGGTCCAACTGGTACTCAGCATGCAAAAGAATGAAAATAGACCCTTTCTTATCTCCTTGTACAAAGCTCAAGTGTAACTGGATCAAAGATCTCCACATTAAACCAGATAGACTGAAACTATTAGGTGAGAAAGTAGGGAAAAACTTAGAACACATAGGCACAGGAGAAAATTTCCTGAACAAAACACCAATGGCTCAAGCTCTAAGGTCAAAGATTAACAAATGGGACTTAATGAGATTGCAAAGTTTATGTAAGGCTAAGGACATTGTCAAAAAAACAAAATGGCAGCCAACAGAATGGGAAAAGATCTTTACCAACTCCACATCAGATAGAGGCCTAATATCCAAGGTATATAAAAACTCAAAAAGCTAGACACCAGAGAGTCGAACAACCCTATTAAAAAATGGGGTACAGAACTAAACAATACGTTCTCAATTGAGGAATATTGAATGGCCGAGAAACATCTGAGGAAGTGCTCGACATCCTTAGCCATCAGGGAAATGCAAATCAAAACAACCCTGACATTCCACCTCACACTAGTCAGATTGGCCAAGATCCAAAACTCAGATGACAGCAGATGCTGGCGAGGATGTGGAGAAAGAGGAACACTTCTCCACTGTTGGTGGGGTTGTAAACTGATACAACCACTCTGGAAATCAGTCTGGCAATTCCTCAGAAAATTGGACATAGTACTACCTGAAGTTCCAGCTATTCCACTTCTGGGCATATACCCCAGAGACACTCCAATATACACCAAAGATACATGCACCACAACGTTCATAGCAGCTCCATTTATAATAGCCAGAAGCTGGAAAGAATCCAGATGTCCTTCAGAAGATGAATGGATACAAAAATTGTGGTACATTTACACAATGGAATACTACTCAGCCACCAGAAACAATGACTTAACCAAATTCTTAAGAAAATGGCTGCATCTAGAGAATATCATCCTGAGTGAGATAACCCAGTCACAAAAGAACAGACATAATATGCAGTCACTGATAGTGGGATGCTAACCCCAGAGGCTCGGTCTGCCCCAGAAACAACTCACCGACTGTGTGATGTTCAAGAAAAAAACAAAACAAAACAAAAACAGACAAACAAACAAAACAAACAAA
The DNA here is from genome assembly GCF_963924665.1 of Micromys minutus. Taxonomy (NCBI): domain Eukaryota; kingdom Metazoa; phylum Chordata; class Mammalia; order Rodentia; family Muridae; genus Micromys; species Micromys minutus. Next base: position 26,336,681 of record NC_137974.1, on the reverse strand, counting down.
TAAAAACATGTCATGCTCAATCCTTACACACCAAGTAAATGTTGACTAATTCTGGGTTACATCCTGTGTTACATGTACTTTTTGCTCATTGTAACTAGTAAAACCTTAATGCAGAGTATCAAACCTTAAAAAAAAAAAAAAAAAAGAAAAAAAAAGCCAAGCACTGACACAATTGTATTTGTATATATTTATGCAAAAATGTTTAAATTTTTTTCTTTTATGTTTGTTTTTTAAAATAAAGTTAAAAAAAAAGTACCATACCAATCACAGAGTGAAAAATAATGATGTTGAAAGGACACTTCAAAATCTAATTCTAAAAAACATCCGAATAATTACGAGCAGGATGTAACAGGACCGTGTCCATGTGCAGTGCTTAATCACAAACATGATGCAGAAAGACCATAGCCATAGGCACGGCTGAGACACTCCACATACAAAACCAATTAGAAAGGGCCAGAGGCCAGAGAGTAATATTTTGAGCACTCTTTTGAAATTAGCACAGACAGAGCTTGTTTCTCAACATCTTTGTTCACTTCTAAGAGAGACTTCATGATTATAGAACCCATACCCAAGCCTTGACATTTTTATGTGCACTATAAACATACTATCTGTGATTATAGGATGTGAGGCAATAGATATGGTTTAAGAAAGTGCGATGCCTGAACATCTGATTTTTCTATAAATGAATTAAAGAGAAGTGATTTGTTCAATAAATATACTTTTAGGATTCTGCAAGATGTTTTAAAACCCAAGTACCTGTTAGAATTTCATGAAATGAATTCACTTGCTATAAAAAATTTGCACATGATTTCTTAAAGATGCCTGTGTAAAGTACAAAGACCTTTGTAGTTTCTCTTCTTGTTTCTGTGACAGAACAACTAACAAAACAACACATGGGAGGAAGGATGGATTTATGGTGGATTACTGTTGGAAGGGATATAGACCCTCATAGTTGAAAATACAGAAAAAGAATCTGTGGTAGTTACGTTGTGTGTATAATTAGGAAGCAAAGAAATATGAATACCAGTGTTTATGACTTTATAATTTTTAATTTTGTTGTTTGCTTGTTTCTTTTTTACTCAGTTTGGATCCTTTGCTTATTGGACAATACCATCCCTATTCAGGGTAGTTAAACTTTGCAGAAACCCTTTCCAAGACATGAACAAAGATATGTCTCCTTGATTACTCTGAATCTCATCAAGATTGATAAATACAAGTCTATTTCTTGTCAACTCAACACCCAAACACATTGCTTTAACCATAATTTTATCTGTGGTCTTCAAAGCCTCAAGGCCAACTCATAATTCATGATGCACTTAGTTTATCTATATGAGCTTCCAAAGTCTTGATGCTTCTATCATTGTTCAAAAGCCCCAAATTTATTCTTTTTATAAGACTTAAGTTAATCTGTTCAGTGTTAAATAAAGATATAAGCTATATTCTTTCAACGTATATTATGGCAGAGAGAACTTATTCACATTCCAAAAGGGAGAAATAAGACCATAGAATGTGAATAAAACTCTAGAACACAACCAGGCCCACAGAAAATTCTGTAACTCCATGCTCCATATCCACATCAGGGAATTTTGGTGGTATGAGGTAGGTTGCAATAGCATTAAGTAGTCCAGTGTTTCAGTTTTGACTCCTGCATTATATACAGCCTCTCTCCTGAATCAGCACCATTCTGAATCTGCAGCTTTCTTCCCACACTATCTTATAGTCCAGACAATTTCAAAATCCTGAAGTCTTCATCACAAATTAGGTGTCACCATCATATCACATGATAAGGTCCTTTTAGGGCCTTCTTGCAGAGAACCTCACCTTGACAATGCAGTTGACTTCAGCGTGGTGATAGCATCTGTGACTCCATGAATGTAGAACTTTGCATACGAGAGAAGTTAGCACTGTATGAACAGTAATATCAAGCTCTAGTATCACCTTAAAATGTAGTTTTTCCTCTAACAGCTATAGTGACCTCAGTATAACATGGCAACTAAACCTGAGAATACTCTTCTACAGGTGGTTGTTTGGGGGCAGTAAACCCATTTAGTACAATCTCAATTCTGTCTGCTTTCAACTGACATAAACTTTATATGAGGTATATATACTTTTGGTGAACATGGTCTTGAATTAAGGCTTTTTTTTTCTTTCTGCCTCACTGCAAAATAACTGGTTCTCTTTAGTTATGTTAATCTCTAGCCATGGCCTGACTATTATTACCAAACTTGTTCACAGCCTTAAACTCATATTCTTCTTCAAACTGAACATGTCCAAGTCTTTCTATTCTCTCTCATTATGGTGTAATTAAGAGATTCCCTCTTCCCAAGCAATGCATTGTTTTGATTTGTCCACTTTGATTTGTCCACTTTGACTTCTCAAGGCAATACTTGGAGTCTTTTCTAGAATGTAACATGAATGGTCTATATCCAGGTCCTGATAGTGTTCTTATTCTCTTCTGAAATCACACTAGCTTGTTCTTCATGTCTATATACCATTGATAATATAGTCTCCTGAGATCCCACTAAAATGAACTATTGAGCTTTATTTAATCTTCTAGATGGAAGCTCAGACTACTCAACTTTCCATCTATGAACAAATTCCAAAGGACTGAGAGCCATCTGGCCAAGTTTCTCACAGTAACAGGCCCACCTATTAACATAAATATCTGCACTGCTTACTTTTCTCATCACATTTGCCAAATACCTCATCAAAGCAAATAAAATGGATTCTTTTGGCTCATAGTTTGAGGGTCCATCATAGGTACAAGGCATGATGAAATTGGTAGGTGCCTAGTCATATTATGTATGTAGGAAAGAGGTAAACGATTGTAGATATTGGTATTTCAATTCAAGATGGTAATCAAAGAAATAGCTCTACTTACATTCAGTGTGTCTCCTTCCCCCACCACCTTAGTCAAAATGCTCATGTATTTTTAATTGTGTCTTCTAGTCAAGTTAGTAATAAAAGTTAACCACCATAGTCACATGTACAGAGAGATGAACTACACATAGTTACATGTGTATAGTCAATTGTACAGAGATTATAAATACTTTGAAATAATAAAGTCGGACATATTCATGATCTAATCTATTTAAATATTTGATTTTTATACTTCATAGAACACAAATATATTTAATAGTAAATGCATTTAAATTTAAGTGTTTGTTCAGGAAATTTAATTTTGGCTCATTTTGACTAAAATCCATGTCAGAGTACACTTACACATTAAATGTGTCCAGTAGTATAGGGAAATGTATTTCAGAACTATCAACTTAACTCTATAGCTTAAATCAAATGAGGTCAGTCTGTATTTTTATTTCAAAAAAAATTATTACTTGAGCAGTCTAAATGAATCAGAATAACTATGACAAAGCCTAAGGGTTTTTTAATCTTTCAGAAGTAAGAGTATGATGATTTCTGCTGTAGTCTTGTGACCTGAGACTCTATCATTTGCATGTTAAATGCCCAAAGGAAGTTTAAGGTTACAGGTGCTTGGTGAGTAAATCAGCAAAGTGCATTTGTCTTCACTAGGTATCTGTAACTGAAATAAAGAATCATAATAGTAATAATAAAGATAAACATAAATCTAGATAAAAATAAGTTTAGATAAAATTTAAGTAAATTATGAGCATTTTGTACCCAGTTAAACATATTGTCTATCTTAGAAGATGACTTACCTCTCCTGTGGCTCTTCTAAGCATTTCAAAATAAGCCAATTAGCCTATATTTCCTTTATTGTCCCTTCCAACAAGAAACGAATGCAGCTCTTGAAATAGATTGTCTTCTGCTGTTACAGTGTCAGCCCAATGCCATTTTCTCAGAGAAACCACCTGCAGTCCCATCTAAAACAGACTTTTACTCCTAGAAGCAACCCATCACACCACCTCCTCCTCATGCATGTAGTTCTCATCCCAAGGTGGAATTATTTTTTGATTGATTAAATGATTTTATTGCCTCATTTTTAGTCTCAATCACACTGAATGAAAATGTTACATGGGAAATAATCTTGTACTCCTGAAGGCATGATGTTCACAGCTTCAGGACCTTTTAATGCACAGTGGAGACAGTCAACTAAATGTACCAAGTGAACAAAGAAAGAAGAAAAGTTGTTTTTCTTCGCATTTTTCACTGTCTATTGGTTCTTTCATATTTTACTCCATAATTACTTATTTTCAGAATATAACAATTGCTTAATAACTGGCTACTTTTAATGGAGAGTCAAGAACCTTAGTATTTTAGCAGCAATAACTGCACGTAAGTATTACACTCAGAAATGTTTCTTACTTTACCTTTATTCTTAGATTTTACCAGATTGCTGGTGAAGAATAAAAATACTGTTTTATTGATTAAGAGTCTGAAATTGTTGCTATTTTTATGTGAACTGTCTTGGTAGAGAAAATTCACATATATGAAATTCTAATTAATTTACAGTAAATAACATAAATATTTCAATCTTAATATTTTTATAAGTTCATCCTTTTAAAATATATCTTCAAAACTTTGCTTAACAATATTTCTCATAAGACAATTCATTAAATTGTGTTAATTTGTGAATTCTAAATGCTTATTTAAATTTATATGCTCAAAATTTTATTTCTTATATTACTATATTGGAGTAATATGGAGTTTATATTACTATGTTGAATTATTTTTTTCTCTGTCAGAAAATAATCGTATTTATCCTTTGCTTTTCTGCTTACTATAAGCAACTGAGCCTGCCATAACACAGTGCCATAGACAGAGTTACTTAAATAGTAGGACTCATTTTCTCAAACTTAAGGTGCCAAAATGGTCAAGTTCTGGTGTTGATTCACCTCTTCATTCATTGAAAAGAGGAAAGAAGGAGAAGAAGGCAGGAAGAAAAAAAAAAAAAAGACAGTAATTTTTTAAGGCTACCTGACTATGGTTCAACTCTCACAGGCTCATTTAACTACTTAGCATAAAAATTAAGCTATTATCCCTCAAGTCTAAAGTTCAAGGTATTATCTAATATATAGTAAAGTAGACATGTGTAGAGGACAAGACTGGTCTGAAAGCTGAATTTTCTTCTTGGTCCGATTCTGTTCACTCACATGCAAATGATAGAGATTGGATGTGTATTGCTAAAAGAAATTACAAAGGCTGAAGAGTTTGAAACACCTCAAAAGCCAAAGGAGATTCCATCTAGAATGATCAGCTCTTCTAGATTCTAGTGCAGTCATCATGTGAACTTAACCATTACACATGTAAAGTTTGCATACTGCATGATAGTTGCTATGCTAGCATCCGTGGGTGTGTCATTATAGTAGACAAATACAAACATCATTTGTAAGGCATGTACTTTTCAGAGGTTATTGGAACCTCTGTCCTCGGTAGGTAAGTATGTCTATAAATGCAAGTTTGCACAGAGAAGTAAGAGTCAGGAAAGTCAGCCACGCCCAAGAAGCAGATATTGGCAAAAAGAACGCTAGAAGAGTTGTATTCTTGAGGGCAAAGTATATACATGTTTCAAAACGATGAATTCAAATCAAAGAGAAGGTTTGGAATGAAGTAGATTCCAAGCAAAAAGTTTGTAAAGACTGATTTTAAAACAATAGTTAGATCTCTGATGATATGATGGGCACGTGGGATCAGGCAAAGAGGAAAAGCCCAGAACAGAGAAGGAGAAACCTATCCTGCCCCTTTCATTGCTGGGTCCAGCCTGTACCTGTTTCTAACACTGCCACTAGGTGCAGAAGATGGGCTGAACCACACCATCCGGAGGCTCTGCACAGGGTGCAAGAAGCTTGAAGCTTCTTGGGAGGAAATCTCTTCCCAAACGGCGATGTTAACAGCAGAATAATTTTTGCACACCTCTATTCTTGAGTAAAACCCCATATACATATATACAGTTTTAGAATGGTTCAGAGTTTGACAATAGGTGCTTCGTATTGGCTTAGCTTGAGGGTTTGGGAAAACTTTGATTACATGTTTGGGGGTGTGGTCCTGCTTTTGTCTGGAGCTTACATGACCTATGGTCATGTCTTCACAAGCAGAGGAGGGTCTTGGGGTGTGACTGAGCCTACCTCACCTTTAAGGAGGACCTTAGGGCATGGCCGACATGGCTGGGTCCACTTCATATCCTCTCTTTTGGGAGAAAGACTTGGTGCGTGTTGATACCACTTTGGGGCGAAGGTGCAGTACTTATAGTGGTGTGGAGAGGCCTGATTTCTCAGAAGCTTCCTACAGTCACTGCGGATCCTCCCAGGCTTCACTTATCTCAACTGAGAACCAGGGTACTCTTTACCACCCACCAGTTGCACCACAGAAGAAAAACATTAAACTTATTTAGAAATTTGGAAATACAACATAGCTTCTGGGTTAGAGTTTGTTAGAACGTTGCTTATATCACAATCACATATACAGCCCAAAAGACAAACTTGTATGCATGCCATTCCTAGGAGCAAGTCAACTTAGGCTTCTAATTTTCAATTCTCTGGGGCATGCACACACACACACACACACACACACACACACACACACACACACACACACATACATTATATATATATATATATATATATATATATATATATATATATATATATATATATATAGAGAGAGAGAGAGAGAGAGAGAGAGAGAGAGAGAGAGAGAGAGAGAGAGAGAGAGAGAGAGAGAATGTGTACATTGCACAGTGGCTCTCAAATGGTGACATCGGAGAAAATAATCAACTATAGTAAATTAAATTTAATAAGTAAAGGTGATGCTGAATGTCTTTTGGGTTTTGTTTTTGTAACTTTTGTTAACCATTCAAGCCGTAGTTTAGGTTTCTATAAGAATTTGTGCTGCACGGACAACAATGACCACCATTTTGGCATTTGGGGATCCCCAAACTCCTTCTACTGAAACTGGTGTTAATTAGCCCGTACTATGAGGGAGCTCAAGTTTCAACTATTCCATACACAAGTTCTCTTGGAGGTAAATAATAATAATAATAATAATTTAAATTACTGTTTGAAGGCTATACGAGCTTAAAGTATGCAATCATTTTATTATAGAATGCATAAAGGTCAAAATAGTTTTCCAATGACAAAATAGTAGTAAACAGATTCTCATGAGAAACAACTCATTTTATAAAAAAAAAATTAATGTATGAACATAAAGTGTTTGGTGTCATATACTCTCTTTAGAGCATTGAAATTTCTTCTGTCAAATGAAATTGTTGAGGAAATGTTATAGCAATTTCTCAAAAATTAAGCCAAATAATTAAAAACAATCTTTAACTCAACTTCAATTTAAAGGAACTTTAGAATAGTTAATTTTTGGATACACATGGTTAGTATTGTGTGTTTTGATTTAAAATCAGATAATAAAAATACAGAAAAGAATTGGGTAATCTAGATATTGAAATTGTTTTCTTAATATTCATCTATCATACTTAAGTTCTGACTCTAGTATCTCTTTGTGTTAACTAATAAGAAATAATGATATTTATTGTAACTCAAATAGCTACAAATTAATATATTTCTATTTCATGACTAGGACTCTAAATTAATGCATTATATCAGTCAGAGAAATAAATTAATAATAATGTTAATTTGTAGACTCAAAATTACTAAAATCCACTTTGAAACAGTTTGCTATAGATTCTTGCAGTTTCTATTCCATAGCAATGAAGTAGACCAGAAGGAGAAATTTTCATGTAATAACCTCATTTCATAATATTTACTTCTAATTCCTTTCCCACTTAGCTATTGAGAGTATAAAGTATTTTAGCTATAGAACAACTGTTCTTGTGTTTGCAGGCAATGCACTTATGCATACATTTGTTAATATACTTGTCATGGCCCACACTTTAAATTTCTTATAAATCATGTATTAAGGGTCGTTCAAAATTTCTGAAGATGAATATAATAAGGACCTCAGAAAATGTAATATAATGAGTGGGAATACACTGAATTTTTTAAGGTAAAGAAATTCTAATTCCTCTAAACGTAAATCCTCACTTTTATCACTTGATAAGGCAATCCAACCCATTTGACATTTGAATCTTGACTTTCAATTCAGTTGAATGGAATCTCTTGAAGACCTTCCCAAGGGAGCATTTTTTTTCCTTCTTAATAGGAAAAGAATTTAAAGGGGTGGTCTCTCACTGAAGATGCTTAAAGAACCTTGGTTCAATATGTGCCCTATTATGTTTGACAAGGAGTAATGGCTTGATTATGAATTGTTCACAGACCCTCATCTGTTTGAGTTCTTGATTCCCAGCTGGTAGGCATGTTTTAGAACTTAGTGAAAGTGGTAAAAGATACCCTTCACAATAGTCACAAACAATATCAAATATGTTGGTGTTACTCTAAACAAGCAAGTGAAAGATCTGTATGACACGGACTTTAAGTCCTGGAAGAAAGAAATCTAAGAAGATCTTAAAAGATGGAAAAGTCTCCCATGCTAATGGACTGGAAAGATTAATATAGTAACAATGGCCCTGTTGCCAAAAGCAATCTAGAGATTCATTGCAATATCTATCAAAATTCCAACTCATTTCTTCATAGAGTTAGAAAGAGCAATTTGCAAATTCATTTGGAATAACAAAAATCCCAGAATAGTGAAAACTATCCTCAACAATAAAAGGACTTATGGGGAAATCACCATCCATGACCTCAAGCTGTATTACAGACTAATTGTGATTAAAAACTGCATAGTGTTGATACAGAGACAGGCAGGTAGATCAGTGGAACAAAATTGCAGACCCAGAAATGAACCCACACACCTATGGTCACTTGATCTTTAACAAAGGAGCTAAAAACATTCAATGGAAAAAAAACAGCATTTTCAAGAAATGGTGCTGGTTCAACTGGCAGTCAGCATGCAGAAGAATGCAAATCAATCCTTTCTTATCTCCTTGTACAAAACTCAAGTCCAAGTGGATTAAAGACTTTCACATAAAACCAGATATACTGAAACCAACAGAAAAGAAAGTACAGAAGAACCTCAAACACATAGGTACAAGGGAAAAAATCATGAATAGAACACCAGTGGGTTATGGTCAAAGATCAAGAATCAACAAAATAAGACCTCATAAAATTGCAGAGTTTCTGTAAGGCAAAGGACAATGGCAATAGGACAAAATGACAACCAACAGATTAGAAGAAGATCTTCACCAATCCTATATTTGATAGAGGGCTAATATCCAACATATACAAAATACTCAAGAATCCAGAGAATCAAATAACCTTATTAAAAATGGGGTACGGAGCAAAACAAAGACTTCTCAACTGAGGAATACAGAATGGCTGAGAAGCACTTAAATAAATGTTCAACATCCTTTGTCATCAGGGAAATGCAAATCAAAACAACTCTGAGATTCTATCTCACACCAGTCAGAATGGCTAAGATCAAAAACTCGTTTGAAATGTAAATACATAAAATATCCAGAAAAAGAAAAAGAAAACAAATAAAAGTATGGTCAGGCTGGAACAGTAGGTCACTGAGGAAGAGCACATGGGGTTCATCCAGACAGCTCTTGTTGAATTTACTCTTTCATGCTTCTTTATTTGCAGAAGTTAAACTGAGATGTTAACTCCTGCTTCCACAGCTGAAGCCCCAACCATCCAGCTCTCCTACCATGAAAATGAGTTAAGTTCCTTTACCCCAAGTCACCTCCAGTCCCATCACACAGCGCTGCTGTGATGTGAGAAAAAACATGAAATATGATACCAGAAAAGGGATTATGATACATTTTACCTACTGGAACAGGTTTAGGAGAAAGATCTGAAAGAGTTTGGTGCTGTGGGCTATAAAAGCTTTAGCCTATTGTAAATGGTGCTTAACAGACCCCTATGACAGAGTTCAGGAGACCATAGGTCTGATAGTGATGTGCACTGTAAAGGCTGAGCTCATACTGCTTCTGAGGGGAACCAGGCTCTATTTGGATTGGGGCCATTCAAGTCATGTTCTGGCAAAGAATCTGATCCTGCCCTGTCCCCATCTTTAATCTTTGAGTGAGACTAAATCAAATGGACTGATTTGTTGATGGAAGAAGTTCAAGGCAGCAAAGCATAGGAGCAGCAGCAGGATTCCTGCTCACTTGCTTTAGATTTACAATGGAATGGAGTGCAGAGGGAGATGAAAAATGTGATTTGGCAAGGAAAGGAGCCTGGATTAGCAGTAGTTGCTGGTGAAGTGGCTATAAATGTTAGTGAGATCAATGCTTTAACACTAGGGGACTAAGAGAAGTGCCCTGAGGGCACGCCCTCACCTAGACACAGTTTCAGGGCATCACAGTGAAAGTACATTTAAAAAATTTCCCTTTGAAATGAGAGATTCACTTTGTATCCTGCTTCATGGGGTTCAGATAGGTAGGTACAGGCAGGTACTCAGAGGTGACTGTATCTGTGATCCAACCTTGTCTCACTACATCTCAAGCAAGCAACAAGTATTAATCGCTGTTAGCCACAGTGCTAGGTTTGCAGTTAAGCAGGAAATGAGGGGTTATGGAAGCTTGTGCCAAGGTGTCAGTGATCCAGATGAGGTGCACATTGCAGTGGGGTTGGAGTCCATTCATGGAATTCCTGAGTAGGCTGCTTGTGAAAGTGGGAAAGAAAAGTCCAAGATTCAGTGGAGACTCCATGATATTAATAATGCCATAAATGTGGGAGAGTTAGCAAAGGCACAGAGTTGGGGTGGCCTTGCACGGCACAGGTAAGAGCTGGGTGGTAGCTATAGCTAAGTTAATGAAAGCAATGGCAGTGACATCATGAGCCAAACAATCCATATTTAGAATGGCAGGGTTTGGTGTTCATCCTCCTGGCTTCTGTCTTGTTTTGTCCAGATCTTCTCTCGTTGAATCCCATTCCTCTTCTTTGGGATAAGGAGGTTTACACTGTGCCACACGGTACTGGGAGTATGTGACTTGTTTTTTAATTTTCCTGAAACCTCACAGTAAAGAGATGTTCATGCATCCTGAGCTTTGGACTTTGATCTTTGAAAGAGTGTCAGAACTAGAGTCAGTTTCAGTGTTTGTAATGGATAATCAACTTCTTTGGTTGTGGGCCACTATCCTTTATCAGAATATAGGATATATAAACTATGGGGACTTTTGAAGCTGCACCAAAGCTTTCTTGCATGTGAGACAGTTGAGGCCTGTGGAGGGCAGGGGTTGACTGTAAATTGTCCTCATAGTCACACATGTTTGAATGCTTGGTCCCTACATGATAACATTTGGAGATGTTTTGGGATAATTAAGAGGTAAGGGTTTGGATGGTGCAAGTCACTAGTGGCAAGGATATGTATTATTGCTTCTCCTTGTCTCTTTATGTATCACTGCTGCCTAAACTATGGAAATGTAACAAGTTGTACCATAATCTCCTGATTCCACGGTCAAAGCCAAAGCCACCATCCCATCCCCATTATAAAACTCAGTTTAAATAAAATTTTCCCGCCCTTAATCTTTTTACTTTTTAAATACATGGCAAAATGCTTTGTCCTCAACTTATTTTCAAAATATAAGATAGTGACCCATAATCACAAAAGTTAAATTATTCATTGCAAACAACTGAAACTGATGAATGCTATATCTCTAATGCCCATCAGAACAGAAAATTCGTCTGCTAAATAAATAACCCTCAAAGCCCTTGTAATATATATAATGTAGAGATTTTTCTCAAGGGGTTTTTAGAAAAACATTATTCAGCATGACATAGTGTTCAAGAGTAATCACTCTGTCAATTGTAATTTTATTTAAAGATTTGTGAGAGAAGATATAAGACTCACTGGATAGCTATCATCGCTGAACCAAGAGAGAGAGCCAAGTGCAGCAATTAAGAGTGAGACGGTGTTGGAGTGACTGGTTTCCAATCCCATTACTGGTTTTTATTAGCTAGGTGACCTTGAACATAAATTACAGATGTCTTGGATCTCACAATTTTTTCATCTTTACATTAAGCATAACAATCAGTGCCTCACAGGGTTGTCATAAAGATACATCAGATAACACATGAAAAGTCATTATGCAGGGAGGAGAGTGCTATGCAGATAACATTTTAAAAGGACACCTATTCTTGGCTAATAAATACAATCTCAAGAAATGTTTTAAAAGGTACTTTGAACTTAGGATAATAATAGGCTTAGTGCCTTTGAAAGAACGGAGTCTTCACTTCTAAGTTTTGTTTAGAGATTTTTTTAAATCTATACTATGTCCCTAATGATTAACTTTTAAATTTTCATTAAAACTTTGTGAGAAACCAAACTGTCCATCAGAAGTGTATTTGTCATATTGTGGAAATGAACAGAAACCCTGTTTCCATGTCTGGAAAGCTGTATTCATTCTGTGCTGCTGTATGAAAGATTAGGGACAACTTGGTAGATTAAGTCAGAATCATATTCTACATTCAGCATTCAGTTTATTATGATTTAGTTAGATGGAAAGCATCCAAAGCATAAATTTGTTATTCCACGGTTTTGTACACTGGCCGTCTGGGTAGATTTGACCCAGTTCTCTGTTTAGGGTCATCCATTCTTGGAACTGTGGGAGAATAATAGGGTCTGGACAATTTATAGAGAATAAAAATTCATTTCTTATACTTCTAATAGCTAGAAAGTCCAAGATCATGAACACTCTCCCACCCTATAGAAGGAGGTGAAAAGGTAAGGGGATGGGGGAAGAGAGAAATTATCCATTGATAACAAACCATTTCCGAGCTGTTAACTCAGTCTCATAAGAATGGAATTCATAACTAAGCAAGTGAAGGACCTGTACGACAAGAACTTCAAACCTCTAAAGAAGGAAATTGAGGAGAATCTCAGAAAATGGAAAGATCTCCTATGATCATGGATTGGAAAGATCAACATTTTAAAAATGGCCATCCTACCAAAAGCAATCTACAGATTCAATGCAATCCCCATCAAAATTCCAACCCAGTTCTTCACTAAGTTGGAAAGATCAATGTGCAATTTCATATGGAATAACAAAAGACCTAGAATAGCGAAATCCATCCTCAACAACAAAAATACATCTGCGGGAATCACTATCCCTGACCTCAAGCTATATTACAAGGCAATTGTGCTGAAAACTGCATGGTACTGGTAGAGAAATAGACATGTGGATAAATGGAATAGAATAGAAGATCCAGAAATAAGCCCTCACATATATAGTCACCTGATTTTTGACAAAGGAGCCATAAACATTCAATGGAAAAAGGACAGCCTATTCAACAAATGGTGCTGGTCCAACTGGCACTCAACATGCAAAAGAATGAAAATAGACCCTTTCTTATCTCCTTGTACAAAGCTCAAGTGTAAGTGGATCAAAGATCTCCACATTAAACCAGATACACTGAAACTATTAGATGAGAAAGTTGGGAAAACTTTAGAACATATAGGCACAGGAGAAAATTTTCTGAAGAAAACACCAATGGCTCAAGCTCTAAGGTCAAAGATTAACAAATGGAACTTAATGAGATTGCAAAGTTTCTGTAAGGCTAAGGACATTGTCAAGAAAACAAAACGGCAGCCAACAGAATGGGAAAAGGTCTTTACCAACTGAACATCAGATAGAGGCCTAATATCTAAGGTATACAAAGAACTCAAAAGCTAGACACCAGAGAATCAAATAACTCTATTAAAAAATGGGGTACAGAACTAAACAAAACTTTCTCAGTTGAGGAATATCGAATGGCTGAGAAATATCTGAGAAAGTGCTCCACATCCTTAGCCATCAGGGAAATACAAATCAAAACAACCCTGAGATTCCACCTCACACCAGTCAGATTGGCCAAGATCCAAAACTCAGATGACAACAGATGCTGGCGAGCTTGCGGAGAAAGAGGAACACTTCTCCACTGTTGGTGGGGTTGCAAACTAATACAACCACTCTGGAAATCAGTCTGGCGATACCTCAGAAAATTGGACATAATACTACCTGAAGACCCAGCTATTCCACTTGTGGGCATATACCCAAAAGACACCTTAGTACACAACAAAGATATATGCACCACAATGTTCATAGCAGCTCTATTTATAATAGCCAGAAGCTGGAAAGAACCCAGATGCCCTTCAGAAGATGAATGGATACAAAAATTGTGGTACGTTTACAAAATGGAATACTACTCAGCCACCAGAAAAAATGACTTGACCAAATTCTTAAGAAAATGGCTGCATCTAGAGAATATCATTCTGAGTGAGATAACCCACTCACAAAAGAACAGACATAATATGCAGTCACTGATAGTGGGGTGATAACCCCCAGAGGCTCGCACTGCCCCAGAAACAACTCACAGACTGTAGGAAGTCCAAGAAATAAACAAAACAAAACAAAACAAAAAAATCTTTACACAACAAGAAAACTTTGACTATTTTCATGTTTCATTTTGTTTTGCATGTACTTTGTGCTCATTGTAACTATTGGGTTTTCGGTGCATACTTTAAAAAGATCAAGTACGGAATATTCATATAGACTTATGTAAAAATTATTTTAAAATCTGAAAAAAAAGTACTGACAAAAATGTATTGTATAATTTTTCGCAAAAAAATGCTTGAAATCTGTACATTTATCTTTGTTTTGTAAAATAAAGATGTTAACAAAATTTGGGGTAATAAATCTGAATTCCTATAAAAAAAAAAAGACAGCAGAGTCTTTAAGACGTTCGCAAATAAAAGTACTACCTCTCAATACTATTACTTTGGAGATTTATTTTTAACCAATGAACTCTGGAGGACATTGAAACCACCATAATGTGTCCCAAGGCCAGAAGCAGGTTATCAGTAGAACTGAGCTCTCTGAAGGTTCTAGACAAAAGTTCCACTTTGAAGTACTTTCAATTTGCTGGTTTGTTTCAGTTGTAGAATCACAGTTTCTTCCCACACAAGCTCCCAGCCAGGTGATGCTATCAGCAACCAGAGGCCACCTTCTTGTCCTTTGCATGTGTCTTTGACAGCCTTAGATAGTTCACTGGTTCCTAATACTTACATTGTATCTTGCCATCTTTAGGACAAAACTCTCTAACTGGGCTTATGTGATCTGTCATCCCCCCAAATAATGTTGCTTTTGATCATTCCCAGGTCCACTGGCCAGTAACCTCAACTGCCTTTGCAGTATTCTTATTATCATGTAAAGTTTAATCATGATTGCAGGCAAAAATGAAACACCAAGGGGAAAAAGTTATGCAAGACATTACTCTCAATACAGAAGTAGGAACAGCCCTTGAAGCTGATTTAAAAAGAGATCAAGAGCGTTATCCAAGAGCAGAACACAAATGACCAAGGAGACATCAGCCTTATGCACATCAGGCAGAGAACTTGCATAACACTTGTCTATGTGGCTCTTTGACTAGTCTTTCAAGCCATCAACATGAAACCAAACATATTTCACAGCCAAGTCTATCAGTTATAAGAAGGAAAATTCTGATCTGTACACTAGCAAGTGGCACTTAACGGGTGTTTTACATGCCTACTTGCAAGTCATTATTTCACCAGGCTACAATACCGTGACAAAATGAATGTGTTTAAACTTTGAAAAGGCGTACTGCTGGAAACACAAAATTGAGAAAGTGTATTTAGAAAAATAAACCTTAAGATATTGTAAAAAAAAAAAATACTTCAGATTTGTGGTGAACTTTTTGTAGCAGCCTAAGAGGATGCCAACCTAAAGCTGTCAGAGAACTCTATGAACATGACCCCAGCCAGGGCACGACTAATGTGTACCAATAAAAACATGAGGGGTGTATGTTAAAAAGGATGCCTGGAAAAATCTCTGCATTCACCATTCACCCATCCCCAGTTTAGTGAAAATAAAGAGGCAGAGGATTGGAATTTTTAAATAAATTGCTTCTGGTAATGAAGTATAACTTCCATTAAGAACAGAAGTAGATAATAAGTCAAATAACAAATACTCAATTCATTTAGTTATTACAAAATTGCTACATCCAACTAGTCAACACCCAAATCAATAACTGGAACATTACTTGTCCTATAAAGTCCTCTCCAAGCCTCTGCTCTCCCACAACCCTTAGTCTCCTTTCCTGGATCCCTCCTATCCTAACTTTGACTATGGTGCTTTAGTTTTTCCATTTTTCCATTGTTGAATAAATGATTCAACAGTGTTCATTTGTACATGGCATTTTTTCTCAACAACCTATTGTCACGAAGTAGTTTATTCTCGCTGTTGCTTATTACTCCAATGTGTTTGTACCTATGGGCCTGAAACTACATGCTGTTGGTTCTCCGGATTTTAGCAATTCTTTTCTGTGTAATGGCAGTTCTTTTTGGTTTCTTCTTTTGTTTCTCTGACAACTGTAAGATTACATAGCTTTAATATTTATTGGATATTTTCTTATGTTTAGCTAGAAGTACTTATTTACTTTTTCTACTTTTCATTCTGAGTTGTTTGTCCTTTTTTTATCAACTTAAAATATTTATTTATACATTTCACATCTGATCCTTGTTGCCAGTAGATAGCATAGGGATTATTCATGTTCTTTATGGTATTTTCCAGTAACCCTCTATAATCATAGAGTTGAAATTCACATTTTAGTTTTTGTCTGACCATTGTTATTTGTAAACTAATTATAACATATTCCCCAGAACTCTATTTCATTCAGGAACTAGCAAGCCTCATGATCATATTACGTCTATATTAACAAAAATAAAAAGTTAAATAATTAAAAAAGAAATTTTTTTGAGCATCCCTGATCCTTGAGTTGTATGAAGACTAAGATACAGATGGCAAAGTGCCAAAGCCCTTAAAGGAAAATGAAGCAGGTAGAAGGAATCAAAAGAAATTCATCCCAAGGCTGAACATAATCTGAAGGGTCAAATCCAGGGCATAGATCACTTGAGCATTTAAGTGTCTCTGGTCAGAGATAAGTTTGTCCTTGTTTTTGTAATCTTTGTTATTAGTCTTCCATTGATGATTAAAGGAAAGATAGAAGGTAGGATGTTAGACTCAGGTATAGATGATATGGCTTAGATACAAAGTTTCCCTCAAAGACTCCAATCAATGAATCATCAACTGGTGGAGTCACTGTTTGATGGTATAATTGGGATATGATGAAGAATTTAAGAGAGGAGTCCCAGTGGAGGCAGAGGAGTGTAGTGTCTTTGAGAACTCTCTCTTGTCCTCAATCTTTCCCTCTTTTACTCTCCAGAAGTCATGAGATGAACTGCTTTCATCATCATGTAATTTCAATGTACTCACCCTTAGCCCAGAAGAAAGTAATGAGTTCTGCAACCTTGGTCTGACCACTCTAAAACCCTGAGTTTATACAAAGAACCCCAAAGTGATGGAAGTAATCTTCATTCTCACTGTTTAGTGCCAATATCCTCGTGATGGTATTTCAAATTGCTGTCATTGGAGTAAAGTGTATGAAAACTACACAAAAGTTTATGATAATGTTTTGAAGGTGCCTCTAGGAATCCACACACCATCATATGGTCTCCTTCAAGTCATGTGGAATATCACTATTTTGATAAAAAAAATAAAGTAAGGAAAATTATATGAGGAGACAGCAAAACATGACTTTGCAATAACATTTTTAAAAAACACAAATATCAAACAATACTTGGTACCATGTGATGGAATGACTCTATGGTACTAAATAAATATATCTATGTAATTTTAAACTTTACTCAGTGACTAGAATATAGAAACTGGTGGCTTCTGCTTTGAGCTGACAACTTTACCTGACATGAACACTATATATTAAGACACATTTTAAAGAAAATACAATCACCATTTCAACATGAACATGATTTTGGAAACCATACACTCATGAAATTACTGGAGAGATTTATAGCATCTACTAATGGGGGAAGAGTTAGTAGGACATTTCATTATCTAAAACATTGTTACCTGGAAGAATTAGGCTCTCTATAAATGAACCCAAGAAGTTAAATAGAAAAAATATGAGGTAAGCATGAAAAGAGAAATTTTAATTTGATACAGACAGTGTGTCTGTTATCGTAGGTTGCAAGTAGAAAATCTACGATTGGAGTAATTGTGTGACTATGAATGCAGACAGTGGGTAGGATGCTGCCAACCAGAGTTTGAGTGTGATGTCACCCTTTAACTCCTGAGAGACTTTAACTGCCCAGAACAGACTTATTAGCAGAGTCTTATTTCATTGCTAGGCTGGTGATCTAGACAAAGTATTTAGAAGTTCAACTGAGAGACATGTCATTCCATTTAGGTGACATGGACATGTGACAAGGGCATGTCCTACTGCAGCTTGAGTAGGTATGCTTTACACTTTAGTATCCTGTGTCCCTAGGAGAGCCCATTTGCAGCAAATATCTGGTCTTACTATTGCAATAAGGAATGATCAAGCATAGAAATGATCTATTTCAAAATATAGAAAATAAAAGTAAATATTTTTTTGCCAGTGTATGATAGAGGTTGTGAAGTACAAAGGTTATAGGTTTAGGAGAATTCTAGACTTTATCTCAAATTATTAGATACATATTTTCTATACAACTATTATTATTATTATGTATATAATTGGGGCACAGGATGTATGTGGAGATCAGAGGACAACACTGTAGAGTTAAATTATTCACTGCTACCTTTATGTGGCTTTCAAGGATTCAATTTAGATTGCCAACGTTGTGTAGCAAGTACCTTTACCCACAGATCTATCTCACTAGCCTATTCTCACCATTACATGTCATTGATCAACTTGTTAATATGCATTGCCATTTGGAACCTATTATTCTTCATTTATCACTTAGGATCAGCATAGTATCTATGTCTCAATAATGTGCATAAAGCACATAGCATGATACTTAGAATCATAGCAAGCATATGATCGATAACATTAAGTTTCTATCTTTTTCTTAAGTGATAAATTATTATGTTAGAGAGGAGGTATAGGAATTTGGCATGTTATGTGTGTGTGTATGTGTGTGTGTGTGTGTGTGTGTGTGTGTGTGTGTGTGTATGTGTGTGCATGTTTGTGTTATGTATGTATGGAGTGAATGTATTGGGGTATGCCTCTGCATTATGGATTGAAATTGACATATCTTCTATTGTTTTATGACAAGGGTAGAGGATGACATAAAGGAATAAGATTAAGTGTTTCTTTAGGAAAAATATCAGTAGTATAGTGTTATAATGTCCATCTACCATGATTCTAGTACATGGGTGATTATTATTTCTTACTTTCTAATCTCCTAGTGTCTAAAGTAGAATGCAGTACTATGAACAGACAGGAGACAACCCTCAGACTGAGCCACATACTACCCTTCTGCTCACAAGTACACTAAGTCATTGTAGCATACTATTTCCTTGTGTCTTGCTTCTTTCTTTCTGGTAGACAACATTTTGTTTATTTGTTTCTGTTTTTGTCTGTGAGCAGAACAAGTACAATGTCCTCACTAGAAGCCAATCACATGTGGGTATATAGTCTTGGATTGAAAATCCTATGAACCAAATTAAGGTAGACTAACAGTCTATTGTATCAATAGAGATGAACTAGTATATACGATCTATTTTTTTCTTTTCCATAAATCTTTTTCTCTTTTCCTTAGACTTTTTATAGAGTTAATTGATGACATCAGATAATAATGTATACATAATTATTTTACCTAAAACTCTGTTACATGGCATATATTATAATCATGTAAACAGCACATACATTGGAATTCCCATACAAGTCCTGGAATTTCCTTCCCTGTAGTTGCTAGATCATGAAGGAGCATTTTGGAGAAACCTTGTAATAGATAGCATGTTGGGGTGAGAGTGAGGTCAAGTAAGACAGCGTGTTTCTTCATATATAACATCAATCAATAAAAACCACTAACAATCTTGCATGCTGAATTAGTTCTAGTCCAAGGGATCAGGTAGAAGTAGATGAGAAAAGAGTTTTATATTATGATATATTTTATCATATCATATATATTTTACATGATCCACTCTGACAGGAGAGTTATGTAGCATGGGCTGGCAAGGATGGTTCAACCGTACCACAGAAACGAATTCGTATACTCAGTTCACTTTTCTCTTTTTATTTAAGTTTAGAACTCCAGGTGCTGGAAGGAGTCACATTATAGTGGGTTCACCAAGCTCAGTTAACTCAAGATTAGCAGCTCTCAACCTATGGGTTGTAACCCTTCCAGGGGTTGCATATCACACATCCTGCATATCAGATATTTGCATTAAGATTCATAACAGTAGCAAAATTACAGTAATGAAGTGGCAACAAAACAATTTCATAGTTGGAGAATCACTACAAAATGAGGGACTGTATTGAAGGGTGGCAGCATTAGAAACATTGAGAAGCACTGCTCTAGGTGATCTCTCACAGACCTACCTAGAAGCTTATTTATTTCCATGGTGATTTCAAGTCCCACTGGGCTGAAAATCAAGGTGACACATCACAAGCAAAAAAAAAGAGGTAAATTGGTGAAACTAGGAGAGAACCCTTCAATGCCAGCTTGCTTTAAGTTTATCTGTGATCTACCCATGAGAAACTCTTATTCTTATCGGAAGACATTTTCCCCACACCTCTGTGAGTTTCCAAACAAGAACCCTGTCTAGCTTTACTTACTCCTGCTCACCTATCTATTTCATGCATGAAAAATACAAACATGTTCTAGTTTTACTTGACGAAAATATACACAGGAATCCTGTCTTAGTCAGGGTTTCTATTTCTGCACAAATATCATGACCAATAAGCAAGTTGGGGAGAAAAAGTTTCATTCACCTTACACCTCCACATTGTTGTTCATCACCAGAGGAAGTCAGGACTGGAACTCAGTTGGGTGAGGAAGCAGGAGCTGACACAAAGACCATGGAGGGATGTTGCTTATTGGCTTGCTTCCCTGGCTTGCTGGGCTTGCTCTCTTATAGAATCCAGGTGTACCCAGGGATGCCACAACCCACAATGAGCTGGGCCCCGCCTCTTGATCACTTACAGCTGGATCTCATGGAGGCATTTCCTCAACTGAGGCTCCTTTCTCTCTGTTTAACTCCAGCTTGTGTCAAGTTGACATAAAAAGCCAGCCAGTACAAATCCATAGGAAGGAAAAAAGACTTCCAATATGAATAAAATGGAGTGCACTAGATTTCCCAGTGCACTCCCATGAGGCAAAAAGAAAGAATGAATAGAATGAAGTTTGTTTCTCATAGCATTCTACCCTGTCACACTCTACAACATCCTCATTTCTTCCTCTGTGAAGTGAAGCAGTAAGGCTGAAGCTACAAGCTGATGAATAAGTGTTTAATCCACACAAATGAGGGAAAAACTAGGAAGATATGGGAAATAAAATTGGGGGAGCATTCTGAAGGATTTTAACTTTTGAGGGGTCTTTATAACACTTTATATGTGTACACTTATTATGCTGTATGTAAGTTGCATCAAAGTCCATTTTTATTCACTAAGGTAGCAGAATAAAATTAAATTCATATAGCTAACTTGTTTATTTTACTGATGTTTGGTATTCTCATTAGAACCAATTAACATTCAGAGGTAAGGTTAAGGGAAAAGTCAATAAGCCTTAGGAGAAATGAGAGGCAAGGCACAATCTATTCTTAATGACCTTCAAATAGAAACTTTCAGTTCAATGACATCACGTGGTAGTATTTGTTCACATTATCTATTGCTTGGCACTAAGTGTAAAGACTTTTTTTTTTCTCCTTTATTGTCGTTGAGCATTGTCTGCCAGGACTGTGCATTGACTATATATTTAAAATAATTTTTAGCAAATAAAAATTAGACAGCAATTAAGAAAGGGAATTAGAATCATCTAATAATCTGATGATATTTCGTATATATTAGCTGGTTGGTGGCTCTCAAGTCTTTGCTTGAGGATAATCCATTGAATTTACATTTGATTAATCAATCTGTTTAGAACTTTTATATTACACAATATAAATGAGAAAACAGGCTGTCATCTAAACTAATTTACCAGACTTACTCTCCAGAAAGTGTAGGTAACAAAATCCAATGTCTTTTTTCATGTTACATTGCATTTCTTTATTTCTTTATGGACACCAGGCTCTAAAGCAAACCCAGTCTGAGAAAGGTGAGAGCATCACCACAGAGATACCCAAGTTCTTAGTTGGAAAAAATGCTTCCTTTTAATAACCAGAGTAATGCTTCTATCACACTTATGCTGACGTAATGAAATTAAATAGCCCAGGGAAGGTGAATGTAAAAAATACATATTTACCCCAATAAAAACATAAGACAAAAAAAATCAACTGAAAAGTGTAAAACAAACAAAACAGCAACAAAAGAACAAAAGTAAAGCTGAATGGAAGGAACAATATATTGGAAAGCAAGCAAAAATTTGCTGCATTTATTTTTCAACATGACATAGCTGTTATAAAGATTTATCAAAAATGTTTATTTCAATTTAGTTAATGAAGTAGAGATGTAAGGACACAGCTAACTTACTCCTATTTTGTAGGTTTTAATTGAGATTTTTGTCAAGTTTTCATTCAGCATCTTAAGACAATTCACAAGGAGACAATTCAAAAGGAGCCCCTTTTCCTGTTCCTTGTGTTTAGCTTGCTTACAATTTTCTTCATTCTTTTTATTCAGATAATCTCTGGCCCAGGTATTTGAATCACTGTGGCTTGGACTGTAAGCTCACTCAGAGAACAAGAAGTACAAATCGTGCCTCATTTCAAACATGCAGATGGCTGGAATAGTCAGGGCAAACTAGTATATAGGTGCTCAGGCAAGGGTTTGGGGAGTTTGAAAACAGACATCTTGTTACCAAGCTGATAATAAGACCCTACCTTAGGGCTGAAGACCCTAACTTAAGGCTGATTGACAATTTGGTTTAAGAACATTTTAAAATGATGCAAAGGGTTGGTTGAAACAAGATGATAAAGATTGAAACTTGATCGAACAGGACAAGAATGTGATGATGAAATCTGACAAACATGTAGAAAGTACAGTGAGGATGGCTTATCTTTGCCTAAATGTCCTTTGACACTGACTCTGATGGAGAAAGAGAGAGTGGTAAGTCTATGCTTTTCAATCATTATAGTCAAAATTGTGGAGATGTCTACCAAGACCAAGATGTTGAGCTCTGTCTTTGAATATAGATCACTTAATCTTTCCAAAAGCAACATTCCTAATAATATGCACATATCTTACCTTGACTTTCTCTAGAGCATACAATGTTAAATCTACCATGTTTCTCTACAGTAAATCTTAACGTTATAATGCATTCCCAGTCATTTTGAAGTCACTGCAAATACAATTTATATGCCAAAATTAAGTATCTAATTAAGTTCTATTAAGCGTGGACAAAACATGAACCAACTGCTGTTTCCTTCTTTCCATATCTTACATTTGGTTCACAATATAGATGCTTCTATTGTTAATTCCTTGCCCATTGCCTTTTACTTTGGTTGTGTTAGATGTTCCAGGGAAATAGTGCTTTAATTTTAAATTTTCATTTCTTGTACTAATCTTCATTGTCACCTTTTTATATATTCTAAAGTGTCATCATAGTGTTCATTCTTGAGACTGTGCTGAGAACTTTCTAATATCTTTTAAATTCTTTCTATCTTATGTGTCTCAGAAGAAAAAAAATAAGCAAAATAGGCAAAGGCACATAACTGTAACTTAATTGACAAATGGAAATAGATTATCTTTTTTCCTTTTACACTGACTTCTTTCCTGTTAACATTCATCCTTTGCTAACAGTCATTCCCTAATAAAGAGCTAGAGTCACATTTCTCTATTTCTGCTTTACAAAAACCAGCATAAAATGCATATTTTAATTTTGATAATTATATATGTACATAAGGAACTGTATTTACATTGAAACAAATAATATGAAACTTAAATATTTCTACAGGAAACATCCTGATACATAAGGGATTTGTAACTAAAAATATCCAAGCTCTATCTACATACACTTTCCTAGCTTAACAGAAAAGTTTGCAAGAATAGTCCATTTTGGAATTACTGCTTTTGAAAAATAAATTAATTTATTACAGTTTGGAAAGGGTCCTTTGAATTCTCTTCTTAAATATGACCATAATGCAGATAAATTGGTGGATTAATTTCATAGAGTTTTCCTGCACATGAGATGATTTAAGTGGTATAGATGTTGCAATAATAACAACCTAAACTTCATTCTAATGCAAGCTGTTGAAGGATGCTTTTATTGCTTCTTATCATATTCTCCACATTACTACTAGTACTGAAAGTTAAAAATGCTTACAATTCCTCTCATCGTAGCTAAATAGATGGTAAGCTTTGATTTATTCACATATAAGTAATTCAGTCCCAGTACTATTTTTTACTCTCATTACAAGAAATAAATATAACTGCCATTTTGTGGATTAATTATAAGCTAGCCATCATATTTGTAATGTAAGCTCCAATGTAAGCACTCTCTATAATGCTACATTCAAATATCCTAAACTTTTGACATACTTTTAATTGATTTGGTGACCAAACTGCATGAAAGTTTAATACAGCCTGTGATTTGAGAGGAGAACACTAAGTTACACATGTCTAGATATTTTGTTCTGCCCAGTGCACTGTCCTTTCTGCTCACTGGGACCTGTTGCTTGCAAACAGTAGGCACTCAATAGATGTCTACTGAGTAGATAAAATGCTAAAACTAAATCTTAACAGTGAGGGACTGAACATAGTAATAAAATAACTCCTAATGATATAGTTAAACCTCACACATAGGCCATGGTATCACAAATCCAAAGGAGCTTCTTGTGGTAGATGTCCTTTCAACACAGAAACCTACAACTCACCAACAAGCAGAGAATAAGAAACTTTAGAATGCTCAGTCTTAAATAGGATGTCTAAGTGATTCCTTCCTCCCTCAATGCTAAGGAGTCTATTTAGAAAGTGGTACAGGAAAGTGTAAAAAGTCAGGGATGCTAGATAATTTCAAGAAACCTGTTTGCCAGACACAACAGAGTAGATGCCTATTTGAAAGCACAGAGACTGTGAGAGCCTGGATAAGGCATGAGCAAGCTCAAGCCAAACAAACTCCCAGCATAAGGGATGGGAAGTGGTACTCCTAGAAAAGGAGTTCTTAGAATATGGTTGCTGCTGGAGGAGGGAGAATACTAATCCCAAAGATTCAAGGAGAAAATCTAAGGCAAGGTATCAAGGCCAAATTAATTATAGCAAGCTTTGTATGTTTGTATACTTGGGCTTTCTCTCTAAAGGTGGTGTTCAAGAGGCCAGCAATAATCATGGGTAAAATTGAGGATTTTATAGACCAGGTGTAGGGTGTTTCCAAATGGGGGGGGGGTGGCAGGCAAATAAGAAAGTTATAGAAGAAAAACAACAGCATAGCAAGTTGCTCATAACAGCTTCCTGAAACAAAGGTTGCAAGATGGTCATAACAAGGTAATCATAACAAGGAGGTCATGACAAGGTGGTCATGACAAGGTGGTCATGATGAGGTGGTCATGACAGGATGGCCCTAACAATGTAGTCATAACAACTTGGCCATAGTAACCTTTTGAAATAAATGCATGGTTGCCATTTCCTAGAACAGGCAGTACAGAACCATTGGTAGTTAAGGTTACAGGTGGGACATAACCCAACCCTTGAGAAACAGATTTAATCATAAACAGGAATAAAACTAGTTTGATTTTATTATAAGATGGTTTTCAAGCCAAACATGAAGGCAGGCTGATTTATCATTAGAGGTATAAAAATAGAAACAGACAGATAAATTATGAAGGTGAGAGTGTAGGGAGGTGGGGAAGGATCTGAGAGGATTAAGGGGGAAAGAATTAATATGATCAAACTATGTTATATAGTATTTTCAAAGAATAAATAAAAAAATTTCTAAATGAGTAAATGCTAAATTATTTGTGCCAATTTAGAAATTTTTAAATAGAAATTTGTATTTATTCATACAAACAAATTACCAAAGCTTAAGATGATGAATATTCAAGTTACTCTAATTAAATCATAGCCAATATAGACACCAATCAAAATATCACATCGTTCATAATTAAAATACATCCAGTATATATGCCCATGAAGAGAAAAAAATCAAGTCTGTGCTCTGCTCAGGCTAGCTTCCTGTCAGGGGGCCCCATAGTGCCAGTCTGATGATCATCTTGAGCTTAATCCTTGCCTAGACCATCCAAGTAACCCTATGCAAGGTTCTTCTGTCTCTAAGTGACCACCCGGCAGTAACTGCACAAGCCTGGGGACGGGGGCAGGGAGAGCAGGCCATTCTGGAAATGATCCCTGCTGGCTGCCAGAATACATGAATGCGTTATTACACTAATAAGACAACTTTTGAGATGACCCCAGGCACTCTCAAATATCACTAGGAGGAAGGAACAAGTAAAAAGAAAAAAAGATAGAAAAAGATGTGGGCACAGTAAAGAGAGGCAAAATTGGAGACTTAAGGGTAGTGACATGAGTAGCCAGTGATGCCATCTGGGACATCTTGTAGTATCTTTGCCTAACCTGCCACTGGGGACTATGTCTGGG
This sequence comes from Micromys minutus, assembly GCF_963924665.1. NCBI lineage: Eukaryota > Metazoa > Chordata > Mammalia > Rodentia > Muridae > Micromys > Micromys minutus. The sequence goes on along the minus strand of NC_137974.1, from coordinate 26,310,276 downwards.
TCCTGTGGTCTAGGGCTGCACAGATCTCTAACCACCAAAGGCTAGGCAGACATCCTGGTCTGAGATGGGCATGTTGATGTCAGAGGGCTATGCCAAACTGGACCCACCCTCACCTGGGCATTATAGGAGAGGTGTCCCTGAGGGTATGAAAGCAGGAACCTGTTTCTGCCCCTCACCAGTTGCAGCACATGGGAGAGCAGCGCCTCCCTCTCCTGGGCAGCAAAGTAGACCTGGACCTCCAGACCATGGTGTGGGTGAGCCACCCCTGAAGGTGTGAGCTTAAGAGAGTTGACCTTTATTACCTGCATGCTGTGCAGTCAGCTGAGTGAGGAAATGATGCCACTCTACCTCATCTCATGCCTCACCAAGAATAGCAAATAGGAGAGCAGGCACACAGGTCATCAGAGTGGGAAAGCAGGCTGTGCACCCAATCTGAGAAACACAGTAGCTGGTCATGAATGTGGAGGTTGCAGATGAGCTCACACCAAGGTTGTTAGTGTGGGAGAGAGCTAACTCTGCCTCTTGTTTGTTGGGAGAGACGCCCTTCTTCCCTCCTTCATCCCTAGAGTTGGCCCCAAGTTAATGACAGTGGAAAAACTGGCCATGATCTTCACCAACTGCAACAGCAGGGAGAATGGGCACTGTACCTCATCTAGGTGGCAAGGAAGAACTGGCTCTGGTAGCAGGGAGTCTGGTGAGCAGGCCCTGAGGGCACAAGAGCAGAAGAAACTGGTGGAGCTGAGTAGCTCTAATATTTCTAAGGCCCAGATCCAGTGCTTTGGTTTGGTCCACCACGTCTACCATCAATGAACTGCTGGAGTGCATGAAGGGGCCAGTCCTACAGATTCCAAACCACAAAATCTCCATGACATAGGACAGTATCAGTAGATCTGAGAGGATTTCCAGTGAGGTCCCACTATTGATATAGTAGCAGAAGCCAGAGGTCTTTTACCAGACCAGCCAGTCATTGTAATGAGTAGTTGCAAGCACTGCAGGAAAACAGGGTATACTGCCAGACACACTGTGACACACTACAGCCTCCACAAAAAGATTTATTTTTCTCTGTAGTGAGGAGGGTTGCCAGGGGGAAATGAGTGAGATTGGGGTGTATGGTATGAAATTCACAAAGAACGTCTATATTTTATATAGAAGCAGATTTTACTGTCTTCAAGAACAGAGACAAAGTGGATTGCTGTGGAAATATTGCACATTGGGGACTTAAGAATCAATAAGGTTGCAAAGACCTTGGGAAATTGGACACTTCAGATGCTAAAATCTGCAAACACAAAGTCAACATCTCAAAAGCCGCTCTTTTCCCAAAGAGAGTCAGTTCTCTTGGTTTACAGGATCTAGATCATGTAACTGAACTAGATCTATATGTAACTTAGATCTAAAATGATTGCTACAAAAACCCTTGGAAATATAATGATCTTGACTCAGTATCATATAAATACATAATTCAATGTAAATAGCATGTGACTTTAATCTGAAAAATAGTGTCTTTCACTTAATTCACAAATCCGTTCTTTCCTAATATCCTAGAGATTTAAACAATGTGGCATCACATATTTAGGCCAACCCAAGATTATTGAATATATAAAAATCTTATCAGGTTGATTGTCATCACAAAAAAAGATCATCTAGAAAGCATCTTGGACAAAGTCAATTGAATATGGTTAATCTTTCCAAACAAAGTCACTCTTTGAAATAAACAAACAAACGAGCAAACAATTTAAGCCACAATATAAAATCACTCAAAATTCTTGTATAGTTTCAATGTTATTTTTTATAAATAATAAAAGTAATGTGGTATTTAAACTAAATTTAAAACTACCTGCTCTTATTTAATGTTAATATAATAGTCTTTAGCAGACACTGAAAACCAAATCACATCAAAATAACTGTCTTCCAAAAGTAGACTCCAAATAAGCTGCCCAATGGCGAACATAGAAAAGGTAGCCTTGTGTATATTCAACATGCATATCTATGGCAACCTGAATTTGGCAAGGAAGAGTTTAATTTATGTGCAATTTATATTTCTGTGAAAGTGTTACATTTTAACAAGTCATTATTATAAAAGATTTTCAAAAGAGAATATGTTAGACATTCTTTCCAAAGAGTGTTGAAATGAAAGAACATTGTTCTTTTGATATAACCAAATGCTTCACAGAAGGGAACACGTTTTATGATTATTTAATAGTATAATAGAAGTTCCATTATTCAGAGTTGCAATAAGCATGCAATTCTCAAAATTCAAAAGAAATAGTACATTCAGTATAGATTTATTGAGCCCTCAATCAACAATGGCCAGTTATCAGGTGCTATAAAATACACTTCTAGAGTAAAATATTTGCTTAGAAATTTTTATATTAATTACATATACTTACAAATGAATAGCTGAAATAAATAAAAATGAAATATAAATAAAAACAGAAGAGATATTGTTAGGTAATATATGAATAATATTTATGTATATATGTTATGGGTTTTCTTAGGGTATAGGTTACTGCTTAGAGATACAAGATTGTTTAAAGCAGATATAAATAAAAATTAATTACAGGATGGAAAGGTGTCAAGAGTTGAATAGAACTAGTATAGAATAGTTGCATCATCCAAGGTATGAAAAGACCAATTATCAAATACATTAAAAGCATCTGTAAATATAAGTTAAAACTACTCTAAATAGATCAACAGAAATAAGGAAAGTGTAATTTGGTAACAGATTGTGGCTGTTGTTGAATGCCAGATAAAGAGTTAGGGGTAAAGAGTACCAGCTCAGCAGGACAGTAAAATGCTGAAATAAGTCTGGCAATAAGAGTGGGACAATCTGGAGAAAGGGAGACAAGCTGGATGGATGATGCTTTTATAGAAAGCTGGGCTTGATGTACTGAGAGTCTAAACTAGACTGACAGCTGTAAGGACAGCCACGGGGAGAAGACAGTGCATAGGGTGCTTTAGGAACAAATAAATGATACCATTGGTAAGGGAGATGAGATGCTTGTCATTACTGATGAGAAAGAAAATGAGAAGCAGAAAAACACAAGAAGGCAGAGACAGTTTTTATCTCTTTTCTGAGGTCACAAGGGGGAGATATTAAAATTTTGTGGATGATATTTGTGCATATTAATTTCCTGGGGTGAATGTGCTTTTATCTTCTAAAGAGAAACTAACTGAGGAGGGCTTTTAGGAAACTTATGTCTGCTCTTAAGACTTCTGAATCAATACATAAGCCTACAGATGGTGTTGTTGGTAGAAATAATTAATTTGAAGAGTAGTAAGTAAAGTTCACTTTTTTCTGATTTATTGGATATATTTTATTTACATTTCAAATGATATACCCTTTCCTGTATTCCCCTTCATATCCCCTATTCTAGCTCCCATCCCCCTGCTTCTATGAAGGTGTCTTTTCACCTCCTTGGCCTGGCATTTCCGTACACTTGAGCCTTGGCAGGACTAAGAACTTCTCCTCCCATTGAAGTTCATTTAAAATACTCTCCAAATATTGGCTCTAAGGATGACTGACCAAGTCAGAAACTATAAGTTTATTACTATTTCTTAAAATTTTCTGTTAATTCTATAAATCTTCTATATATTTTATGGACAAATATCAGTTAAACATGAATTAACCTCAGTAAACAAGCCTATAGTAAACTTTATTAGACAGAAAAATAAAATAAAAGACTCTTTTAGAGAAAACTATACTCATGTTCTTGGATGTAGCTTTCTCTATGCTAGTTCAATGTCTCCTTTCTTCTCTAAATCCTTGTGTTTAAATCTATAGTAAAATATTTCTACTAATGACTTCTCTTTCAGAGGACTCTGGTTTTATTGCCAACACCCATACCATGGTTTACAATTGTCTACAACTCTAATTTTTAGAGATCCAATGGCCTGGTCTGGCCTCCTCAGACATTGCACACTTGTGGTTCATAGATATACTTGACAGGAAAACATTCATGCATAAGCATGTATGTGTGTGTGTGTGTGTGTGTGTATGTATATATTTCAGATCAGAAAAGTTGAGAGATACTCTGCTTTGGCAACAAGGATTTATTGGGACAAACTTAGTTCATTCCTCAGGATGACACTTCTTCATGGCCAGCACTTTGTGAAAAGAACTAGAAACATCAATCATTAAACAAAGAAACAAACAAAAATATAATTTTTGTCTACCATATTTTAAGAATATTAATTTGACATGATAATTAATTTCTGCCAGCATAGTTATTGAACATATCTGCTGACTTATTTAAAAGGCATACTCTTACAGGTTAGTTTCACTTGTGTTGAGAAGTTTTATGAATACCCTATCTAAAACATTTCTGCAACAACACATTTATTTGTTAATCAAGGAGCTAAGAACACAGCAAGATTCGATTTGGGTTTCTCTATTAGATGCCTTTCACTAAGTCCAAGAAAAACAGCCAAATAGTAGAGAAACAATACATTTTTTAAGAAAAATTAAGGAACAGAAGGATGTATGGACAGGTAAATAAATTATCCTTGATGTCAGATATCTACCATGTAGAATGTATACAATTTTACATTATTTCTGGATACAATGAACTCACGTTTTGAAAGAAGGCCCTTTCAGTTCTGGTACAAATCACTGTAAAGCAGAGAACAGTGCCCAGCTAGGAAAGCAGGTGTAAAATGGCCTGACTAATTACAGCCTTGTCAAGTGATAGCTACAAGGCAACCAGTGACTGTCCTGATAGTAAATTTCTGTGAGTCCAGCCTATTGGAATAAGAAATTACACATAAGGGGAAAGTATCTAAGTCATGGGGAGATGACCAGGATTGTAATGTCCTTGATTTGAGGAATGAAAATGCATAGTGTCCAGGAAATACACAACAGCCACAGGAAGAAGAGAGAGGGCTTGTTGAAGCACAGCATTGAGTTTCCTGGCCAGGTCTACCAAATTATATTTGATGGGAAAAGGGTCTCCCAGATGGAGAACACGGCTCTCCCGTTCAAGATCCACACTGGTAGATTTCACATCCTACTCTAGAATTTTTTTATGAGGCTATGGCTATAATAATGCATTGGACTGCAAGCAGAAAATCAAGAAACATTTGGCCGCAATCAAAGCCTGAAGGTCTAGGACAACAGGCACCTTTCAATCTCCTGTTTTGGGTCTTTTTGTCAAAATCATCACCAAATGCACAGGGGCTCTCCATCCCTAAGGGTAAAGAAAGCTATTAGTGAATTGTAGGACTATATTGTCCCCTACCCTTCATTGCCTGAAGGCCAGGAGTACAGCCTTTTATTAGCAGCCCTGCTCACTGAAGTGGAGGAGACATATCCAGATGGCAAGTCACCTGCTTCTAGGCACCACATAGAAGCAATTACTGTCATTTGGCTTCTAGCCATAGCAGCAGTAAAGAGCTTGGTATTTTAGTCACAATAACCATATTCCAATTGCAGAAAGTTTTACATAAATAATAATATTCTTTTAGGAAAAAGCTGTCTTCCAAATCATCATGGTGAAAATCAAAATGAAGTCAATATTTTTAGTAATAATTACTCTCCACTGTTCTGGAAAAGTCATATCATTCTTTCTGCAAACCACCTGGTGGTATTTAGAACTTGACTTTCTTTATGCCAATGAAGATGACAATGATAATTTCAACAAAAGAAATGGATCTATAAAGCAATAAACTATTTCAGATAGGCATTTTCACACTTGAAGAATGGATTATTTCAATGAAATCCAGCATTACCTGAGAATAATTCAGCATCTGTCTAACTACTATTTTCATCTTACTAAGTTAACTAACTACATGTGAACCATAATGTTCTTAATAGAAAATCATTATTTCTATTTAACTTGTATATCCAAACCATTTATTTTCTGCATAAAATATTGTTCTCTAGTGTGATTATTTTTTAAATAAAAATGGACAGTGTTTGTCCCTACATTACTGAAAAAGAATACCTAAAGAGGTATATGAAAATATGCACCAGATTGGAGATGAACAGGAGAGAATTTGCAATAGATATTTTCATGTTGAATTTTAGAACTGAAAACTCACATCTTTTCCCTCCCCTATTTCTCTATTCCCAATCTATGCTATGACACCTTCTCAGTAACAAACAAGTGTACTAATGCACTATATTTACTATCCACCAACCCATTAATATGCAGGTACATGTGTGTATGAGACATATAATGTAAATGTTGTCCACTTGCATTGCAGTATGCTTATAAAGAGGTTTAAGGCTCCATTTGTCAATATAAAAGACAAAGGGGCCCTGAACTCCATATGGCTGGTAGAGTATTAGCAAGTACTTTATTAATAGACAGTGCTTTGACAAAACATAACTCACTACAAGTTTCCGTTTCTTTGTTCTCACTTACATAAATTATGTTCCCCATTGATTATGACTTCTGCCTCAAGAGTCAAGTGAGCACTTACTCAGCAAATGATGACTGTGCATTTATTAAAGACCAGCCCTTATGCTGAGACCAGCATTTTAACCCTATTAGCCTGTCACCTTTTCAGTTTTATATGAAAGTAAATACTAAAGACTGCTACCTGCTGTGAAGAACAGAATGTGTAAAACTAGAAGGAAAAGTGCTTTTGCTTTGTGTTTAGCTGCTGTTTTAAAGAAGCAGGGATTAGCACTATTGAATCGGGATTCATAACATTTATGTAAATTTAAGAATTTTTAAAGTTATTATTAATAATGACCGAAGCCTTGATGGTGTAGCTTTAGTAAATAAAAGACTAGGTTCAGGCTCTCTGGTTGGGGGAAGGCTAAAGCATAAGAAGGGAGAAGTGTGGAAATGGAGAAGGCCAAGGAACAAGGGAGCTAAAGAATGAAAGGAGAGGGGAGGAGGAAGAGAGGAGAGGAAGGAAGAATGATGAGCTTACATCCACTACTGACGCTGAGTCATTATTAGATTAGCACCACTCCTATTCCTGCCCTTCACAGGAATCTCCTCATGCTGAGGCTGGACCTTGACAGTGCAGGTATTTTATTTTGGTGGTTCAAAAATGAAAGGCAGAGGACTGGGAGAAAAACCAATTACATGTATGGTCTTCATATCAGCACTTTGGGCAATCAGGACTCAATCTTGCTCCCCAGAACCTGCATATAAAACATGTACTCAAACAGTCAGAGATGACGTTGAGAGAGGGCTCAGAGGTTAAGAGCACAGACTGCTCTTTTTGAGGATCTAGGTTTGATTCCTAGCACCACATTGATGCTCAGGACTATATATAACTCCAGTTCCAGGGATGTGACATCCTCTTTTGTTCTCTGCAGGTATCTGGAGCATACATCATGTACAGTCAAATGTGAAGACAAAAGCTCCCAAGCAAAAAATAAAAACAGTTAAAAATAGTCCATGATTTGAGACACAATGAGAGAGCATTTAGTCCTGGCTGCCAAACCCCAGTGAGGCTGGCATGCCCTAAGATGTTAATTCTCTTGGATCTTGGGGTGGAGACAAAGAGATAAGTCAATGGTTGAGAACACTTACTGCCTTGGTTCAGTTCACAGCATCCGTTAACACCTGCCTGTAATTCGACTTCCAAGGGATATTCCCTCTTCTCCAACAGATCAACATGAGCATGCACATGATGCAGGAAAATTTACTCAAGCACACACAGAAATATTAATAAAATTAATCTAAAACAGACTAATGCTTATTGATAAACGAAGAGTCAGAGCTGGAGTCATAGGAGATTCCAGAAAACAAAATGTAGGTTACAGAAATACATGTATATACCTTTAAAATTTGTATATGCCTCTCATTCACAGTGTTTAATTTAGCAGTCTGCAGTGTTCAATGTTCAGTACAACAAAGTCCAGTCTAAGGCAGAATCACCCTGTCGTCTTCATTAATATCCAATGTATCTTCCTTATACTATCCACTTGAAATAATTTCATTCCCAACCAGGAAGAAAACAGGTTTGATGCATGGTTCCTGATGAGATGGGCACTTCATCCAGGAGAAGAAGTAGTTAAACCCAGCAGTTTAACTCTTGTTGCACTGTAACTGTGAATTTGTAGTTACCAGGAGGCAGGAACCTAAGTGTACTCTTTGTGTTCTAATGGCCACCAACTTGCCATGAAGTGGCTAGGTACAGCCCACTAGGGATGAAGGAAGAAGATTCCCTCATTTTAGACTTCCCTGAGAAGTTCAGTTCTTAAAAATATCAGTAGCAAAGTCCTTTGCAGTGAGAGGGAGACCATGTTTGTTAGGCTCACACTGGGATCCCTGCCCTGTTCTTATGATAGAGTGGTGAACCTTCAATCAGAGCTGCAAAACTACACTGTGATTCTATCAGAAAATGTTTATGTATGAAGAACTATTAACCCGAAGCGTATATGTGAGCAGTATGAAGTGAAGAGAACCCTGTAGGATGATGTCATTATACAACAAGGCATGTTGAGCCTATCAATAAATGAGAAGGAAGGTTGGGAAAAGGAGTCTAGAAAGGACAGAGGAGGAACAGAGGGAGATTGAAGAGGGGGCATCATGGAAGTGAATGTGTATGTTTCTCTCGGTGCATCTCTATATGGATAAGGTTTCACTTGGTGCATCTCTTTATGGATAAGGTTATTATGAATATTTTATATGGGATGGAATTGTACAGGATCATTTGACTTATCTAGGTGGGCAAATTGTATTATACCAGTTGGGTCAGAGTATTTGCTGTGTTCTTTGATGTGGCGACTTAATTGAGTTCAAAGAGGATGTAGTGTCGGAATGCACAAAGCCCACCACAAAGTTTGGATGTGTGTGTGCAAGGCTTGGCAACAACATGCTAAGGGAAAGTGAGCGAAAAGCACGTGCTTGGGCAGTTGCGAACCACCTGGGATGGAAGCAGCTGGGACAGTTGGAGTGAGCTGCTTGGGAAGGGAACCATGTGGAGAGCTCAGTTTGTAGATCGTGTGATAGAATCCTGGTGCCCGGTTCCACACTAAAGCAGCTCCCACCTAGTGGGACCGCGGGACTGATAGCAACAGAGCCACTTTCTTTTTCCTCAACAAATCCCTGTGAAGTTCGGCCATGGTAGGTATAAGGAACGGCTACTATCTCTAGGATGAGAAAGTAATGTCAAGGAAGGTGAAGATCATGTCCTTGTTCACGGTGACCTGACTGTTGCTTTCTGAGTAACAGCTGGCATCACATGGGCAGAGCTGACTGAATATCTGCCTTATGGAAGAAGAAGTCTCCTTTCTAGGCTCTAAAGAAAATTCTTTTTAGAGAGTTATACCATGAAGGCACTGCTGGGCTACAGAACAAGATGGAGATTTCTGTACTATCAAGGTCAAAGGTGAAAGAACCATTACGTTCCGGGAGCCTGCTTACAGTGGGACCAAGAAGGAACTCCATTTCCTCCTTCAATGCCTTTTCATCCTGATCCACTTACAGAACGAGGGGCTATCAGGCAAAGTGGATATTCTTAAAGTCTTTATTCCTGTTTTCACAAGGGTAAAATGGTAAATTTGAAAATGAGAGGAAACAGAAGCAAGGGTGCGTGGCTCCATAGTTCACTGACCCATTATACAAACACTGGTACCAAAGGAGTGACTCATGCAGACATTTCATGGATAAGTCTCCTTGTAAACAGTTAGTTGGTTTTGTTATCTTTGTTTTGTCGTTTTACTTCACTCTGTACAGTTTTGGTCTTACTTAATTGGAGGATGTGTGTGTGTGTGTGTGTGTGTGTGTGTGTGTATGAGAGAGAGACAGAGAGACCTGATATCTATATGATGTTACTTGTCTGTGTGTTTTCAGGGCTGACCATTTGGCTGGACAAACAATAGGTGTGTTTTTCCCTAGGAAAGAAAACCTCTTTGCTTCCAACATTACTTAGTTGTCTATAGTTTTTGATATAGGATTGAAGTCTTATGGGCTTTTCCATCCACTCACTTGGTATGTTCCCTCACTGGTACCATCTTTATTCAGCTCACCTTTGGGTAACTATGTTGGTGAGACATTATGGATGCAGCTTCTAACATTGCTAGGGGACACACTTTTACATCAAACCCCTTGACCCTTGGTCTCCTCAATCTTTCCATCCCTCTTCTGTTTATTTTTTATTAAAAATATTTATTTATGAGTATTTGAGGGTTCATCTATGTATGTGTTTGTATTAGTGTATATGCTTCTGTGTGTGTCTGTCAACTCCCTGGAACTAGTTGTAGGTAGTCAAGGGTTATTAGGCTCAACTTCTGGGCTGTCAACTTCAGTCCTCATATCTGAATAGCAGGCACTGTTAACTTCTGAGCTTATTGAACTCTCCCTCTCTGAGTGTTGAACAGTCATTTCTAAAAAATGTTAACCCCAAATATGAGCATTCTGTTACTTTGGTGCATTCTGATACTTGGGTCTATTTCCAGTTGTCCACCATCATGCCTTTTCCTCAAACTTCCATTTCTCCAGTCTTGCAGTATTTCTTCTTGCAATCTCTGAACAGCCCTGCCAAGTCAATCTTCCCTAAATGTCTGTGCCTTTCTTCTGACAAGATTTTTCTCTGTGCTATACACCAGTATATCTCAACGAATCCTGATATAGCCTAAATAGTTAACTTCAAAATGGAGCTTCAAGAATATTTTGGACAAACTAGCAGAAGGATGCTAAAGAGGTGAAGTCACATTAGCCCCACATAATGCCTTGATACATTAAAAAAATATAACTAACCTCTAGTTATGGTCTTTTGGACTAGGTGATTATATATTATCACCTGAAAATGATTTGCTTATTCTGTGAACACATCAGTTTTAGTTGGCTTGATCTTCTGAAATAATATTATTGGGAGCTTATATGCTCAAATACTGCTATATATGTTTTTTCCATTTCTGTTTACTCATAGAGAAGCCATTATTTAGAAGTTTATTTTAAATTATTATATGAATTCTAATAATGTCATCCAAAGGCCCTCTCTACAAAATTTAACAGGGCTTTAAAAAGCAAGTATCACTTTTATTAGTCAGCGTAGCTTATATATGCAAATACTACACATTTATTGTATTATTAATATTATGTATATGTTATAATTAATATAAAATGAGTAATATGGGAATATATAATACTGTTAGTTTTAATGTAGCAGCACTCAGAATAGAATATCTTCTAAAGTTATATAGCATGTGCATGAATCACATGCCATGGCAAGAATACTGCGAGGAGACAGAGCCAACTGGAGTTCCAAAGATCAGACTGCATCCCACTTCGCCAGCTTACACTTGCACTGTTTGTTGACTGTCTGCCTTTCGTCTCCTTCTGCCAATGCCATTTGTCTCTTCTGCAAATTGATACATTGTGTGATTCTGAAAACTACATCTCTCCATGTTTATTTGTCTCAGTATAAGAATTTATGTACTGTATGGTGCCCCTGGGAATTCTCAGTTTTTGCTGGATGAGATGAGCACAAATGTTTATTATCTAGGCAATGAAACTAGAAAGAATCGGGTTGCCGCATTATAATAAATACAGTGTACTAGTAAATACGTAATACTTTGTAAACCATAGGACAGCCACTCTGAAATCCTACTATGAAAGCAATCGATTTAAAAAAAAAAATCAAAGAAAAATGAGGTTAATTTAGAATCAGTGATGGGCATTACCAGAAGATAGGGTTTAGATTTTCTACAAAAAGAAATGAAAGAAAAATGAGGTTAATTTAGAAGCAGTGAGAGTCATTAGGGAATGAAGATACAGTGCAAATATAGTCACAATGGTGGTCAAGAGAAAAATATGGCCAGAATTGTAAAGTCTTAGAATGGAAACAATGTAGAGGTAATTTTTTCTGTTCCCTTAGACAATAACAAGCTATTGCCTTATACTATCAATCAAAGAAATGATTTCAATAGGCCTTTAAACATTTCTCAAAGATATAGCTTTCATTATGTAAAGGCTCTTTAAGAGAAAATTTTCTTATTAAAACCTTCAGTTTATACATAATTTATAATACAATTTTAATTACATTTGACAGATTATGGTTGTAAGTATTTATGGGCTACAATGGGATGCTATGATTCCTAAATATCAATCAAGCCAAAAGTATTCCCATGATCTTCATTATTTTGTTTTGAAGTAAAAGAACTCGAAATGTTCTTGTCTAGATTTCAAAATGGACATGTGATTGCTGTTTCTGTCATGCTATGCAAAAGACCAGAAACCAAAAGCCGTCCTCCTCTTTATCACAGAATCTCAATGAGTGCAAAACCCTAAATAAACCTGGCCAAAATAGTCACTTGAGAAATATGTGTTACCTCTAGCAGATAAGAAGAACATAAGAGTCATTTTCAATGCAATGCTTTTGTTTAAGGAAGAAATCCTACAAATTTTGTCCAAGAAACTAATATACACCCACATAGAAAAGTACTTTGGGGACGAGACGGATTCAAAGCATGTTCAGTTAGAGTGCCTCCCTGAGAACATGCAGTTTAAGGTCAGAGTTAGTTATAGGAGACATATTTAGGGGCATAATTATCTCAGGACTATACAGCCTGTGTTCCAACAACAAAATGACAGACAGGAACAATTTTGAGTATGTTCTGCTTGCATCATAAAGACAGTGAACAGAAATTCCTTTATGCACATTTAAAGCACATTATTATAAAACAAGTACTCAAGTACTATCTGCCTCAAGTAGATAAAATCGTTCTACTTTTGAACCATCTCACCCCCAAATCAAACCCTGGTAACAATGGGCAACCTCCCCCCTTTTTCTATAATACTTTAAGACCAGTAGCATTAGATTCTTTACAGAATTTGTTTTTTCTGAGCCTGGCATATTTCTCATTGTGGAATGACCTGCTGCAATTTATATAATGTTGCAATTGAAAACAAGTCCGTTTTCAAGGCAAAGTAGTATGCTATGGGGCAAACATCCTGTGTGTTCCTTATCTATTCATCAGTTGGCTCAATTCAAGAGATGAGGACAGACACATCATATTCATCAAAGGAACATTTCACCAAGATGACATCTAAATTCTTAACATCTATGTTCAAAATGCAAGGATACCAACATTCATAAAATAAACATTGCTAAAGATTAAATCACACAGAGAGTCCCACACATTAATAGACATATTTCAGTAACATGGGTGGGGTCTTCTGGCTCCATCTTAGGCACAGCCAGCAGAAGTGAACATCCTCTGATCTCCATTCTACCTGCCTTCCTAAAAATGCCTGCAGCACCCTAGGAACATCCATATCTCTCTGTGGCACAGCCAGCAGAGATGAGCAACGTGCAGTTCACTGAGCTTCATTGTAAGTCCAGTGTCTTTTCCTGCCTCCCCCCAAGAAATCTGCCAGACATCTGGAACATTCAGCAATTACCAGAGACAATGAAATACGTAGAGACCAGCACAAAAACACAACGAAATAGGGCCAGTGCAAAAAAAAAAAAAAAAAAAAACTGAAAGAATTCTGGATTTGGAAAAACAATTCTTGATATCTGTGTTCCAAATGCAAGGGTATCCATACTCAAAGGAAACATTTCAAAAGCCTGAATCACACATGGAACCCCACACATTAATAGACTTCAACATCCAACTCCCACCACTGCACAGGTCATTGAGACAGAAACTAAACAGAGAAATAGTGAAACTAGCAGAGGTCATGCATTAAATGGTCCTAAGAAATCTATAGGACATTTCATCCAAACTCACAAGAATATACTTCTTCTCAGCACCTCAAAGAACCTTCTTCAAAACTGACCACAAGGCAAAACTCAAATGACAGAAGAAAATTGAAATAACCCCTAGTACCTTATCAGACCACCATGAATTAAAGCTGCAGTTCAACAACAATAAGAAGCCTACACATAAATGGAAACTTAACAGCTCTCTCCTGAGTGACCACTGGGTCTGGAAAGAAATAAGGGAATTAAAGACTTGCTAGAATTCAATGAAAATGAAGGCACAAAGTATCCAAACTTATGGGACACAGTGAAAGTGGTGCTAAGAGGAAAGTTCACAGCATTAAGTGCCTTCCTAAACACAATGGAGAGAGCTCATACTAGCAACTGAAAAACACATCTAAAACCTTTTTTTTCTAAAAGGAAGCAAAAACACCCAAGAGGAGAATAAGAAAAAAAAAAAAAAAAAAAAAAAACAATCAAACTCAGGGCTAAAATCAATAAATTAGAAACAACAACTAAGTCTCAGTGAAACCAAGTGCTGGTACTTTCAGGAAAATCAATTGGAGAGCCAAACTAACTAAAAGACATAGAAACAGTATTCAGTTTAACAAAATCAGAAATGAAGAGTGGATAATAGCAACAGACATTGAGGAAATCCAAAGAGTCATTAAGTCTTTCTTCAAAAGATTGTACTTCACAAAATTGGAAAATATTAATGAAATGGACAATTTTCATAATAAATACCACTAACCAAAGTGAAAACAAGATCAAATTAACTATTTAAATAGTCCTATTACCCCAAGGAAGTAGAAACAGTCATTAAAATTCTTCCAAGTAAAACAAAAACCCAGGGCAATATGGTTTTAGTGCAGAATTCTACCAAACATTCAAAGAGCAATTGTCCTCAAACAACTTCACACAATAGGAACAGAAGGAACAAATACACCCTAAAAGGCTACATTTACCCTAATACCTAAAACACACAAAAATTCAACAAAGAAAAAAATTTCAGCCAAATTCTCTTGTGAACATTTGATGCAAAAATAATGAATAATATTATCTCAAACCAAATCCTAGAACATGTCAAAAACATTTTCCATGATGGTTCATCAACATTATCCACCATAGAAGCAAAGTGAAAGAAAAAAAAACATGATTATTTCATTAGATACTAAAACCACTTTCCCCAAAATCCAATGCCCTTTACACTAAAATTCTTGGAGAGATCAGAGATACACAGTGCATACCTATACAAAAAAGGCAACATACATCAAGCCAATAGCAAAATTGAAATTAATTAGAGAGAAACTTAAAGCAATTCCACTAATATCAGAGACAAGACTAGGCTGTCTACACTTTCTGTATTTTTTAATATAGTATTTGGACCTCTGGCTAAAGCAATAAGATCACTTAAGGAGATCAAGGAGATACATATTGTAAAGACAGAAGTGAAAGTATTCTCAGATAATATGATACCATACATAAGTGACCCCAGGCACGACCAGAGAATTCACATAGCTGATAAATACCTTCAACAAAACGGTTGGATATAAAATTAACTAAAGAAAATCAGGAGGGCTCGGCCCATCTGCCACCCAGACCAGAAGTTCCTAAAGTTTTAAAGACTGGGGAGTAGGATATCTGGGCAGCCAGGGAGCAGAGATATCTCTGCAGAGTGCACACAGAAAGCGCGCCCCTGCTCTGCCTGACCCAGGGAACAGCAACACAGCATTGGAACCTCTGATACTACCTGGACAATATGGGGCGCAGAACAGGACTTGGCTCATTTGCCACCTGGACCAGTGGAGATCCAGAGACACAGACCAGATAAAATGGAAAGGCAAGAACATATCACTGACAACAAGATGGCAAGAGGAAAGCGAAAGAGTATATCCCAAGGAAACCAAGAAAACCTGGCAACACCAGAACCCAGCTTTCACATAACAGCAAACATTGGAATGCCAAACACTCCAGAAAAAGAAGATGCATACCTCAAGACACTGATAGAGATACTTAAACAAGAATGGGAGAAAAAGCAAAAAGAATCAGAAGCTTTTAAAGATGAAACAAGAAAAACACTCAAAGAACTCAAAGAACTAGAGGAAAACAGAACCAAAGAGATGAAGGAATGGAAGAGGGAATTTAAAACTGAAATTGACACAATAAAGAAAACACTAAAAGAGATAACCCTAGAGGTAGAACACCTAAAAAAGAAATCAGGAGTCACAGAAGCAAGCATTTCCAATAGACTAAAAGAGATGGAAGAGAGAATCTCGGGGGCAGAAGACAACATTGTAAACATAGACAAAAAAGCCAGAGAAGATGCAAAAAACAAAAAGCTCCTAACCCAAAATGTCCAGGAGATCCAGGACACAATGAGAAGACCAAACCTAAGGATACTGGGAATAGAAGAAGGAGAAGAGTATCAACTAAGAGGCACACTAAATATCTTCAAAAAAATTATAGAAGAAAATGTCCCTCCCCTCAAGAATGAGATGACCACAGCATAAAAGAAGCCTTCAGAACTCCAAATAGGTTGGACCAGAAAAGAAATACCTCCCAACACATAATAGTCAAAACACCAAGTGTCCAAAGCAAAAAAAGAATACTAAAAGCAGTAAGGGAAAAAGGTCAGGTAACATATAAAGGCAGACTAATCCGAATCACACCCGATTTCTCAACAGAGACTATGAAAGCTAGAAGAGCCTGGACAGACATCATGCACACCCTAAGAGAGCACAAGTGCCAGCCAAAGCTGCTATACCCAGAAAAACTATCAATCACCATAGATGGAGAGATGAAGATATTTCAAGACAAATCAAAATTCACACAATATCTGACCACAAATCCAGCACTACAACAAATTATAGGTGGAAAACCCAATACAATGAGAAGAACTACATCCTAGTAAAAACAAGAAAACTCCTAGGCAAGAAAACCAAAAGAAGAAAATGACACAGACACAACTCAACCTACAAAAGCATTAATAGCTGGAAACAGAAACAACTATTCCTTGATATCTATTAACATAAATGGACTCAACTACCCAATAAAGAGACATAGGCTATCAGACTGGATAAATTAACAAAATCCAGCCTTTTGCTGCATACAGGAAACTCATCTCAGAGAAAAAGACAGACACTATCTCAGAGTAAAAGGGTGGGGAAAAAACTTCCAAGCAAACAGCCCCAAGAAGCAAGCTGGAGTGGCTATTCTAATATCAAATAAAGTAAATTTCCAACCAAAACTTATCAAAAAAGTTAAGGAAGGACACTTTTTACTCATTACAGGGGAAATCTATCAGGAGGAACTTCCAATTCTTAACATATATGCTCCAAATAAAAAAGCACCCACATTCATAAAAGTAACCCTACTAAAGCTCAAAAATA
The DNA here is from genome assembly GCF_963924665.1 of Micromys minutus. NCBI lineage: Eukaryota > Metazoa > Chordata > Mammalia > Rodentia > Muridae > Micromys > Micromys minutus. Next base: position 26,293,273 of record NC_137974.1, on the reverse strand, counting down.
CATTTCACCCCACACAATAATATTGTGAGACTTTAATATCCCACTCTCTCTAATGGACAGATCATGGAAACAGAAACTGAACAAGGACACTCTAAAACTAGCAGAGACTTTGAACCAACTAGAATTAATAGATATCTACAAAACATATTATCCTAAAGTAAAAGAATACACCTTCTTCTCAGCACCCCATTGCACCTTCTCAAAAATTGATCACATAATTGAACACAGAACGAGCCTCAATCTATATAGAAGAAGAAATACTCCCATGCATCCTCTCAGATTACCATGATCTACGGCTGGTCTTTAACAACAATAAAGACAACAAAAAGCTCACATACACATGGAAACTAGACAACGCACTGTTAAATAACAGCAGGGTCAAAGAAGAAATAAAGAAAGAAATTAAAGATTTTCTAGAATTCAATGAAAACAAAAACACAACATAGCCAAACCTATGGGATGCAATGAAAGCAGTACTGAGTAGAAAACTCATAGCCCTAAGTGCTTCCAAAAAGAAACTGGAGACACCATACATCAGCAAATTGACAGAACAGCTAAAATCCCTAGAACAAAAGGAAGCAGATACACTCAAGAAGAGTAGATTGTAAGAAATAATCAAAATTAGGGCAAAAATAGACCATATAGATACAAAAAGAAGCACTGAAAAAATCAACAAAACCAAGAGCTGGTTCGTTGAGAAAATCAACAAGATTGATAAATCCTTAGCCAGACTAACTAGAGGGCAAAGAGAGAGTATACAAATTAAGAAAATCAGAAAGGAAAGTGGAGACATAACAACTGAAACTGATGAAATTCAAGAAATCATCAGATCTTACTACAAAAACCTATACTCTACAAAGTTGGAAAATTTGGAGGAATGGATGAATTCCTAGACAGATACAAGATCCCAAAGTTAAACCAGGACCAAGTAAACCATCTAAATAACCCTATAACACCTAAATAAATAGAAGAAGTCATCAAAAGCCTCCCAACCAAAAAAAGCCCAGGTCCAGAAGGGTTCAGTTCAGAATTTTATGAGACATTTATTGCGGAAATAACACCAATACTATCAAAACTATTGCACAAGATAGAATCAGATGGAATACTACCTAACTCATTTTTGAAGGCTACAGTAACCCTCGTTCCTAAACCACAATAAAAAGAACTTTAGAAAATTCTCACTTATGAACATTGATGCAAAAATACTCAACATAATCCTTGCAAACTGAATCCAAGAACACATCAAAACGATCATTCAACATGAACAAGTAGGCTTCATCCTGGGAATGCAGGGATCATTTAATATAAGGAAACCATCAATGTAATCCACCATATAAACAAAATCAAAGAACAAAATCACATGGTCATCTCACTAGATGCTGAGAAAGCATTTGACAAAATCCAACACCCCTTCATGTTAAAAGTCCTGGAAAGAACAGGAATCCAAGGTCAATACCTAAACATAATAAAAGCAATATACAGCAAACCAACACCCAACATCAGACTTAATGTTGGGAAACTTGAAGCAATCCCACTAAAATCAGGCTGCCCTTTTTCCCTCTACCTATTCAACACAGTACTGGAAGTCCTGGCTGGAGCAATTAGACAGCAAAAGGAGATCAAGGGGATACAAATCAGAAAGAAAGAGGTAAATACATCACTCTTTGCAGATGACATGATAGTGTATTTAAGTGACCCCAAAAATTCCAACAGAGTATGCCTACAGCTGATAAACACATTCAGCACAGTGGCTAGATTCAAAATTAAATCAAACAAATCAGTAGCCTTCCTATACTCAAAGGACAAACATGTGGAGAAAGAAATTAGGGAAAAGATACCTTTCACAATAGTCACAAAAACTATGAAATACCTTGGTGTGACTATAACTAAGCAAGTGAAGGACCTGTATGACAAGAACTTCAAGCCTCTAAAGAAGGAAACCAAGGCAGATCTCAGAAAATGGAAAGATCTCCCATGGTCATGGATTAGAAGGATCAACATTTTAAAAATGGCCATCCTACCAAAAGCAATCTACAGATTCAATGCAATCCCCATCAAAATTCCAATACAGTTCTTCATTGAGAAGATCAATGTGCAATTTCATATGGAATAACAAAATACCTATTATAGCGGAATCTATCCTCAACAACAAGAAAACATCTGAAGGAATTAATATCCCTGACCTCAAGCTATATTACAAGGCAATTGTCCTGAAAACTGCATGGTACTGGTACAGAGATAGGCATGTGGATCAATGGAATAGAACAGAAGATCCAGAAATGAGCCCTCACATATATGGTCACTTGACTTTTGACAAAGGAGCTGTAAACATTCAATGGAAAAGGGACAGCTTATTCCACAATTGGTGTTGGTCCAAATGGCACTCAGCATGCAAAAGAATGAAAATAGACCCTTTCTTATCTCCTTGTACAAAGCTCAAGTGTAACTGAATCAAAGATCTCCACATTAAACCAGATACACTGAAACTATTAGATGAGAAAGTAGGGAAAACCTTAGAACACATAGGCACAGGAGAAAATTTTCTGAACAAAACACCAATGGCTCAAGCTCTAAGGTCAAAGATTAACAAATGGGACTTAATGAGATTGCAAAGTTTCTGTAAGGCTAAGGACATTGTCAAGAAAACAAAACGGCAGCCAACAGAATGGGAAAAGATTTTTACCAACTCCACATCAGATAGAGGCCTAATATCTAAGGTGTACAAAGATCTCAAAAAGCTAGACACCAGAGAATCAAACAACCCTATTAAAAAATGGGGTACAGAGCTAAACAAAACGTTCTCAATTGAGGAATGTGGAATGGCTGAGAAACATCTGAGGAAGTTCTGGACATCCTTAGCCATCAGGGAAATGCAAATCAAAACAACCCTGAGATTCCACCTTACACTAGTCAGATTGGCCAAGATCCAAAACTCAGATGACAGTAGATGCTGGCAAGGTTGTAGAGAAAGAGGAACACTTCTCCACTGTTGTTGGGGTTGTAAACTGATACAACCACTCTGGAAATCAGTCTGGCGATACCTCAGAAAATTGGACATAGTACTACCTGAAGACCCAGGTATTCCAGTTCTGGGCATATACCCCAGAGACACTTTAATATACAACAAAGAGACCTGCACCACAATGTTCATAACAGCTTTATTTATAATAGCCAGAAGCTGGAAAGAACCCAGATGTCCTTCAGAAGACGAATGGATACAAAAATTGTGGTACATTTACACAATGGAATACTACTCAGCCACCAGAAACAATGACTTAACCAAATTCTTAAGAAAATGGCTGCATCTAGAGAATATAATCCTGAGTGATATAACCCAGTCACAAAAGAACAGACATAATATGCAGTCACTGATAGTGGGATACTAACCCCAGAGGCTCGGACTGCCCCAGAAACAACTCACAGACTTTGTGAAGTTCAAGAAAAAAAAGAAAAGAAAACAAAAACAAAAACAAAAAAAATCAATCCTTACACACCAAGAACACATTGACAAATTCTGGGTTATACCCTGTATTACATGTACTTTTTGCTCCTTGTTAAAAAAAAAAATCAGTAGCTCTCCTTCATATAACTGTTCAAGTAGCTGATAAAGAAATTAGGGTAGTAACACCCTTTACAATAGCCACAAATAATACAAAATATCTTGCTGTAACTCTGAGCCAGCATGGCCACAGACCTGTATGACAAGAAGTGCAAGTCTCTGAAAAAGGAAATTGAAGAAAATATAAGAAGATGAAAAGATTCCCCCATACTCATGGATTGTTAGTATGAACATGGTAAAAATGGTTATTAACATTTGGCAGATACAAAAAAAATGGCAATTTCCAAAAGCAATTTGATTGCAGAGTCAATGAAATCACCATCAATATTCCAATACAATTCTCTCTTTTTTTTCTTTTATTGGATATTTTTTATGTTCATTTCAAATGTTATCCCCTTTCCTGGCTTCTTCTCTAAATCCCTATTCCATCTTTCCTCCCCTTGCTTCTATGAGTGTGCTCCCCCTCACCCACCCACTCTCTCCTGCCTCTCTGCCCTGGAATCAAGCCTTCACAGTATCAAGGGCTACTCCTCCCATTGATTACAGATAAGACCTTCCTCTGCTACATATGGGTCTGAGGCCATGGGTTGTTTCATGTGTTCTCTTTGTTTTTTGGTTTAGTTCCTGTGAGCTCTGAGGGTTCTGGTTGGTTGATATTGTTGTTCTTAGTATGGAGTTACAAACTCCTTCAGCTCCTCCAGTCCTTTCTCTAACTTCTTCGTTGGAGACTCGTTTCTTAGTCCAATAGTTGGCTGCAAGTACCTGCCTCTGTATTTCTCAGGCTCTGGCAGAACCTCTCAGGAGACAGCTATATAAGGCTCCTGTAAGAATGCAGGGAAACATAAACCCCAGCCCAGCGAGAAGTCTGGATTCCTTCCATTTTGTACCTGTGCCTAGAGTAAACCCAGGGCTCTGGCTGCCCACCCACTCCTGCAACACCCAGAGAAAGCCTGGCTCCCAGAAGCCCTGATACAACTGGATCTCAGGAGCTTGGTCACACAAGGATTTCAGGATCCCAGAGGCAGCTTGATTCCCAGGAGGAATGACACACCCATGATCTTAGGATCACAGGATCCCAGAATCACGGGATCACAAAGGCGCTGGACTCTGAAAAGTTCTCACACAACCAAGATCACAAGAGGGACAGGCTCCCATCAGAGACAGCAAACGCAGGTGGCACTAGAGAAATCCACCACAATTTGTAACAGATCTTGCAAAAGCAATTCTCAACCTCTTATGGAAAATCAAAAACACAGGATAGCTAAAATAATCCTGTACAATAAAAGAACTTTTGGGGATACCACCATCTCTGATTTTGAGTTGTACTACAAAGCAATAGTAATTTAAAAAACATTATTGGCATAAAAACAAACAGGATGGTCAATAAAATAGAATCAAAGACCCCCCCCAAAAAAACCCATGAATTTATAGACACTTAATTTTTGACAAAGAAACCAAAATTGTACAATGTGGGGAAAAAAAAGCAGCTTCAACAAATGGTTCTGGTTTAGCTGGATGTCTGCATGTAGTAGAATGCAAATAGTTCTATACTGATCACTTTGCAAAAAACTCAACTCCAGATGGATTAAGGACCTCAACATAAAACCATACACCAAACTGAATATAAGAAAATGTTGGAAGCTCCAGTAAATACAATCACACAAGAGACAACTTCCTGAACAGAATGGCACAGGTTCTAAAATTAACAGCTGACAAATGGGACCTAATGAAACTGAAAAGCTCTGTAAATCGAAGGACACCATCAATATGGCCAAACAGGGAAAAGTTCTTAGCTAACCCTACATTTGACAGCAGGATAACATCTAAATTAGATAAATGACTCAAGAAACCAAACACCAACAAAGCAAATAGGCCAATTTAAAAATGAGCTAAACAGAAAATTCTCAGTAGAGGAATCTATAATGCCCTAGAAACACTTAAACACACATTCAATGTCCTCAGTCATAAGGGAAAAATACAAGTCAAAATAACTCTGAGATTCCAGCTTACACCTATCAGAATGGCTAAAGTCAAAAACTCAAGAGATAGCACATGCTGGTGAGGATGTGGGACAACAAACAATGGGAACACTCCTCCATTGGTTGTGGGAGGGCAAACATTGGGAATCTATTTTGCAGTTTCTCAGAAAATTGGGAATAGTTCTACCAGAGCCAGCTATACCACTCCTGGGCATATACCCAAAAGGTGTTCTACCCTAATACAAGGGGTATGTTCACAGTAGCTTTATTCATAATAACCTGAAACTACTACATTGCTAAAAACAAAGACACTGTGAAATTTGCAGGCAGATAGATGGAACTTGAAAATATCATCCTGAGAGAAGTAACTCAGACCAGAAAGACATTCGTAGTATTGATATTAATCATAAAATATAGGATACCCACTCTATAATATACAGACACAAAGAAGGTAAGTAAGTAGATGGATCTACCCAAGGGAAGATGCTTGAATCTCATTCAGATGGGGAAATAAAATAGCCATTGTCCTAGGTGGATAAAGGGAGGGAACTGGATGGGATGGTGTGGGGGGAAAATGAAGGTGGTGATCAGGTATGGAGAGAGTGAGGCAGCAGTAAAAGAAAGGGCTTTGAAAAAGAAGAGAAATTGTTGGGGTGCATCTCTGGGAGGAGCAGAAGAGGTTCCCAGTAGTCTATGTGGGTGATCCTGAGACTTCTAACAGTTGGGGATATGGAGACTGACATGGCAACCTCCTGATTCCAGGCAGGATTTCCAGTGGCGGGAGGGGGACATCAACACATCCACAAAACCTTAAACCCAAATTTGTTCAGCTTACAAAATCTGCAGGGATAAAGACAGAGCAGAGATTGAGGGAAGCTACAACCAATGACTACTCTAGCTTCAATCTCATCCTACATGAGAGAAGCAACCCCTGAGAACTGTCACTGATACTTTGCTTTGCGAACAGACAAGAGCCTACCGTAACTCCTCTGAGAGGTTCAATCCAACCCAGCAGCTGATGGGAACAGATGCAGAGACCCTCAGCCAAACATGAGGCAGAACTTGGGGGTCTCCTGGAAAAGTAAGGGCTAGAATTGAGGGAGCCAGAGAGGTTAAGGACATAAAAAGAAGAGCTAGAGAGACAACTAACATGGGCCTATCAGGGCTCACAGAGACTGAGCCATCAACCAAAGACCATGCAGAGGCTGGACCTAGGCCTCCATATTTATATAGCAGATGTGCAGCTTGGTGTTCATGTGGATCCCCTAACAATTGGAAAAATGGTGGGGGAGTGGGGCTGTCTTTGACTCTGTTGTCTCTCTTTGGATCCCTTTCCTGAGGCTGGACTGCCTTGTTTGGCATCAGGGAGAGAGGATAAACTTAATCCTGCTGAGCCTTCATGTGCCAGGGCTGGTTGGTACCTATGGTGCCTTACCCCTCTCTGAGAAAAAAGGGAGGAGATAAAGGGGGAGGGGTTTAGAGAATAGGACTGGGAGAAAGGCTGGAGGGTAGGCTACAATAGGCATGTAAAGTGAATGAATGAATGAATGAATGAATGAATGAATGAATAAATAAATAAATAAATAAATAAATAAATAAATAAATAAATGGAGAAAAATAACAATGACCAGCTCCCAACGTCACAGTGTTTTGTTACACAAAAAACATTTATGGCCTAAAACATTGTGTGAACTTGCTCCACATGTCTCCAGATTCAAAGCTTGCATCCAACTGATATATATTTCCTATTAAACGTAATACTTTGACATTCACAGCACTGAGAATGCTTTTCTCCCCTGTGAAATAGTTCATTATTGTTTTCAATAGTTTTAACCAGTCCTGTTCCTTTCCCTCTCTTCCCCTTCTCATTTTTTCTCTCCTCACTCCTTCCTTTCTCAGTCCTCTCCTCACTCCTCCCTTCCTTACTCCTCCCCTCCTCACTCCTCCTTTCTCACTTCCCCCTTTTCACTCCTCCCCTCTCTCACTTTCCTCCTTTATTCCTGTTCATTTATTTTTCTTAATGCACTTCTAATGTCATTTAATAGACACATTGATGATTCTCTGTAACTAAAGAAAATCTAGAAACCACAAATGTGAGAATATTTGCCTTTCTGAGATTAGCCAAACTCATTAAATATCATCATCTCCAGTTGTATCTGTTTCCTTGTAAATAACATAGTTTCACTCTTCATGTTTGACATAAAAATTTCCTTATGGCCACATATACCCTTTTCATAACCAGTCCTCTGTTTCTAGAGACCACAAATGATCTCTGATTCCAGATCAGTAGATTATACTGGCTCTGATTTTCAAATGATCTAGAATCTGACAACTTTTAGTTCCCCTGTTACCATCCCTGTCTCCGCTAACTTCTTCCCTGACCTAGTTCTTATGAGCTTCGTCAGTTTAACTCAATTTAGGATCTTGAGTGACCCTGTTTAATTATGGGAGCTCATTACTAACAATTTTCTTACTCTTGTCATATGTTTATAAAATACATCATAGGCCCCAATAGCCTGAATTCTTTTGTTTTTTAATACCAAAATAAAATGTCAAAAGGTAAAACAAAATATTACACAGCAGAATTGGACAAAATAATAATTTAAAAAAACAGAAGAGAGCTTGAGAGAAGGCACAAAAATATAGTCTCGCTCATTCCTACATCCTGTAGCCCATAAATACACTACATGGAAGTCATAATATATGCACTGGACTGGAAGAGGACCTGTGCAAGCACTCTGTGTGCTGCATCTGTGTCTGAGTTCATATGAGCAGTGATCATCGTGATTTAGAGAGTCTTACTCCACTGGTCCCTTTCATTCCCTTCTTACACTCTTTCTGCCTCCTCTTCTGGAGGGGACTCTGAGCCCTCAGGGGAGGGATTTCATGGAGACATCCTACTTAGGGTTGAGTGTTCAGATGTACTAGAAGATCTATTAGATGACAAGAGATGTTAAGTTGTGGATCTGCTTCCCCATTTATTGGCAGCTTTTTTTTTTTCCAGACTAAATTTATGGCTTTTACTTCTTCCAGATCAAAGATTTTGGGAAGAATCATATAAAGATAAAGAATCAAGTTTTGCAACCTAAAAATATTTAATTATTAAAATTGTATTACTACTTACTAAACTATACAAGAATATAAGAAGACAAACATGTACATTTATAGAAGTTTCTATTGGTCAGATCATGTCAAGGGAATTCCCAACATGACCATTTATCTATGAGGACAGAGCAATCCTTGTTTGGACATACACTATCTTCTCCTGCTTGAGCTGCTCTTCACCTCTTGATGGCTTCCTTCTATGAGGCTGTGTGTCTAGTTGTCTGCTTCTCTAACAGACATTTGTCTTCCACAGCCACCAGCCATTGAAGGAGGGCTAGGACCAGGAAGATGACTGATTCAACCCAATCTTAATGGAGGATTTCCTGGTGTCTCTCATCTGTCCCCATATCTGCAATCACAGGAGCTCCCATAGCCTTTTTTTTTTTTTCCACATCTTGCAGAAGCAAAGTTTTGAAAAAACAAACCACAAAATTCTGCTATTCCCCAGAAGAAATCTGTTATAAAAGACAATCTCCATGAGAACTGATTCTGGATGTCCAATATTTGCCCATTTGAGATATAAACAATCTTCCCCCCAGTTGCTCGCTTCCTAGTGACTGAATGGTGATTTCATTTAGATAACTGTCTTAGTTAGGGTTTTACTGCTGTGAACAGAAACTATGACCAAAGCAACTCCTATAAGAACATTTAATTGGAGCTGGCTTACAGGTTCAGAGGTTCAGTCCATTATCATCAAAGCAGGAGCATGGCAGCATTCAGGCAGGCATGGTGCAGACAGAGCTGAGAGTTCTACATCTTCATCTGAAGGCTGCTAGTGGAAGACTTACTTCAGGCAGCTAGAATGAAAGACTTATAAGTCTTATAACCCACACCTACTTCAACAGGGCCACAACTCCAAATAATGCCACTTCCTGGGCCAAGCATATACAAACCATCACAATCACTTTCATATATGTATATATTTTAGGAAACTTCTATTGCATTAGGTTTCTACTATAGCACTTAGTTTTAACTCTCTTGCCTGATATCCTTCCCCCCTTTTCTCCTCCCCACTTGATCTTCCCTTTGCTGCCACACCCCATTCATTCATAACTATCTATTCTATGTGATTTACTAACTATATCTATTTTCCCATAGTATCTTACTCTATACTTTACCTGTGTGGTTCTATAAATTGTAGCATTAGGGACAGGGAAGAAGACAATTCTAGGTGCTGATATGTAGTCTTTTCTCTGCCTCATAGTTTCTGTTGCCCACTCTGCTTCTTAGGACAGTGCCAGTTCTGGTTGTTGTTTAGTAAAAAATTCTTCTGGGATCATTATAGGTGTGGCCACTGGAGATTCCAGGTGAAATGTATTTCTAGGTATTGGGAGCTGACACTTAGTAATGGGGAACTGCTTGAGAGAATCTATTGTGGAAAGATGGGTGTTCTATTAGGATCTGCATATTTCCCTGGGAATGGGACAGAGAGTGAAGAGAGGTCATAGAGGAAGGTCTTCCCCAGAGAGCTGATGATGAGACTGGGAGATTGGACTTAAAGAAATGGAGAGAGAGGTAAATATCTGCCTTTAGTTTACTTGTTTCCCTGGTCAGAATGGCATGTGGGTTTTCAGGGAGTGTCTTCTGGAGTTGGGGGCCAGGATAAAATAAAGATCAGCACTTTCAAAGAAAATTAGTTTTAGGTACAAAGCATTAAGTGTGCTGTGTTAGGACCAAAGTTTTGAAATGATATTAGTGGTTAAGCTCTACATGACACAACCACTGATAATTTATTGATCATAAATGTAAAATATTACTCTTTAAATTTTATCTGTCACTTTAAATTGCGTCAGCCAAGGTCTGTGTGCTATTAAATCTATAATGCTTAAAATATTTCTTCATTAGGGGCACTGCTGTAATTATTGCTCGCATTCAGGGTCCTGGTTTATATTAATAAATGTTATATAAAGTTCAATATCTGCCACTGCTCATTATTTTCAGTCACGTGGTAGGAAGCAGCATGATTTGTTGAAAAATGAACGTCAGAGTTCAGGTAAGAAAAAAGTCATCTTTAAAAGACTGAAAAGTCAGAAAAATTCTTCTAAGGTTCTTTGTATCAGAGCCACATGCACTCAGTGCACTTGCCTTCATTTAATATATGTTAATACTAACAGGCAAAAGCATTCTTTAAAGTGCACACATTCAGTAATCTTCTTTTTTTTTTTACCACTTTATTTTTTTTTAAAAAAAGGGATACATGTACAGATTTTTAAGGGCATTTTGTCATAACATTATATGAATTTTCTGTCAGTACTTAATTCTTTTAGAGGTTTGATGGCATACATTGAAATCCCACTAGTTACCATAAGCATGAAGTACATGTAGGACAGAATGTAACATAGAAACAGATTTCTTGTTGAGTATAGATTAAGCATAATAATCTGTGAATAACAAAAAATTGCCACAAGGCAATTAGCTTTTGGATTATTAATGATTTGTGGTCTAGGTGTACCACAATCCACTCTGAGAGGGTGTTACACATTTTTTTTCCTAAGAAGAACTGAGGCTTTCTTTATTTCTTTCTTTTTTTTTTTTTTTTTTTTTTTTTTTTTTTTTTTTTTTTTTGGCCTTTGTTTTTCTTGAGCTTCATATAGCCTGTGAGTTGTTTTTGGGGTTTTCAAAGCTTTCTGGAGTTAGTATCCAATTATCAGTGACGGCATATTATGTCTGTTCTTTTGTGACTGGGTTACCTCTCTCAGGATATTCTCTAGATGCATTCATTTTCTTAGGAATTTCATAAAGTCATTGTTTCTGATAACTGAGTAGTACTCCATTGTGTAAATATACCACAATTTTTGTATCCATTCATCTAGTGAAGGACTACTGGGTTCTTTCCAGCTTCTGGACATTATTAAGAGGGCTGCTATGAACTTTGTGGTGCATGTTTCTTTATTGTATGTTGGAGTGTCTCTGGGATATATGCCCAGAAGTGGAATAATTGGGTATTCAGGAGGTACTATGTCCAATTTTCTGAGGAACTGCCACTTTGCTAAACTTGTGTATCAGCTATAGAAGTTTTCTGGTGGAATGTTTGGGGTCACTTACGTACACTATCATGTCATCTGCAAACACTGATGTTTTTAATTCTTCCTTTCCAATTTGTATCCCTTTGATTTCCTTTTGCTATCTAATTGTTCGGGCCAGGACTTCCAGTACTATTTTGAATATGTAAGGGGGAGAGTGGGCAACTTTGTCTAGTCCCTGATTTTAGTGGTATTGCTTCAAGTTTCTCATTGTTAAGTTTGGTGTTGACTATTGATTTGCTGTATATTGTTTTTATTATGTTTAGGTATGTGCTTTGGATTTCTGTTCTTTCCAAGACTTTTAACATGAAAGGGTGTTGATTTTTGTCAAATGCTTTCTCAGCATCTAGTGAGATGACCATGTGCTTTTTTTCTTTGAGTTTGTTTATATGGTGGATTACATTGATGGATTTCCTTATATTAAACCATCCCTGCATCCCAGGGATGAAGCCTACTTCATCATGGTGAATGATCATTTTGATGTGTTCTTAGATTTGGTTTGCAAGGATTTTGTTGAGTATTTTTGCATCAATGTTCATAAATGAGATTGGCCTTAAGTTCTCTTTACTTGTAGGGCCTTGTGTGGTTCAGGAACGAGGGTTATTTTGGCCTTGAAAAATGAGTTAGGTAGTGTTCCATCTGACTCTATTTTGTGGAATAGTTTGAAGAGTATTGGTATTAGGTTGTCAATAAATGTCTGATAGAATTCTTCAATGAACCCGTCTGGACCTGGGCTTTTTTTTTTTTTTTTTTGGTTGAGAGAATTTGATGACTGCTTCTATTTCTTTAGGTGTTATGGGATTATTAAGATGGTTTACCTGGTCCTGGTTTAACTTTTATATCTGGTATCTGTCTAGGAATTCATCCATTTCCTCCAGATTTTCCAGCTTTGTTGAGTATAGGCTTTTGTAGTAGGATCTGATGATTTCTTGTATTTCCTCAGCATCAGTTGTCATGTCTCCACTTTCCTTTCTGATTTTGTTAATTTGGATACTCTCTCTTTGCCCTCAGTAATTTTCAATACACACAACTTACCTACAAAAAACACCACCATTCATACTAAATGAATATCCATTTGATATAGCTTCCACATAATTTTCACTGTGGTCCCCTTAATTGTCAGTGTAGTAGTTCCTACAAAATTTCAAAAAGGTGAACTCTAGTGTCTGATTCTGCTAAAACATCAGATACAAAACAAAACCACCATTCGGTCCTTATCCTAATGTCTAATAAATACCCCAACTGACATCAACATACACACTGGAATGCTGTAATTGTTTTAGTAGAATCAGTGTTCATAGTTTCAACACCATCTCCAAGTCTTTCTATTTATGCACAAAAAGTATTATAATAAAGATGGATATTATTGATAAGTTACATTTTATATGCTCTGCTGGCTATAAATTTCAGAAATCTCATGTAATTCTACAAGTTGACTAAAACACAAAAGCCATTTTCCTTAAATGGCCATCCAAAATAGGAGAAACAAAATGACATTGTTGCATAGTTTTCATATTAAATAGTTTAATATAACTACTTAGTATTGCAGTTTTTATTTATGGAATATATATATATATATATATATATATTCAAAAGAAATAAGGCCTCTCTGCCTTTGGCATTAAGATGATCTGACTGAAAGATGCTTTACCATAGAAAAGGACCTTCCCAACTGGAGTTATTTTGTTTCAGTGAGTGTTGTTTAATATTAAACTTCCATGCTTTCTAGATGCAAGCTTTATAGTGGTGTACAGATTTGCTTCATTTCCAAATAAAACAACTACTGGAGCTTTTATAAAGTTTTCCCACAGAGCCTCCATCGTATTAACATTTGTACCCCATGATGGTATTTCTTGATACTGTCATCTCATAGTATTTTATATTTTATCATTCGAAGCCATACAGAATAAAAATATGTACAGTAGAAAAAAAATCTTTTATACGAGCTGGGCACAGTATTAGAAACCTGTAATTTTAACTACTGAAGAAGCTAAGGTGGAAGAAGTTTTTGAGTTTACAAGTTCAAGACTGGCATATAATATAGAAACCTTCATCTGTAGCAGGGAAGCAGGTAGAAAAGATGGAGGTAACTGAGGATGAAGGGAAGAAAGTGCAGAGAAATGTTCATGAAGTTCTAAGCTCAGTAAAAATTGTCTCTCCTATGTGGAGTGGGAATAACAGAAGATGAGGAGAAGGTTCTAGTGAAGTATATAATCAATGGCTGTTGTGTCGCCTATATTAGGCATTCAATAAACATTGTAACAAACTATTAGGGATCAAACTTTTCAGGTGCTGTTTCCAATATTGCAAAAGGTCTTATACCACACCTATGTAAGCCAGTCTTAGACTCATAACAGTTTAACCCCCATAACATTGACGCCTTAGAAATAATGAAGTGAAATTTTCAGTATCAATTTAATATTTCTGAATTTCACTACAAACCGTTGCATTTAGATAAGAGACTGTAGATTACAGATCATGTGACCATGTGGCTTTTATGTCACAAGACAATTTATATTTGGAAATGCTGATTGAAGTCCTTGCACAGTTCTATCTTACTTGAATTTGTTTTACTTATAGTATAATCTTTACATTATTACTGTTAGACTTCCTAATAGTGAGGTAATAGAAAATATCTAAGCTTTAGTTCTAGCTTGTAGATACAAACTTACAAAATTAGCAGGGGAAAAAAAAACTCTAAAATTAACTGATTAGTAAACAAGTACTACTTATCTGGGGGAAAAGCCTGGATTTTCCTTTACCTTTTTTTATTCGTGATTATTGTCAAAGGTTTTAGATCCATCTCACATACAAGTATTTAGTACAAGAAATATCTTTTCAAGCCAGTATTTTTTTTGTATGAAACTGAACCTATGGTCTCTGGATTACATTTTGACCCATGTCTGTTAATCACTAAAATTTGTGTTATTACAGTTATTTCTAAATTCAGAGATCCCATAGTGTGACACAGCCTGGAGAAGGATGCAATATATAATTATGGGTCTTTGGAAAGGTCTAATTATAGAAGAAAACCATCTATCTTCTCTACCATGACTGGAATAGCTCTATGATTCCCTCTTCTTCATAGATAATTGGGCATATAAGTTTTGACATTCAACAGTAGATGCCAACTCAAGGAATTAATGTGTCTGCTCCAGCATACGATGAGACATGAGATGGATGTGACAACCCAATTGGATATTCTCTGTTTCTGTAACAGAAATCTCAAAAAAAAAATCTCCAAATAAAATTGAACTCATAAGTCATGTACTTAAAAAAAAAAAAAAAACCCACAGTGGAAAGAGCAGCCTCAAAACATGGATCTCAGCATAACAATTAACTCATGAATAGAATGGGGGTTAAATTTAGAAATCCAGGGAAAAATAACTATTCTAGTTGACCAATGAAAACCATCTTGAAACAGAAAGAAAGTAGTGTTTCTAACATTATAGTACACAGGAAGTCTTCTGTGTTAGAAATGATAACTATGTTCAGAATTAGCATAATCATAATTTACCAACATTATTTGCTAAACCCCCTATTGCTTCCAGAGAAATGTGCACAATTACATTCCTTGATATTATCCTTAGACGTAAGTGCTAGCTGTCTTGTTAATGAAAGAGATCATCATTACCTGAGTATTACAGTTTTCATGGATAGTTAGGAACTTTCTAGTTTGTTTTCTCTAAGAGCAAATTCAATTCCTGATCAATTTGCTTTTGGGGAGGGAAAGTAGCAGTCAACTTGGTCTTATCTTTTTGTAACATTCAGTCTTGTGTTTCAACTTTCAAAGACCTGCACTTATTTGGTATTTTGTTGTTATTGTTTTGGATAGGGATAGTAGTGGAAGAATTTTCCTGTACTTTTGTTTATGGGAGTCAGTTCTCTCCCTCTATCACAAAGCTTCCAGGATGTGAACTCATAAGTAGGCATGGTGGCTCAGCCTCTATTTGCTGACAAATATGCTGTCCTTGTATTTCAAATTTTGAGGCTGAAATAAAATGGAATCTAATAGAATCAACATAGATGAACGTGAACATGTGGATAAGGTTCTGTAGTGTCCTCTGCTTCTATTTACCACAGAGCTCATCACAGATAGCATGTAAAGGAATGAGAATAATGGTATTAGAACAAACCTTATTTACAAACTGAAGCAATAGTTACACTGGCCCAGATGGCATAATTTGCCAGTGTCTGATACTAGGTAGAGAAATTTCTTTCAGTTTTACAGGTGTTCTTTGCTCTGCCTTGAATCCAGTTATTAAGCACTTGACTCAACTGTGTTCTGCTGTGGTTTCCTGCAATTTTTACTGGGATGAAAAGCTGTCAAGAGAATATAATTGGAGATTTCCTCTAGAATGTCACTTTTGATACCCAGACCTTGGTTTTCTACAACTTCCAGCTATGATTACAGAAACATATGGAAGTAATGAGTTGGACTTAAAAATACTGACTCTATTACTGGCTGAAAACTTACAGTTTGGAAGACCATGCATGCTTTCTTAGACTCTATAGTTCTCTCTTACTCTCTCTTGCTCTTCTATCTTGCCCCTCTTCCCCACATACCTTTCCCTCCATACATGTCCTCATGGTTGGCCTCTACTTCTCTACTCTCGTCATCTTCTTCTTCTTCTTCTTCTTCTTCTTCTTCTTCTTCTTCTTCTTCTTCTTCTTCTTCTTCTTCTTCTTCTTTTTCTTCTTCTTCTTTTTCTTCTTCTTCTTCTCTCATTCTCTCTCTCTCTACCTATACTACCCTCTTAACCTCTTCATGACCTGAATAAACACTATTCTGTATTAAAAGAAGAAGGAGGAGGAGGAGGAGGTGGTGGTGGAGGAGGAGGAGGAGGAGGAGGAGGAGGATGAGGAGGAGGAGAAGAAGAAGAAGAAGGAGAAGTAGAAGGAGGAGGAGACCAAGCCTGAGTTTGTACTTCCGAGAAGTAGTAAAGTCAGTTACAGGAACAATTGCACACTTATGTGAAAGGGACCTTTCCACAGCTTGTAAAAGGACAGTTAGCCACACTTGCAGCAAAGAGGTTGAGAGCTATCTCTCATTGGCATGAAGCAAGAATAGTTATTCTGAATCATAGCATCACCCATACTGCCACAAACAGAGTCCATCAATCAAAATATATATCACCTACCCCTCATTAATGTTCCCCTTTTAGCTTTAAAACAGAATCTCCAAATTAATTTGGGGTCCTTCCATCCTGATGGAATTGCACCCCTGCATGCATGAGTGTGTTCAATAAACACTCTTTGCTTTTGAATACTATTTGAGTATGGGATATCATTCTACAGACTTTCACAGTCCCTAACAAAATCTTAAGTGAGATAAATTTTTAGACTATAAGCAGAAAGAAAGAAAAATTTCTTGATGTTTTCCCCTCCAGTCATTTTTTTGTCTTTACTTAATAAAATTAACATATTAATTCAGCACTATGATCTTAAAAACAACAATAATAAATACAAAAATATTGCCAGAGAAGACAAGAAAAAATAAAGACAAATTTCTATAGAGAGCTAACAATGCTGTGCTCACAATCCATTTCATTGGAGTCTCTAAAGTTCAAATCAGTCCAGGACCAGTGGAGACCCAGATATACAGGCCTGGTGAGAAGGGGTCCCAACTATCCAGGGAGCAAAGAGATCTCTGCTGAGCACGCACGGAAGTGCACCACCGCCCTGCCTGATCCAGGGACCAGGAACCCAGCATGGAGCCCACTGTTCCCAGTCAGCAGTTTTGGGGTGCAGAACAGGGCTCAGACCATCCGCCACCAGGACCAGAGAAGACCCAGATATACAGGACTGGTGAGAAGGGATTCCAACTAGCCAGGGGACAGAGAGACCTCTGCTGAGCACACATGGAAAGCGTGCTCCTGCCCTGCCTAATCCAGGGACCAGGAATACATCTTGGGGCCCTCTGTTCCCAGACAGCTGCTTTGGGGCAAAGAACAGGGCTCAGACCATCCTCCACCAGGAACAATGGAGATTCAGAAAGAAAGGCCAGGTACAAGGGGAAGGCGAGAACCAGTCACTGACAACAAAATGGCAAGAGAAAAGTTAAAGAGCATACCCCAGGGAAACCAAGACAACCTTGCAACACTAGAACCCAACTTTCCCATCACAGCATACAGCAGAATGCCAAACACTCCAGAAAAAGAAGACACAGACCTAAAATCATACCTCAAGACGATGATAGAGATCCTCAAACAAGAACGGAAGGAAAAGCATAAAGAATTAGAGCTTTAAAAGAAGAAACAGGAAAAACACTCAAAGAACTAGAAGAAAAAAGAACCAAAGTAATGAAGGAATGGAAGAAGGAATACAAAACAGAAATAGACACAATAAAGAAAATACTAAAAGAGACAACACTAGAAGAAGAAATCCTAAAAAAGAAATCAGGAGTCACAGATGCAAGAATTTCCAATAGACTACAAGAGATGGAAGAGAGAATCTTGGGGGCCGAAGATAACATTGAAAACACAGACAAAACAGTAAGAGAAGGTGCCAAAACCAAAAACCTACTAACCCAAAATGTTCAGGAGATCCAGGACACAATGAGAAGAACAACCTAAGGGTAATAGGAATAGAAGAGGGAGAATAATATCAACTAAAAGGCACAGTAAATATCTTCAACAAAATTGTAGAAGAAAACCTCCCTACACTTAAGAATGAGATAAACACGAGCATAAAAGAAGCCTACAGAACTCCAAATAGGTTGTACCAGAAAAGTAATTCCTCCCGACAAATAATAGTCAAAACACCAAGTGCCCAAGGCAAAGAAAGAATACTAAAAGCAGCAAGGGAAAAAGTTCATGTGACATATAAAGGCAGACCAATCAGAATCACACCCGACTTCTCAACAGAGACTATGAAAGCTAGAAGAACCTGGACAGACATCATGCAGACCCTAAGAGAGCACAAGTGCCAGCCTAATCTGCTATACCCAGCAAAATATCAATCACCATAGATGGCGAGATGAAGTTATTCCAAGACAAAACTAAATTCACACAATATATGACCACAAACCCAGCACTACAACAAATTATAAATGGAAAACCCAACACAATGAGGCAAACCACCTCATAGTAAAAACAAGAAAACTTCTAAGAAAGAAAACCAAAAGAAGAAAGACATACAGGCACAATTCAACCTCCAAAAGCAATAATCGCAGGAAACAGCAACCACTATTCCTTGATATCTATTAACATAAATCGACTCAACTCCCCAATAAAAAGTTATAGATTATCAGACTGGATACATAAACAAAACCCAGAATTTTGCTGCATACAGGAAACCCATCTCAGAGACAAAGACAGACACTATCTTAGAATAAAAGGTCGGGAACAGACTTTCCAAGCAAATGGCCCAAAGAGGCAAGCTGGAGTGGCCATTCTAATATTGAATAGAGTAGATTTTCAACCAAAAGTAATCAAAAAAGATAAGGAAGGACACTTTTTACTCATTACAGGTGAAATCTGTCAGGAGGAACTCTCAATCTTTAACATATATGCTCCAAATACAAAATCACCAATATTCATAAAAGAAACCCTACTAAAACTCAAAAGTTACATTTTACCCCACACAATAATAGTGGGCAACTTTAACGCCCCACTCTCACCAATGAACAGATTATGAAAACAGAAACTGAACAAGGACACTTTAAAACTATCAGAAACTATGAAACATCTGGAATTAATAGATATCTATAGAACATATTATCCACAAACAAAAGAATACGCCTTCTTTTCAGTACCTCACGGCACCTTCTCAAAAACTGACCACATAATTGGACAGAAAAGGAGCCTCAATCGATACAGGAAGATTGAAATACTCCCATGCATCCTTTCAGATCACCATGGTCTACGGCAGGTCTTTAATAACAACAAAGACAACAAAAAGCACATGTACACGTGGAAACTAAACAATGCCCTATTAAACGATAGCAGGGTCAAAGAAGAAATTAAGGGTTTTCAAGAATTCAATAAAAATAAAACACGACATACTCAAACCAATGGGGTACAATGAAAGCAGTACTGAGAGGAAAACTCATAGCTCTGAGGGCTTCCAAAAAGAAACTGGAGAGAGAATACACTAGCAATCTGTCAACACAGTTGAAAGCTCTAGAACAAAAGGAAGCAGATACACCCAAGCTGAGTAGAGGGCAAGAATTAATCAAACTTAGGGCAAAAATAGAGCAAATAGAAACAAAAAGAATCATTGAAAGAATCAACAAAACCAAGACCTGGTTCTTTGAGAAAATAAACAAGATTGTTAAACCCTTAGCCACACTAGCTAGAGGGCAAATTGAGAGTATAAAAATTAACAAAATCAGAAAGGAAAGTACAGAAATAATGACTGAAATTGAAGATATTCAAAAAATAATCTGATCCTACTACAAAGGTCTACACTCAACATAGCTGAAAAATCTGGAGAAATGGATGAATTCCTAGACAGATACAAGATACCAAAGTTAAACCAGGACCAGGTAAACCATGTAAATAATCCCATAACACCTAAAGAAATAGAAGCAGTCATCAAAAGCCTCCCAATAAAAAAAAAGCCCAGGTTCAGATGGGTTCAGTGGAGAGTTTTATCAGACATTTATTGATGACATAATACCTATACTCTCCAAACTATTGCACAAAAGAGATTCCGATGGTTCACTACCAAACACATTTTTTGAGGCTACAATAACCCTCATTCCTAAACCACACAAAGACCCTACAAGGATAGAGAACTTAAGACCAATCTCACTTATAAACATTGATGCAAAAATACACAACAAATTCTTTGCAACCTAAATCCAAGAACACATCAAAACGATCATTCACCATGATGAAGTAGGCTTCATCCCTGGGATGCAGGGATGGTTTAATATAAAGAAATCCATCAATGTAATCCACCATATAAACAAACGCAAAGAAGAAAAAACACATGGTTATCTCACTAGACGCTGATAAAGCATTCCAGAAAATCCAACACCACTTCATGTTAAAAGTCTTGGAAAGAATATGAATCAAAGGCCCATAACTAAACATAATGAAAGCAATATACAGCAAACCAACAGCCAGCATCAAATTAATGGTGGGAAACTAGAAGCAATCCCACTACAATCAGGGACTCAACTGTGGGGAGCCGAATGCGGACGCCATTAGAAGATGGAGCTGGCTCCTTTACAGTTTGGTAAACAACTCCATATATAGTAATGCTCTTGTAAGCTAAGGCACTTCACCCTGATCATGTGCAGTACATAACCTATCTCAGGCCAATCCCGAGGCCTCTGGTGTCAGCAGACTGGTGACAACCAATCATGGCAAGCCCGTATGCACTTCTCAGTATATAAGCGGACAGCTAGGGTAGTTCAGGGACCCTCATTTCCTGCTCTCCCCTACAATCAAGAGGCTCCCACAATAAAGCATGATCTGAAAAGTATCCTCTGGTGGTGGTCGTCTTTCCTTGCTGGTCGAGGAGCACTGCACTCCACAAGGCTGTCTACTCTCCCCCTACCTATTCAACATAGTACTGGAATTCCTGGCCAGAGCAATTAGACAGCAAAAGGAGTTCAAGGGAATACAAATTGGAAAGGAAGAGATAAAAACATCAATATTTGCAGATGACATGATAGTTTACTTAAGTGAACCCACAACTTCCACCAAAGAACTCCTACAGCTGATAAACAAATTCAGCAAAATGGCTG
Source organism: Micromys minutus (assembly GCF_963924665.1). Taxonomy (NCBI): domain Eukaryota; kingdom Metazoa; phylum Chordata; class Mammalia; order Rodentia; family Muridae; genus Micromys; species Micromys minutus. The sequence continues at coordinate 26,271,907 of NC_137974.1, read as the reverse complement.
GATTTAAAATTAACTCAAACAAAACAGTAGTTTTCCTATATTCAAAGGACAAACATGTGGAGAAAGAAATTATGGAAAAGATACCCTTCACAATAGTCACAAAACTTATGAAATACATTGGTATGACTTTAACTTAGGAAGTGAAGGACCTGCATGAAAAGAACTTCAAACCTCTAAAGAAGGAAATCAAGGAAGATCTCAGAAAATGGAAAGATCTCCCATGCTCATGGATTGAAACGATCAACATTTTTAAAATGGCCATCTTACCAAAAGCAATCTACAGATTCAATGCAATCCACATCAAAATTCCAACCCAGTTCTTCATTGAGTTGGAAAGATCAATGTGCAATTTCATCTGGAATAACAAAAGACCTAAAATAACAAAATCCATCATCACCAACAAGAAAACATCTCTGGGAATCAGTATCCCTGACCTCAAGCTATATTACAAGGCAATTGTGCTGAAAACTGCATGGTACTGGTACAGAAATAGGCACATGGATCAATGGAATAGAATAGAAAATCCAGAAATGAGCCCTCACGTATATGGTCACCTGATTTTTGACAAAGGAGCTGTAAACATTCAATGGAAAAAGGACAGCCTATTCAACAAATGGTGTTGGTCCAACTGGCACTCAGCATGCAGAAGAATGAAAATAGAACCTTTCTTATCTTCTTGTACAAAGATCAAGTGTAAGTGGATCAAAGATCTCCACATTAAACCAGGTACACTGAAACTATTAGATGAGAGTAGGGTAAACCTTAGAATTCATTGGCACAGGAGAAAATTTCCTGAACAGAACAGCAATGGCTAGAGCTCTGAGGTCAAAGATTGACAAATGAGACTTAATGAGATTGCAAAGTTTCTGTAAGGCTGGAGACACTGTCAAGAAAACAAAACAGCAGCCAACAGAATGAGAGGTCTTTACCAAACCCACATCAGATAGAGGCCTAAAATCCAAGGTATACAAAGAACTCAAAAAGCTATAAACCAGAGAATTAAACAACCCTATTAAAAAATGGAGTACAGACTTAAACAAAAAGTTCTCAGTCGAGGAATATGGAATGGCTGAGAAACATCTAAGGAAGTGCTCAACATCCTTAGCCATCAGAGAAATGCAAATCAAAACAACCCTGACATTCCACCTCACACCAGTCATATTGGGCAAGATCTAAAGTTCAAATGACAACAGGTACTGGCGAGGATGTGGAGAAAGAGGAACACTTCTACACTGCTGGTGGGGTTTTAAACTGATACAATCACTCTGGAATTCATTCAGGTGTTTCCTCAGAAAAAATGGACACAGTACTACCTTAAGACCCAGTTATTCCACTTCTAGGCGTTTACCCCAGAGACACTCCAACATACAACAATGATTCATGCACCACAATGTTTATAGCAGCTCTATTTATAATAGCCAGAAGCTGGAAAGAACCCAGATGTCCTTCAGTAGATGAATGGATACAAAAATTGTGGTACATTTACACAATGGAGTACTACTTAGCTATCAGAAACAATGACTTAATGAAATTCTTAAGAAAATGGATGCATCTAGAGAATATCATCCTTAATGAGATAAACCAGTCACAAAAGAGCAGACATAATATGCAGTCACTGATAATGGGTTACTAACCCCAGAAAGTTCTGAACACCCCCAAAACAACTTAAAGACTGTGTTAAGTTCCATAACAAAAAAATGATATATTTTAATTAAAATAGAACTGTATCACACCCCTTTTTCCTTCCTACAGCCCCTCCCAGTTTCTCTCCTATCTATCCCCTCAAATTAATAGCCTATTTTTGTACATTATTGTTATATATATATATATATATATATATATATATATATATATGTGTGTGTGTGTGTGTGTGTGTGTGTGTGTACCCACAAATACTTAATTACAACCTTAAAAATGTATTCATATACTTTTATGCAAAAATGCTGAAAATTTGTACATTTATCATTGTTTTTTAAAATAAATTAAAATAAAATAAAATTAATTTAAAATTAACTTCATGGTCTATATTTAAAAAATATCTACTTATCTGATGTTTATGTTTACAGAGATACTAAGAATTGATATTGTAAGGACTGTAAGGTTTGTTATAGTCTGTAAGGAGTTATCAGAGTTTATCTTATTTTTAGGGATCTGCTCCTTTTTTCTAAATGTATGGGTTGCTTTTTCTTTAAGCCTTTCTCATTTTTACTCATGGGTCTTGTATCTTATCCTTTGTCAAGCACTGAATATACAGATATTCTTTGTCTTATTGTAGATGATACAGAGATAATAGAAACTTTGCATGAAGAGTTGAAGAAATTTTATATGCAGAAATATTTTTACAATCTGCAATGGACTGAGTAGAGATCGAGGAAAGCAGATGGATTGATTCAGTCTAAGTCTGGAGACATAAGGACCAGCACTGGTGAGGAAATGAATCTCTATCCAACAGCAGCAGATGAGAGGAGATACATCCCCATCAAACTGAACTGAGCAAAAGGCTTGGGAGACAAATGCCTCTTTTCTTCTCCTTTTATTGTAATCCCGTTCCCAGTAGAGCAGATGATGTCCAGACATCTGGTGAAAGCAATCTACCAAACGTGAATTCAATCCCATTCAGTCCCTCTCAGACATATATAAAACAATGTTCACTCATCCCAGAACTCAAAAGGCAAAGGCAAGGGGCTCTCCATGAGTTTGGTCTAAATAATAAGTTATAGAACAGCCAGGACTATGTAAGAATATCCTGTCTCAAAAAAACTCTGAAAATTAAAAATAATTCTTTTTACTATGGGCACTCTGTGGCCATATCAACAAGATGTTCAAAATTCACCACCACAGAGATATTTTGTTTGTATGTTTATTTAGAACAGCATGTTATATATACTCTTGAAACACAATTTTCTGCTGCAATAAAGAAACTATAAAAGAAGAGCATTTCTTTAGTCACCCAAGCATTGCTTCCAGCATGTTGGCTTGACCAGCAAAGAAGAGGCATCATGAAGGAGAGAAAGGAATTAAAATAAACTTGGATGGCTGTGGAAATATGTAAAGAAGATGTACAGATTCTTAAAGGTACAAAAAGCAATATGAACTTGGGAAATCAGACTACCCACTTTCCTGAAAGCAGAACACTAACACAAATCCCTGGTTGTTTACTTATCCTATCCCTAAGCTAAAGAAGTAGGAGACATTTTTAAAATTCAGCTAATCACAGTCATCCCTGACTCTCATTGTTGCCAGTTACATGATGCTGTCAATTCACAAATAAATACAGCAGATCCCTGGATCCTGCCATTCCTACAAGTCACAATAGCACCTTTATACCTGAGAGCAAATGTTTCCATTGTCACATTCAACTGAACGTTTGAAACTAAAGACATTATCAAACCTTACATAGATTTCCACTAAATATGTATCTATAATACTACTTAATTTGTTAATCAAAAACAGTGTTCCATGTATACCACTCCTGACAATGGAAAGATGGTTAAGCACTTGGAGGCAGGTAGAACATGCAATCTGGCAATGTTAAGCAGGTATCCTTATATCTTGAGTGGGTCAAAGTTAGATCATACTACATAATGGCTTGCTGCTCATCATGGTGCATGATTTAAAACATGTGAACTGTCTTTTTGGAAACTCTCCATTTACTATCTTCACATGCCATCTAATTATCAGATCAGGAAGAGCATTATCCACATAGAGACTATTGTGTAACTTATAAGATCACAACTTTCTACTAAGACATAAGTAGACAGAAGCTAAGAAGAGTAAAAATGGCTTTTGGGGTATTTATTGTTTAGTTGTCCAGGCTTAAGAGAAGATGTAAAGATGTTTTCTTTTTTAAATTTTATTTTAAAAAACAAAGAAAAAAAATTAACATTTTTGCATAAATGTATACAAGTACAATTGTGTCAGGGCTTGGCTTTTTTTTTTCCTTTTTTTAAAGGTTTGATACTCTGCATTAGGTCTTACTAGTTACAATGAGCAAAACGTACATATAAAACAGGATATAACCCAGAATTAGTCAACGTTTTTTTGCTGTGTAAGGATTGAGATGACAGGTTTTTTAATTTTTGTTTGTTTTGTTTGATTTTTTTCTTGAACTTCACACAGTCTGTGAGTTGTTACTGGGGCAGTCCGAGCCTCTGGGGTTAGCATCCCACTATCAGTGACTGAATATTATGTTTGTTCTTTGCGACTGGATTAGGGTTATGATATTCTCTAGATGAAACCATTTTCTGAAGAACTTGGTTAAGTCAGTTTTTCTGATGGCTGAGTAGTACTCCATTGTGTAAATGTACCACAATTTTTGTATCCATTCATCTACTGAAGGACATCAGGGTTGGATTTGGTAAAGATCTTTTCCCATTCGGTTGGCTGCCATTTTGTTTTCTTGACAATGTCCTTAGCCTTACAGAAACTTTGCAATCTCATTAAGTCCCATTTGTTAATCTTTGACCTTAGAGCTTGAGCCATTGGTGTTTTGTTCCGAATATTTTCTCCTGTGCCTATGTGTTCTAAGGTTTTCCCTACTTTCTCATCTAATAGTTTCAGTGTATCTGGTTTAATGTGGAGATCTTTGATCTACTTACACTTGAGCTTTGTACAAGGAGATAATAAAGGGTCTATTTTCATTCTTTTGCATGCTGAGTGCCAGTTGGACCAACACCATTTGTTGAATAGGCTGTCCTTTTTCCATTGAATGTTTACAGCTCCTTTGTCTAAAGTCAAGTAACCATATATGTGAGGGCTCATTTCTGGATCTTCTATTCTATTCCATTGATCCACATGCCTATCTCTGTATCAGTACCATGCAGTTTTTAGCACAATTTCCTTGTAATATAGCTTGATGTCAGGGATATTGATTCCTTGAGATGTTTTCTTGTTGTTGAGGATAGATTCTGCTATAATAGGTCTTTTGTTATTCCAGATGAAATTTCACATTGTTCTATCCAACTCTATGAAGAATTGGGTTGCAATTTTGATGTGGATTGCACTGAATCTGTAGATTGCTTTTGGTAGGATGGCCATTTTAAAAATGTTGATCCTTTCAATCCATGAGCATGGGAGATCTTTCCATTTTCTGTGATCTTCCTTGATTTCCTTCTTTAGAGGTTTGAAGTTCTTGTCATACAGGTTCTTCACTTGCTTAGTTAGAGTCACACAAAGGTATTTCATAGTTTTTGTGACTATTGTGAAGGGTATCTTTTCCCTAATTTCTTTCTCCAAATGTTTGTCCTTTGAATATAGGAAGCCTACTTTTTTGTTTGAGTTAATTTTGTATCCAGCCACTTTGCTGAACTTGTTTATCAGCTGTAGGAGATCTTTGGTTGAATATGTGGGGTCACTTAAGTACACTATCATGTCATCTGCAAAGAGTGATGTTTTTACTTCTTTTTTTCTAATTTATATCCCCTTGATCTCCTTTTGCTATTCAATTGCTCCAGCCAGGACTTCTAGTACTATATTGACAGGTAGGGGGAAAGTGGGCAGCCTTGATTTTAGTGGGATTGCTTAAAGTTTCCCACTGTTAATTTGATGTTGGCTGTTGATTTGCTATATATTGCTTTATTAAGTTTAGGTATGGACCTTGGATTCCTGTTCTTTCCAGGACTTTTAACATGAAGTGGTGTTGAATTTTGTCAAATGCTTTCTCAGCATCTAGGGAGATAACCATGTGATTTTGTTCTTTGAGTTTGTTTATATGATGGATTACATTGATGGATTTTTTTATATTAAACCATCCCTGCATCCCAGGCATGAAGCCTACTTGGTCATGGTGAATGATCATTTTGATGTGTTCTTGGATTCGGTTTGCAAGGATTTTTTTGAGTATTTTTGCATCAATGTTCATAAGTGAGATTGGCCTGAAATACTCTTTCCTTGTAGGATCTTTGTGTGGTTTAGAAACTAAGGTTATTGTAGCCTCAAAATAATGAGTTAGGTAGTATTTTATATGATTCTATCTCGTGGAATAGTTTTGATAGTATTGGTGTTATATCCGCAATAAATGTTTGATAAAATTCTGCACTGAACCCCTCTGGACCCAGGCTTATACCATGATGATCTGAAAGGATGCATGGGAGTATTTCAATCTTCTTATATTTATTGAGGCTTGTTCAGTGTCCAATTACGTGGTCAATTTTCGAGAAGGTACCGTGAGGTGCTGAGAAGAATGTGTATTCTTTTACTTTAGGAAGATATGTTCTGTAAATATCTATTAATTCCAGTTGGTTCATATTCTCTGCTAGTTTTACAGTGTCCTTGTTCAGTTTCTGTTTCCATAATCTGTCCATTGGTGAGAGTGTGGTATTAAAGTCTCCCACTATTATTGTGTGGGGTGAAATGTATTATTTGAGCTTTAGTAGGGTTTCTTTAATGAATGTGAGTGCCTTTTTATTTGGAGCATATATATTAAGGATTGAGAGTTCCTCCTGACAGATTTCCCCTGTAATGAGTAAAAAGTGTACTTTCTTATCTTTATTGATAAATTTTTGTTGGAAATTTACTTTATTCGATATTAGAATAGCCACTCCAGTTTTCTTCTTGAGGCTGTTTGCTTGGAAGTTTTTTTTCCCACCCTTTTACTCTGAGATAGTGTCTGTCTTTGTCTCTGAGATAAGTTTCCTGTATGAAACAAAATGCTGGATTTTGTTTATGTATCCCGTCTCATAGCCTATGTCTCTTTATTGGAGAGTTGAGTCCATTTATGTTAATAGATATCAAGGAATAGTGGTTGCTGTTTCCTGCTATTATTGCTTTTGTAGTTTGAGTTGTGTTTGTGTCTCTTTCTTCTTTTGGTTTTCTTGCTTAGGAGTTTTTTTGTTTTTACTTGGATGTAGTTCCCCTCATTGTATTGGGCTTTCCACCTATAATTCATTGTGGTCAGATCTTGTGTAAATTAAGATTTGTCTCGAAATATCTTCATCTCTCCATTGATGGTGATTGATAGTTTTGCTGGGTATAGCAGCTTGGGCTGGCACTTGTGCTCTCTTAGGGTCTGCATGATGTCTGTCCAGGCTCTTCTAGCTTTCATAGTCTCTGTTGAGAAATCGGGTGTGATTCTGATTGGTCTTTCTTTATATGTTACCTGACCTTTTTCCCTTACTGCTTTTAGTATTCTTTCATTGCTTTGGGCACTTGATGTTTTGACTATTATGTGTCAGGAGGAATTACTTTTCTGGTCCAACCTATTTTGAGTTCTGAAGGCTTCCTTTATGCTGTGGTCATCTCATTCTTAAGGGTAGGGAAGTTTTCTTCTACAATTTTGTTGAAGATATTTACTGTGCCTCTTAGTTGATATTCTTCTCCCTCTTCTATTCCTATTATCCTTAGGTTTGGTCTTCTCATTGTGTCCTGGATCTCCTGGACATTTTGGGTTAGGAGCTTTTTGGTTTTTGCGTCTTCTCTGACTGTTTTGTCTATGTTTACAATGTTGTCTTAGGCCCCTGAGATTCTCTCTTCCATCTCTTGTAGTCTATTGGAAATGCTTGCATCTGTGACTCCTGATTTCTTTTTTTAGGTGTTCTACCTCTAGGGTTATCTCTTTTAGTGTTTTTTTGGTTGTGTCAATTTCCGTTTTAAATTCCTTCTTCCATTCCTTCATCTCTTTGGTTCTGTTTTTCTATAGTTCTTTCAGTTCTTTGAGTGTTTTTCTTGTTTCCTCTTTAAAAGCTTCTGATTCTTTTTGCTTTTCCTCCCGTTCTTGTTTGAGGATCTCTATCATCGTCTTGAGGTATGATTTTAGGTGTGTCTTCTTTTTCTAGAGTGCTGGGCATTCCAATGTTTGCTGTGATGGGAGAGCTGGGTACTGGTGTTGCCAGGTTGTCTTCATTTCCTTGGGATAAGCTCTTTTGCTTTCATCTTGTGATTTGTTGTCAGTGATATGCTCTTGCCTTTCCTTTGTACCTGGTCTGTGTCCCTGGATCTCCACTGGTTCAGGTGTATGATGGTGTGAGCCCTGTTCTGCGCCCCAAAGCTGCTGCGTGTGAACAGAAGTCTCAATGCTGGGTTCTTGGTCCCTGTTTCAGGCAGGGCAGGGGTGGATTTTTTGGCACACTAGGCAGAGATCTCTCTGCTCCCCGGCTGCTCAGATCTCCTTCTCAGCAGGCCTTAATCTTTGGGAACTTCTGGTCCAGGTGGCAGATGGGCTGAGCCCTGTTCTGTGCCCCAAAATTACCGGGTGGGAACAGAGGTCCCAATGCTGGGTTCCTGGTCCCTGGATCAGGCAAAGCAGAGGCGCACTTTCCATGGGTGCTCGGCTGAGATCTCTCTGCTCCTTAGCTGCTCAGATCTCTTTCTCACCAGGCCTTAACGTTTGGGAACTCATAAAGATCTTTAATACTAATCATTTAAACATATACCTAGTACTAAAAGGAAAAAAAAATAAAAAATCTATTGGTATTTGACCCAGACTCTAGCCTTGTAAACATGCACCTCCAATGTAGATAACACTATGTTCTTCTTTCAATTGTCAGGCAACTTAGTATTTCAAATAACTTTTACCATGTAGGACTGTGGTACCTCCAACACACTGATCTTCTCTGCTTCAATTTTCTCATTATTAAGTTAGGCTATTCCATAGGTAAATATTAGGATTATATTATATAGTACCTATAAGAAAATAAAGACAGAATCTGTATGTCAATATAGTAAACACATACAAATAACTTGCAAAGCACCCTGAAAGCCATTCAGTTGAGAAATATGACACATTCATTTTTTGGGCTCCTCCCTTTGCCATCACACTTACTTGAAAGGAATACAGAAGAAAGTATTGGAAAGTGTGTAAACCTTTAAGCTAAGGTCACTGATGTCAGCGAAGAGAGAGAAGTAGACCAACCTGACTACACAACTTTGTAAAGCAAAGAATGAAAGGTTAGCTATTTGCAGAGCAGCAGCACAGAAGTATAGAGTCCTAACAGTGAAAACTACCTGTCATCAAAAGATCCTCAGAAGCTCTAGAAGTGATAAGCACCACTTAGCAGGGAAAAGAAAGTAGAAAAACAGAGCCGTGTTCTAAATTTATCTCAGGAGCTGCTAAACTCAGTTTCCTTGACCTCATGAAACGAAGCCACTTTAATACATCTCCAGTGCTCGAAGTTGGAGGAATTCTGCAGAAGGCTCACAGCAGAGCCTACACACAGGACACAGAACCCACTACAGTTGCCAGCAGGCTTTTCAAAGTCATTTTTATGTGTGTATTTGACAGAAGGCTTGTAGAGTCCATTGTAATTCAGAGCTCAGATCTAACACATCTATAAATACATGACAACAGTTTGATAGTTTTCCCTTTGTGTCTGATGTATATTTACATATTTAGGTGTGTGAATGTGGTGTGCACATGTCATGACTTATCTGCAATCAGAGAAAAACCTTAAGTGTTGCTTCTCACCTCTCAGCTAGTTTGAGACAGAGTCTCTTTATCCTCCTCTGCACACACTAAACTAGCTAGCCTGAAGGCTTCTAGGAATTCTGTTTCCGCTTTGTTCTTGCCATAGAAACACTTGGATTATAGCCATACACTAACATGGCTAGCTTTGCCTGGGTTTTGAGATCTGAACTCAGGTCTTCGTGATTGCAAAGTAAATACTTTACTAACTGAATCATTCTTCCAGAGCATGTTTCCATCTATTTTGATTTTAACGCTACATTTTAATTATGTGCACAAGTGTGCATTTGTGCTTATGTGCATGAGAGTGCAGTGCCTACAGAAGGCATTGAGCCCATTGGATCTGAACGGGTCTAGGTGCTGAGAGCAGGAATTGGGTCCAGTGAGGAGCATAATGAACTCTTAACCACTGATCTATTCTTTGAGCTTTAATATATTCCAATTTTCAAGTACAATCAATTGAAAATTCTCCTCAGTAAAAAGCCTTTCGAAATGTATTACCACCCCCCATCATAATTTTAGCTAGTATTTTTTTAATGGTAATGATTATAGTGGATTTTAATCAAATTGGATTCCTGAGAGAATTGCTGGGAACCATTAAGTCCATAATATTTATTTTTCATGTATTACGCCATGCCTAGAGAGCTTCAGCCTGAACAAGTTTACTGCAATTGTACTTAGTTACAAATACTTATTTCTATTATTATGTCATGCCTAGAGAGCTTCAGCCTGAACAAGTTTCCTGCAACATGTAGTTGGTTCCAAATGCTGTTACACAAGCTACTTCTCAAGACCTACTCACCACCAGTGATTATTCCCTCTGCTGTGTCCTGAAGAAACAGGATGTATTTGAGAGAGCTGGTAGAATTCATAGTGATTTGGTGGTCAGATCGAAGGAGTCTAGACATTCATGGCGAGTGAAAATATGACCTCCTGTATGAAGAGATGGAAGTATTCTACTTGAAATGAGAAAGAATCAGAAGGGATCTCTAGCTCCACCCATTCATGAGGCATTAGCTCCAGTCAAATATATTCTGGCTACAGTTTGTACATTACTGAAGGATTTCCTTTCCCTTTCCTGCACACAGGCATTTGAGAGAAACCGAACAACAGAGCTGGTTTCTGCTAATCCCTTTGCTGTACAGGTCTTGTCTTTTGCCTCATCTCAGGCCAAATTGAGAGCAGTCCGGATTTGTACAACACAGTATCCTGACCCTCTGTACTATGAATTTAGTAAAAATTCACTTGGTTCTGATGATGACAGAACCCACAATTACCAATATTCTTTTAGTAGCTGGAGTATTAAGAGGGGAAAAAATAAAACGTTGTAAGTGGAAAAGGAAATTGGAGATAGAATTCATGACCGGAATAAATATGGATGGCAACTATGAAAATCTTTTCCCATATTATCTGTATTTTATAATGGGTCTAATTTCCCAAATGAAAAATAAATAAATAAATGGTAACAGCAACATACAACCCAATGCTGTGTAGGAAAGACTTCCTGAAAATCTCTGTATATGAGTAGTGACTGACAGGTCAAAATCTCACCGCCAAAACACTGAGTTCTAATGAAGCAGATAGGTATGGGTAAAGTGACTTTAAATATCAGGAAAATGCTAAGTGCTGTAGGAGAGAACAGTTTTCATGTCTTTTTAGAGAATTAAGATGAAGGAAGAGTTTCCAAGGAACTCTCATGGACACTGGCTTCTAAGTGATCATTCAAGTTTCAAGGAGTGAAGTCCCTGAACTGGAAAATTTAGAAGTAGGCTCAGTAAGGGGAATAAGTAAGAAAACCTCAACAAAGTAAAACATAAGAGGTGCTGCATTGCATCCCTTCAAGTAAGCAAAGCTGGGACAAACTCGTCAAATCATTTCTCTTTCAGCCTCAGAAGAAATGTCTTATTTTGTGAATTAGTGAATAGGGAGTTTATGTGTACTTGCACATGTGTTATGGGCATTTTACTGAATTCTTATTTAGAAAGTTATAATGTTTGGGTGATACATTTTTTATTTTGAAGTAGAGTCAATCTTCATGATAACATGTTTGACCCTAACAAAAATCACAAGAGTACCAGAGAATCTCCTGGATCCTGAGACAACCTGGGACCTGCTTATTCCTAGTAGAAAATGAGTGCAGAAAGAGGAGAACATTGTAGTCACTGAACATCTGGACTGAGAAAAATTTGATAGGAAACGCTTGGCATGTGTACTTTCCAGATGTGAGCATGTTGCATAAATCTGACTGTTTCTGATTTGTATGCAAGATGAGAGTTTTCTTAACATAGCTCTCACATTGATTACTGCACACTGCTGCTGTAAATTCCCCCAGTTAAACAACAGCATCTTTTATGCATTTGGAACATGTAAAGGCTGAACAAAATGCATGTTTGGAGATCATTAGAATGTATATTAGGTTTTTCTTAAAATATAATTGTCAAACATAAATATAATTAGGTAGATGACCATGTCTTATAATTACCAAGCATGCCAAATTCATTAATGTTTTTGATGAAATTTATATAATTCAACATTTTCAGACAATTATCTGAGTAATGAAGTAAAATGGCAAAATTCACAAACATGGTTGCTTTTTTTTTTTTACAGCAATAGGCCAGTAACATAAACCATTGGAATATTTCCACAAAACTGTGGGTTTCTCAAGGTAATTCTGAGATAAATTCAAATATGGCTTAACACGGCTTGTAAGTAATGCCCTGTGACAAGTGTTATTTCATTTTTTGAAAATCACTGGCGCAGTAACCCCTTCAATGAACAGACAAAGGTAGATCAGAAATTCCATACTTTGTCCTTTTGTATTGGAGAAGTTATTGAAGTCCTAGGCTACTTTCTAAATGTGCTCCTCACTCCCTCATCATACCTCAAGTTTCATCACTAATGTGGAAATATTAAGAGGTAGACACTTTTAGGAGATGATTAATTTGCAGGCAAAACTTTGTGAGTGGAATTAGCAGCCTCATACAAGAGGTGTAAAGGAGGTTTTGCCCACTTCTGCCATGTTGAAGACACAGAAAGAGGCACCATCTATGAAAAGAGACTCAGATCTCTTCTTCCATTAAGTAACATGCCCATTACTTAATGTAGATCTTCTCAGACTTCAGATCTTCAAGGAAAGGGTCTTTTATATATTGCCTGAGTTAAAACATTTTGTTATGGCATTTTATTATAATCCAGAACATCTTGTTATAGCACCTATAGCAAACTAAGACACCAGGCACTGGACTAGCACTCTACTTATGAGTCTCAATTTAATCTTTCCTGAAAGATGTGCAGAGTAATCTCATTGTTAATTCAATGCCCCATGAATAGTGGGGATCCATTAAAATGTCTTTCTCTTTTCTCTAATATGGCAATGAGTTGGAGAATTGAGGTGGCCCTAAAAGAATATTTGGCTCTTCTGTAAGTCAATAAAAAGAGAATTGTCTAAGAATGCAATTATAGCTCATTAACAGTGAAAAGGGTTGCTTGGAAGCTAATTTCCAATGTCCACAATACAATCTAGCTCTCCTTTCATAGACTCTTTAAATACAAACAGCATCCACTTATTTATCAATGACTCTCCATCTTTGCTGACTCTGTTGTTTGCTTTTAAAAGGACAGAGAATTCACATTCACTAAACTTTCATAATCAACACATTGTCACTTCTGGGTGGGAAGGAAGCCCTGTTCTGAGCAGTACTAAGACCTAAAGTATTCATATTATCATTGGCAGGAAAAACACATGCCCACTTTGAAGGGATTTATATTGTGTATATATTTGGGAACAGGAATCCGGCATTGCTTGGATTTTGTTATTATGAACATAGATCTCTTCGGCATCTGTTGAATCATATTTATATTCATCACGTTAAACACAGCTGCTAGGTCACAGGAAAGTGAGGACATGCAATAGAGGAAGTCAGAAAGGAATACTCCCCAAGAAAGGTTGAGCTTGTAAAAAGGGAGAAAATAATTTTGACTGTTGTTTAATGAAATTTGCGTTGGACTTTCAGGGAATTATTGTGTAGCAGACAGACAGCTCTAAAAATAGGAATAAAACCCCATTTAGAATAATAAATACTTTTCAGATATCTTTTAAGGCAGAAAATACTATATTTAAAATCTATTGTTTAAAAATTACTTATGTTTCTATAATACTTTCACTCTTCTATTTCTCTATAGATAGCATGAAAGCTGGTCATATAGTATACCCTTGTGTGTGTGTGTGTGTGTGTGTGTGTGTATGTGTGTCTGTGTGTGTGTCTGTATCTGTGTCTGTGTCAATGTCTCTGTGTGTGTCTGTGTGTCTGTGTCTATGTTTCTGCCTATCTGTCTTTCACACTCTGTCTCTCTGTTTTTCTCTGTCTCTCTTTGTCTCTCTGCCTCCCCCCCAACACACACACCCTTTAACTTAACAATCACTTTGTAGTAATCTCCAAGGTAAATTCAAATTTTCCTCCTTCAAAAATGTTAGCAACAAGAATGTCTGGATTCACCTATTTTCCCACTTTCCCTCTCTTGGCTTGTTTGCAAAAGGGCAAAGTCAAGGCAACACCTTCATCTGTCTGTTACAGCACATGACAAAGGAATGAGATGCCAAACCTGTCCCTTCCACAGCCCCACAATCCAGTGCAAGATGCCTGTTGATTATAACATACGACTCGATAGCAGCAATTGTCATGTGTTTGTTTGAAATGTTGATACTATAGAAAAGAATGGTAGATACTGCCTAATGGATTTAGAAAACATTTCAGGAAGAGAATACAATCATTGCTTGAGGGAACAATGTATTGCACAGGGCCCTGGATCTGTTGCAGATGGAGCTCTGCGTGAATATATTCAAATTCAGATTTATGGCTACTTTCTGAATTCTTATGGTCTCTCTAGTAGGTGGAAAACTGCTCTCTGGCATAAATTGGCCAAAGTATTAGGTTTTTCTTTCATGTCATTGCAGATGTGTTTACTCTGTAAGAATGTTAACAAATAAGAGATGCTGAGTAACAAAATGGTCACAGGTTTTTATGATGCAAACATGCTCATATTTCAAAGTGGAGAAGGAAATTATTCAGTTCAGCAGGAAGGGTGAGAGCAAATGGATAAATGAAGGCAAAGCTGTCCCCTAGACACACCACAGCATGGCTCAGCCTAATGGCCTAATTCTCTGAAGTCCCGGGCACACCTGCCTTCACATTTCTATTTCCCTAATATCTCTAGGATTATTACAGGGATTTTTCTTTTGAATGACCACACCGGCAATTACTGTGATGCAGTCTCAAAAGAGCCAATCAGCATGGTGGCAGCAGCCAGGGCATTTAACTCAGACCAAATCATGACCAGCCAAGAGCTTTTCATGCTTGCAAAGGAAGAGACTACGCAAGAGCCATGAAGTTCCACAGCTTCGCAACAGCCCTCTTTGCCTCTTTGCACAGAAAGACTGTCTGTGGTGAATGTTTAGGAAAACAATATGAATGAGGCTGCTGCAGAGAACCCACTGGGAACTCTGATAAATATCTGATTAAATTAGTCTCCAACGTAATTACATTAAAATCAAATTTGTTTAACTTTGTCTATGCTTGGTTATCTCTGCACACCCAAAAAGATGTTAATTGGCAACCTAGCTTCCAAGGCATTTATACCACTGGAGGTTCATTACCTTCCTATTTTATAATGCAAATGAAAAAGAGGAGATGCTTGTTTTGAACATTAGCAATTCAACTTTGAGATTTTTATTCTTAAAGGGAACTCATGAGGTGAGGTCTTTTCCTATTGATATTTTTAGACGTGAATTTCTTAAAACCTCAAATTTTAAAGTGCATTACATGTACCTAGGAAAACTGTTTTTGCTTGTAGATATTAGAGAAATAGAGCAAAGGAAATTATAAACAGGAGAGACTCCTCCATCCACCTCGTCAGCTTTGAGGAAGCTTTCACTATCTATGGAGACCCTTCCGTTATACTTGGGTTCTTCCATTGATTTAAATTCTTCCTATCTTTTTTTTTTTTTAACTAATTCACTTTACACCTCAGTTGCTGTGACTAGACATCCTCTCTCAAAATCCTTCCCAAATCCCCACTTCTCCTCAAATAATGTTCCCCCAACCTACCTCACCCTCTTATCTCCAGACCCTGGCATATGAACTCTCTGAAGGACTAGGCACATCGTCATCCACTGAGGCCAGGCAAAGCAGTCCATCTAGAACATACCCCATGAACAGACGACAGCTTTTGGAATAGCCCCTGCTCCAGTTTTTCGGGACCCACATGAAGAGTAAGTAGCACATACATGACGGGAGGCTTAGGTTCAGCCAGTGTGTGTTTTTGGTTAGTGGTTCAGACTCTGAGAGCACAAGTATACAGGTTAGTTGACCATTGGTATTCCTGTGGCATTTTTATCCCCTTCTGGGCAACCTTCTATCAATGCTTTAGTTTTTTATTACATGCAGTGTACTAAGTTATTGTATATACAAAGAGCAAACCTTCTACCTATCATCCAGTTTCTTTTTTATGACTATTTTTTAAATTATTTTATTGGATATGCTCTGTATTTACATTTCAAATGTTATTCCTTTCTTCCCCACTTCTATGGCCCCTCCCTCCCTTCCATGTCTACTTGCTTCCATGAAGTTGCTCCCTCTCCCAATCACCCTCACCACCTCAGTGTATTGGGAAAACGCACCTACACTAGACAAAAGGCCTCTTCTCCCATTGATGCCAGACAATACTATCCTCTGCTACATATGCAATTATAGCCATAGGTCTCTCCATGTGTTCTCATTAGTTGGTGTTTTAGTCCATGGGAGTCGTGGAGTGTTTGGTTGGTTGAGAATGTTGTTCTTCCCACGAGGTTGCAAACCCTTTCAGCTCTTTCAGTCCTTTCTCTAGCTCTTTCATTTAGATCCCCGCGTTCAGTCCGATGGTTAGCTACAAGCATCCTCAACTGTATTTGTTTGACTCTGGCAGAGCCTCTGAGGAGGCATCCATATCTAGTTACTGCCAGTAAGCACTTCTTGGCATCATAAATAGTGCTTGGGTTTGATGGCTGCATATGCAGTAGAGAGGAATGGATACAGAAATTATGGTACATTTATACAATGGAGTACTACTCAGCTATTAGAATCAATGACTTTATGAAATTCCTAGGCAAATGAATGGAAGTAGAAAAATATATTGAGTGAGTTAACCCAGTCACAAAAGAACACACATGGTATGCACACACTAATAAACAGATCCTAGCCCCAAGAAGCTCTATTGAGTTTCTACATGCAGATGACAAAGTAAAAGCAATTCTGTTGTGGCTGAATCTAAAGACTATTCTTCAAACTGTTTATTATGTCTTTCAGTATATGAGAGCCAAATATCTACACATAGCTTATGAAAAACTGAAATAAAATTCACTCTGGCAAATACCACTTACATTTCTGGGATATAGACAAGGGTCATGCTTGGTGAAAGGAAATGACCAAAGATGACTTTAAAAGAGGACCACAATCATTCTGTCTCATAAATAGTGAGATGTATTGGCACTTTTCTATGAGCAGCTTGGTAAAAAAAAAAAATCTTATGGGTGAAGACATTAAAGACAGTGCTGTGCTAAAAAAACAAAAAGGCAGCAAAAACATGTATGCAACCTAAGCTCAGGCAAAAATAAGAACTTGGATATATTAAGAGTAACTTTGCCCATAGAACTGCTCATTATTAGCATGTCCCTTCTGAAATAGACTAAGGATGATAAGATCATAGAAAATGTTGTAGCAGCTAGGAGACAGCAGTCTATCATGAAATCAAAGGTGAATATGCTATTGATAATAACCAGTAAGTTCCCAGATTGACAAAGGCAGCATGTTAATCAAAGATCAGATTACTCTTGTGAATCTAAGATCTTTCTCAACCATTTTAACGGGATGGAGGAGAGGACTTGTAGGAAGCAAAGCATAGTGAGCAAATCATGAGGATGATGTAACAAGACCCCCTCCCCATGGTTCTTCATCCTCAACAAGTTTTGGGCTGTGCATAGGGAAGGCTTTCATCTGAATGGGAACAACTTTCTTACTAGATTTTACTAAAAGAAACAAAATTAAAAGTATCTGGACCAGTTAAGGAACTAGTGTAACATTTCTTTCAAGGCCAAGAAGTAAGGAGGTGGGTGGGTTTGGATAGGAGTGGCCCCCCATAAACTTATACATTTGAAGGCCTGCCACTAAGGAAATGTGGCCTTGTAGAAGTAGGTGTGGTCTGGTCTGAAGTGTGTCACCATGGAGACAGGCTTTATGGTGTTATATGCTCAAGTGACACAGTGTGGTTCACAGTCTAATTCTGTTGCCTGGTGATCAAGGTGTAGCACTCAGCTCCTTCTGCAGCACCATGTTTGCCTGCATGCGGCCATGTTTTCTGCCATGATGATAATGGACTAATCCTCTGAACTGTATGTAAGCTAGCCCCAATAAAATGTTTTTTCTTATATGAGTTCCTGTGATCATAGTTTCTCTTCACAGCAATAGTAAGTCTAAGAAAGATGAGAAACAGCCCATTCTAAAATAATATTTCACATTCAGGTTATTATGTCTATTGTACAGATTTTGAGAAGTGTGATCAGAAACTGAGTAATAGTAAACACATTAATAGTAATATTAAAACACAGTAATAGTAATAGTAAACACATGTGTGTGTGTGTGTGTGTGTGTGTGTGTGTGTATGTGTGTGTGTGTTTAAGAGTGAGAACAAGAGAGAGAGATAACGGCCTTTGACACTTGCTAGCATGGCATAGAAGAATATTTATGTAATGAAACTTCTAACAAAAAATTTATATTGTTTTTATGATACCAATAAGTATAACCTCCAGTTACTACAATGGAGGTTTGCCATAAATATATAGGTAGGTGGAAAATCATAGCAGATCCTGAAGACAGGAGTTTGTAACTTCTGGGTTAGTGAGCTGCTATGTTTCCTGGCATGAAGATAATGGACTGAACCCCTGAAACTCTACATCCATATTAATTAAATGTTTTCCTTTATAAGTGTTGTTGTGGCCATGGTGTCTCTTCACAGCAGAGAAACTCTAAGACAGGTTTGTTCTCTCCTTCCATCCTGTGGGGCCTAAATATCAAATTTAGGGTGTCCAGCTTTGTGGCAGTTGCCTTTACTTGATAAGCTATCCCACTGGCCCAATTCTTGTCATTTCTTGAAGGCTTAATTTGCCAAGTTTGTTTCATAAATTATTTTCAGATAATCTATAAATCAAACATAATAACAGTTATGGTAGTTAGGATTATAGTGATAAAACTTCACAGAGACTTCATCATCTTTATGTATCATTGTTAGATACAAAATATGAATTCATTTGTTTAAAATATATTCATGATTTTACTTGAGAACTTATCTCAGTGAGCAGGTTCAAAGCTCTAATAACTATATCTCAGTATATCATTCTATAATGCAGTGAATAAAGCATAAAATCTTAAAAAATGGAAAGGTAGTTGCCTTACCTATAGATGAATAGAATAAAAATTACATTGAATTTCTCCTCAGAAAACAAGCAAGCCTGGGGCCAGTGGACTAAACTATTTAAATAGTTAAAAAATCCCACAGAAACCAGTGCCTGGAATTTCACTGTCCAAAGGTGAAATAGACATAGAGACTTTATGAGACATAAAGGCGAGGTGTCATGTGATCTTGATTCAAGTAGACTTGCCCTGTCAGAGTCTTCAACACTGCTTACATTTACCCAACATTGGAATACCCAGGCAACAGCTGACTGGCTAATACCTAGGAGAGATCAGGATAAAGAGGAAGGTGTATTGAGACAAGGTCTCTCTCCTCAGAGCTAGAGCATCCAATAGCCCAAAGATTCTAGGGCACTAATTCAACTGAAGTCTTCAGCAGTAACTCTGGAAGTCATTGTTGGAAGCAGAGAGCTAAAAATTATCTCTGTCTTCCTAGTTGCTAGAAAAATCAAAAACAAGTGTACGTCAATAAATATTTCTTAGTAGACCCTCAGATAGTCTAATGTTTAATCTTTTGGCTGATGCCTTTCAGGAATCCATCTTGTTACTTAACATTAAACCAGTGTCACTTCTCCATCAGTATTTTTCTTTATAATGAATTTCACAGAGGCAAAATATTTTATAAGTGCTGGAGATTGTTAAGTGAGCTTTCAATTTACTTACCATGTAAATCACAAAATCCAAGTATGATGGTGCCATACTTAACAAGTTTCTGTAAAAGCAATGCATGTAATGATTAATATTTTATCATGGTTGACTGAACAATGATTTATTTTAAATGGAACATCTTACTACATTGTGTGTATATATATATATATATATATATATATATATATATATATATATATATATATATATAATCTCCAACAGAATACACATATTCAATAATGTCCTGAGCATTTAACTTTACCCTTACTTTTAATACTTAAATATTGCAGCTCCATAATAGAAATATTCACACCTCATCAGCTAGGAGAAATAAATCTATTTTAACATGAACAATGTTCCCAAAGGAATATTATAGTTTATTCCTCAAGTCCAAATTTAAGTCCAAATCTAAATCAGGAGATAAAGAAAAACAGATTAGTGTAAATGAATAAAGTAACATATTTTATAAAACTTCACACACACACACACACACACACACATGCGTGCGTGCACAAATAAAATGTCCAAAAGTAATAGAATTAAATGGTGAAAACTGCATGTGTCATCTAGCACGAAAGTAAAGTGAAAATGAACATTGAATTCTTGTGTGTATCTATTCTGATCCTGGATAAGCCATTAAGAAGAATAAAATGATATGCCCTTTAAATTAGAGAGAAAGATGAACAGCTCAAAAGTACTGAGACCCGAAAAAGCGATTTCAAAGTATGAACACAAGCACAGTAAATAGGGGAGCATAAATAACAGCTTTTAAGTTCGATGTTAGAAACCCAAATATGCTAATTAATTGTATTAAAGGTGTAGGGATCACGTGTATTAATGAAAGGTGAATATTCATAATAGATACATTATTAACACTAACAAGACAAAATGGCTACCATCAAAACCTGAGGAACAATCAGTCCCACATTTTTCGAATTTTATGGCGTAAAATGCCAGACGATGAAAGACTGTCAGAGAGCTACCTCCAAATTAATTCCTTCAGCATTGTCCAAAATATACTTCGAAACTCTGAATTGTAAGTAAATAATTAGTACTAGAGTTCAAAGGCCTTGATGTGGAGGATGGCTTTGCCCTCTGTGCAGATGACCCTTCTACAGTTTCTCCTTCATCCATGGAGAATGATGGCTCCTTTACTCACAACTCAAACCTAAATGTGAGGGGCTATGAGTGGGAAAATGAGGCCCTTAGCAAATTACTTTGTGAAATTTATTTGTTTTTTCCCAATGTCTGTGGATCTCTCCTACATGCTACTTGACCTCTACTTAAAATACCCAGAAATCTGAGCTGTTCTTGTGGCAGAACTCAGTGGCTTGAAAGAAGCAAGAATGTCCTATGTACCAATTGTTATGCACAGCAGATGATATACCAACTGCACCCAGGGAAAGCAATTCTATGCAAACAGGATGTGAGGAAATGCAAGGAAATTCTCTTAGTTGTGAACCGAAAACAACCAGAGACTTAAAAGAGAGTTCTGAGCTTCTGGTTCCAGAAAATATCCTATGTAGCTCTTAGATCAACATTAGGGATTCTAAAGCTGCTAATACCAGGATGAGCTATCACTTGGGATTCTCTGTACCCAGGGAGCATTAGGGGCTGTTTGCAAATATAGTCAGATGAGTCATCCAACCTACCCAGGTGTCTTTTATAGCTCTAACTCTGGCATCCTTCTATGGATAATGGTGGGTGGAGAAGACATACTCAAGATATTGGTGAGAAGTTTGGTATTCACCAAATAGCTAAGAGTGAAAACTGAATGGAAGATACTTTGGGAGTCATATGACTATTAGACTAAACTGAAACAAACAACAAAACTGTTGGAGTTGGCAGAGATTTAATATGGGAGGCTATGGAATGAAGGTGTGAAATAAATTAGGAGAGCAGATTTGAAGGATCCACTTTGGCAAACAATGGAGTTATGTTCTGCTGCACTGCACAGAATCAAGGTAATTAAATAAGCCAATAACACTCAAGGTAAGACAGAGAGCATCAAGAGTATGTGAAACTTATATTCTAAAAGGAATCAAGTCTGCAGTGGCCTTAGAGTACATGGAAATTTTATGTTTAATGTGCAAAATAAAGCCACAGTACCTCTGGGTCTCCTCTACATTGCTTGGACTAGTTTTGGCACAGGAAGTATGAGCTCCCTTTATAGGAGGAGAGTGCCAAAGCCTCTTTAAACAGATGGTTGTTATTTCATTATTCAGCATCCCTTCCCATGACACCTCTCTGTCTGCCAATTATTGCAGTAGAGATAGGCTTGTGTTTTAGGCAAAATGACTGAGATTGCTTTTGAGAAACAGTTTCTAAAGGTGTGAATTATTTCTATTTGCTTATTTACCTACCTAGCAATCTGTCCCTAAAATTAAATTGGAGACTGAATTCAATTACTGATATATCACAAAGAATTATATACATGATTTTATGATTGATCCCTGAGAATTGGTACTCTGATGAAGATTTCTTTCTCATTATCTTAGCAATAGGTAAGAAGAGGATAGATACTTATTTAGAACCCAACTGTTTTAATACCTAGAAATAATATCATGAAAACCTACATTGTCACAATTAAGAATCTTTAAAGACCAATCTTCATGCTGTCCCCCTGACCTCCATGATTGGGACCACCTCTCTGCCTGAATTCACCACCCACTACTCCAGATTAGACCCTTTCCCTCACTCACAAACCCCTGTCTGGCATGGTTTGTGGCACATCCAGCTGCTCTGAGACCTGCACTGAAAACAGAGTTCCATTATCCAGCACAAGGTACCCACCTTAGGCTTGCTGTACTAGGAACATCCATGGAAAACCAAATGGCTAAAGGCCAGTGTAGGAATGCAATCAACATGACCCAGGGCTATTTGGCATCTTCAAAGCACAGCTACCTTATTACAGCAAGTCCTGGATATCCTAATTCAACCAAAGCACAGTGGAATGACCTTAAATCCAGTCTTATAAAGATGATGGAGATCATTAAATAGGAAATAAATAAATCCCCTACAGAAATAAAAGAAAATACAATCAAATAGATATAGGTCTTTAAAGAGGAAACAAATAAATTTCCTAAAGATATATGAAAAAATCATTAAATAAGTTCTATTTATAAATAGAAATTAATAGAACTGTATATGATCTGAAAGTAGAAGTAGAAGCAATAAAGTTTTCCCAACTTAAAGCAAGAGATGCCTATGAGCATACAGTAAGCTTCAGAGCTCCAGTAAGATTGGGCAAGTAAAGAAAACCTCCCAGTACATAATAATCAAAACACTAAATCTACAGAACAAAGGAAGACTATTAAATTTACAAGAAAAGCCAAGTAACATACAAAGGCAGAGCTATCAAAATTACAATGAACATCTCAACAGAGACATTAGAAGCTAGAAGGGCCTGGACAGACATTATACAGCCTCTAAAAATTCATACACTACTTTATTCAGCAAAACTTTTAATCATCAGAGATGGAGAAAAGAAGATATTTCAAGACAAAACTAAGTTTAAGCAACATCAATACACACATCCAATCCTACAGAAAATACTAGAAAAAAAAATCCAGCACAAGGAGGAAAATTACACAAACATACACACACACACACATACACACAGACAAAAAGACCTCCAACATCAAAATAACAGGAATTAACTATCATTGGTCATTAATATCTCTTGACATCAATGGACTTTATTCCCAAGTAAAAAGTTGTAGGTTTACAGAGTGAATGTGAACAAAGAATACACCATTATACTGCTCTCAAGGAATACATGAAAGCAAAGAAATAGACATTACCTCACATTAAAGTTCTGACAAACAGTTTTCCAAGCAAAAAGACCCAAGACACAAGATAGAGTATCTATTCTAATACCAAATAAAATATAGTATAACCAAAAGGAATCAAAAGAGATTGGGAAGGACACTTCAAAATCATTGAAAGAAAAATCCACCAAGTGACATATATAGGCACACTGGTCAGAATTATACCAAACTTCTCAATAGAGACTATGAGAGCTAGAAGATGCTGGACAGACATCATACAGATCCTAAGAGAACTCAAATGCCAGCCCAGGTTACTATACCAGCAAAAGTCCCAATTACCATAGACAGAAAAACCAAGACATTCCAGGAAAAAAACAAATTTACACAGTATTTGTCCACAAACTCAGCCTTACAAAGAATAATAGATGAAAATCTCCAATGCAAAAAGAAAAACTACACCATAGAAAAAGCAAAAACGTAATTTTCTGGCAAGAAACCCAAAATAGTAAAAGCACACACACATAATTCTACCTCTAACAACAAAACTAACAGGAAACAACAATCACTATTTTTTTAATATTTAACATTAATGGGCTCAATTCCCCAATAATCAATGGCTCATTACCCATCTCTAAGAGTTAGAGTTACTATTGGGAAGAGGCACTCTGATCACAGGAACTCATATAAGAAAAAACATTTTATTGGGGCTAGCTTACATACAGTTCAGAGGATTAGTCCATTATCATCATGGCAGAAAACATGGCCGCATGCAGTCAAACATGGTGCTGCAGAAGGAGCTGAGTGCTACATCTTAATCACCATGCAACAGAATTAGACTGTGAACCACACTGTGTCACTTGAGCATATAACACCATAAAGCCTGTCTCCATGGTGACACACTTCAGACCAGACCACACCTACTTCTACAAGGCCACATTTCCTTAGTGGCAGGCCTTCAAATGTATAAGTTTATGGGGGGCCACTCCTATCCAAACCCACCCACCTCCTCACTTCTTGGCCTTGAAAGAAATGTTACACTAGTTCTTTAACTGGTCCAGATACTTTTAATTTTGTTTCTTTTAGTAAAATTTAGTAACAAAGTTGTTCCCATTCAGATGAAAGCCTTCCCTATGCACAGCCCAAAACTTTTTAAGGATGAAGAACCTTAGGGGGTAGGTGGGTCTTGTTACAACATCTTCATGATTTACTCACTACTGGCTAGCAGGTCCAGGAGGGACAAGCTCCAGTAAGAAACAGCAAGACAAACTAATATCACAGATAAAAAAATGACAAAGGCAAGCGAAAGGATCTAAGCAATAGAAATCAAGACAACCTTGCATAACCAGAACACAGTTGTCCCAACACACCAAGTACTGAATATCCCAACACACCAGTAAAGTAAGATTTGGATTTAAAATTATACATCATGATGATGATAGAGAACTTTAAGAAGTTCTCTTAAATATAACTTCCTTAAAGTAATAAAGAAATCACAAAGAGACATTACCCTTCAGATAGAAAACCTAGGAAAAGTTCTGGAATCAATGATGCAAGCGTCACAAACAAAACACAAGAAACAGAGAAAAGAATCTAACGTGCAGAAGATACCAGAGCAAACATTGACACAAAAGTCAAAACCATTCAAAAAGCAAAGAACTCCTAACCCCAAACATCCAGGATACCCATGACACAATTAGAAGCTGAAACCTGAGGATAATAGTTGAAGAAAAGAGCACAGGATCTCAAATTAAAGGAGCAGTAAATATCTTCAACAAATTTATAGAAAAAAAAAATCTTTCTAGCCTAAAAAATAAAATAAAGAGAGAGATGTCAAGTAACATACAAGAAGTATACAGAACTCCAAATAGATTGGACTAGGAAAAAAAATTCCTCCTGTCACATAATAGTCAAAACACCAAATGCACAAAACGAACAAATAATATTAAAAGCAGTAAAGATAAAAG
Source organism: Micromys minutus (assembly GCF_963924665.1). Lineage (NCBI taxonomy): Eukaryota > Metazoa > Chordata > Mammalia > Rodentia > Muridae > Micromys > Micromys minutus. The sequence goes on along the minus strand of NC_137974.1, from coordinate 26,246,628 downwards.
GCTGAGTAACATATATGGCAGACCTATCAGAATTACCCCCAGAGTCTCAACAGAGACTGTGAAAGCTAGGCAGAAATCTTGGACAGATATAATGAACCTAAATGAACACAATTGCCAACCCAGGCTAATATGTCCAGCAAAATTATCAGTTACCATAAATGGAGAGACCAAGATATCCCAGGACAAAAAAAAAAATTTACACAACACCTTTCCAAAGCCTACAAAGAATAATAGATGGAAGACTCCAACACAGGGAAGAAAACTACACTCTAGGAAAAGCTAGAAAGTAATCTTCTTGCAGTAAATCCAAAAGAAGATAGCCACACAAACATAATTCTACTTATAAAAACAAAAATAACAGAAAAAGAATTCTCAATATCTTTTCCCATTGATGAACTCAATTCCCTAATAAATAACATAGAAAAGCAAACTAGATACATAAACAGGACCCAATATTTTGCTGCATGCAGGAAACTCATCCCAGTGATAATGACAGAAAATACCTCAGAGTAAAAGCTGAGAAAAATTTTTTTCCAAGCATATGATCCCAAGAAACAAGCTTGAGTAGCCATTCTAATATCAAACAAAAAAAAGACTTTCTACCAAAATTATATAAAAAAGAAGAAACATTTTATGCTCATCAAAGGAAAAACCAATCAAAAGAAACTCTCAATACTGAATATCTATGCTCCAAATGCAAAGGCACTCATATTCATAAAAGAAACTACTAAGGCTCAAAGCATATATTCAACAACACACAAGCGAAGTGGGAGACTTCAACACCCCACTCTCATCAATGGACAGATCATGGAAGCAGAAACTGAACAGAAACACCATAAAACTAACAAAAGTTATGAACCAAATGAATTTAACAGACATCTATAAAAATATTTCATTATAAAACAAAAGAATATACCTTCTTCTAATTACCTCACCAAAATTTCTCCAACATTGACAAAATAATCAGTCAAAAATAGGCCTCAACAGATATAAGACTATTAAAATAATCCCATACATCCTGTTAGATAGCTATGGACTAAGACTGGTCTTCAATAACAACAAAAACAACAGAAAGCCCACATACACATGAAAGCTAAACAATTCTCTACTCTATAACAACTGGGTTAAAAAGAAATAAAGAGAAAAATTAAACATTCTTTAGAATTAAATGAAAATGTAGGCACAACATACCCAAACTTATGAGATACAATAAAAACAGTTCTAAGATGAAAACTCATAGCTCTGAATATCTCCAAAAAGAAACTAAACAAAGCATATATCAACAGCTTAACAGCACACCTGAAAACTCTAGAACAAAAAGAAGCAGATAAACCAAGGAGGAGTAGAGTGCAGGAAATAATCAAACTCAGATCTGAAATCAACCAAGAAGAAACAAACAAACAACTATACAAAAAATCATCAAAATGGGAACTGGTTCTTTAAAAAAACAACAGGATTGATAAAAACGCTTAGCTAGACTAACTAAAGGGCACAGAGAGAGTAACCAAATTAACAGAATCAAAAATGAAACGGGAAATATAATAACAGAAACTGAGGAAATTCAAGAAATCATCAGATCTTACTACAAAAGCCTATACTCAAAAAAAGTTGGAAAATCTGGAGGAAATGGACAATTTTCTAGACAGATACCAGGGACTAGAGTTAAATCAAGATCAGATAAACTATCTAAACAGTCCCATAAACACTAAGGAAATAGAAGCAGTCATCAAAAAGGTCTCTCCCCTCCAAAAAAAAAAAAGAAAAAGCCCAGGACCAAATGGTTTTAGTGCAGTATTCTTTAAGACCTTCACAGAAGACCTAATGCTAATACTCTTCAAACTATTTCACAAAACAAAAACTGAAGAAACACTACCCAATTCATTCCTGGAACCCTCAACTCTGCTCATACATAAGCCATAAAAAGAAGGAGAAACTCAGACCAATTTCCCTCATGAATATCAATGAAAAAATATTCAGTGAAATTTTTGCAAACCAACTTCAAGAACACATCAAGATGATCATTTACCATGATCAATAGGCTGGATTCCAGGGATGCATGGATCATTCAATATATAAAAATCTAGTATAGTAATTCACTATAAAAACATACTCATAGATAAAAAACACATGATCATTTCATTATATGCTTAGAAAGCATTTGACAAAATTTAACACCCCTTCATGTTATAAGTCTTATTAGTAAGATCAGGAATTCAAGGCCCATACCTAAGCATAGTAAAAGAATATACCACAAACCAGTACCCAACATCAAACTAAATTGTGAGAAACATCAAGCAATCCTATGAAAATCAGGGTCTAGACAAGGCTGCATACTCTCTCCCTACCTATTCAGTATAGTAGTGGAAGTCCTGGCCAGAGCAATTAGACAACAAAAGAAAGTCAAAGAGATACAAATCAGAACGGAAGAATTCAAAATATCACTATTTGCAGAAGATATGATAGTATACTTAAGTGACCACAAAAATTCCACCAGACAACTCCTACAGCTAGTAAATAACTTCAGTAACGTGATTGGATATATATATAAAATTAACTCTATCCAATCAGTAGCCTTCCTCTACTCAAGGATAATAAGGCTGAGAAAGAAATTAGGGAATTAACACACTTCACAATAGTCACAAATAATATCAAATTCCTTGCTGTGACTCTAAGGAAGTGTACTGGCTGGTTTTGTGTCAACTTGACACAAACTGGAGTTATCACAGAGAAAGTAGCCTCAGTTGGGGAAATGCACCCATGGAATCCAGCTGTAAGGCATTTTCTCAACTAGTGATCAAGGGAACAGGGCCTAATCCATTGTGGGTGGTACCATCCCTGGGATGGTAGATCTGGGTTCTATAAGAAAGCAGGCTGAACAAGCCAGGGGAAGCAAGCCAGTATGTGACATCCCTCCATGGCCTCTGCATCAGCTCCTGCTTCCTGACCTGCTTGAGTTCCAGTCCTGACTTCCTCTGGTGATGAACAGTGATATGGAAGTGTAAGCTGAATAAACCATTTCCTCCCCAACTAGCTTCTTGGTCATGATGTTTGTGTAGGAAGCAAGTGAAAGATCTGTGTGACAAGAAATTCAAGTCTCTGAAGAACGAAATTGAAGAAGATCTCAGGAGATGGAATGATTTCTTATGGTCATGGATTGACAGGATCAACATAGTAAATATGGTCATCTTGCCAAAAGCAATCTACAGATTCAATGCAACCCCCATCAAAATTTAAATTCCTTTCATTATAGGGTTAGAAAGAGCAAACTGCTAATTCATTTGGAATAACCAAAAAACCCATCATAGCAAAAACTATTCTCAATAATAAAATAACTTCTGGGAGAATCACCATTTAGACATCAATCTGTATTACAGATCAGTTGTGACGAAAACTGCATGGTATTGCTACAAAAGACAGGCAGGTAGATCAATGGAACAGAGTTGAAGACCCAGAAATGAACCCCACTGATGGTCACTTGATCTTTGACAACAGAGCTAAAAAACATTCAATGTTAAAAGGACAACACCTTCAACAAATGGTGCTGGCTCAACTGGTTGTCAGCATGCAGAAGAATGCAAATTGATTCATTCCTATCTCCTTGTACAAACTCAAATCCAAATGGATCAAAGACCTCCACATAAAACCAGGTACATTAAAACTAATAGAACAGAAAGTGGGGAAGAGCTTAGAACACATAGGCTAACAGAATGCCAATGGCTTATGAGATCTTATAAGATTTTTATAAGATCAAGAATTGACAAATGGAACCTCATAAAATTGCAAAATTTCTGTAAGGCAAAGGATACTGTCAATAGGACAAAATGGTAACCAAAAAGATTGAGAAAAGATCTTTAGCAATCCTACATTGGACAGAGGGCTGAAACCTAATATATACAAAGAACTCAAGAAGTTAGACTCCGGAAACTCACATAATCCTATTTAAAAATGGGAGACAGAGCTAAACAAAAAATTCTCAACTTAGGAATAACAAATGGCTGAGAAGCACCTAAAGAAATGCTCTACATCCCTTGTCATCAGGGAAATGCAAATCAAAACAACCCTGAGATTCCATCTCACATCAGTCAGAATGGCTAAGATCAAAAACTCAGGTGGCAGCTGACAGTAGATGCTGGCCAGAATATGGAGAAAGAACACTCCTCCATTGTTGGTAAGATTACTACATGGTACAACCACTCTAAAAAATTAGTCTGGTGGTTCCTTAAATAATTGTTTTATGGTAATTCCTGAAGACCTAGCTATAACACTTCTTGTCATATACTCAAAAAAACTCCAACATATAACAAAAACACATGCTCTACCATGTTCACAGCAGCCTTATTTATAATAGTCAAAAGCTAAAAAGTATCCATGTTCCTTAACAGAGGAATGTATACAGAAAATTTGGTACATTTACATAATGGAGTAGTTCTCAGATATTAAAAACAATGACTTCGTGAAATTCCTAGGCAAATTGATGGAACTAGAAGCTTTCATCCTGAGTAAGGTAACTCAGGCACTAAAGAACACATATGGAATGCACTCACTGGTAACCAGATACTAGCTGCAAAAGCCTGAAATATCCAAGAAATAATTCACAGACCTTATGAAGCTCAAATAGATGGAAGACCAGAATGTAGATGCCTCAGTTCTTCTTAGAGGGAAAACAAAAACTCATAAGAGAAAATACAAAGACAAAAAGAGGAGCAGGGATTGAAGAAAAGATCATTCAGAGACCGCCTCACCTAAGGATTCACCCCATGTGCAGCAACCAAACTCAAGCACTATTGCTGATTCCAGCAAACGCTTATTGGCAGAAGCCTGATATGGATACCCTCTCAGAGGCTCTGCTAGAGTCATACTGATACAGATGACTTGCAGCTCATCATCGGACTGAACATGGAGACCCCAAGGAAGGAGCTAGAGAAAAGACTGAAAGCGCTAAAAGGGTTTGTAACAGCAATGGGAAGAACAATATTGTCAACCATCCAAATTCTCCAGAGCTTTCAGGGTCTAAAATACCAACCAATGAGCACACATGGAGAGACCCATGGCTCTAGTCTCATATGTAGCAGTGGATAGCATTGTCTTGCATAAATGGGAGGAGAAGCCTTTTTTTCCAGTGAAGGTTCATTTTTCCCAGTATAGGAGAACACCATGGTGCTGAGGTAGAAGAGGGTAGTTGGGAGAGGGAGCACCTTCATGGAAGCAAGTGGAGGCGGGGGGATTAAAGTTGGGGAAAATGGATAACATTTGAAATGTAAATACAGAGAATATCTATTAAAGATGAAAATATAAACTCAAGTGACAGCAGATGCTGGTGAGGATGTGAAGCAATGAAAACACTCTCATACTGCTGGTGAGAGTGCAAAATTGTACAACAAATTTGTAAATCAATTTGGTGGTTTCTCAGAAAAATAAAAAATGTTCTACTTAAGAATCCATTATACCTTCCTGGGCTTATATGCAAAAAATGTTCCACTACACAAGAAAGACACTCCCTCAGCTCTGCTCATAGCAGCTTTGTTCATAATATAGAAACTGGAAACATGCTAAATGTCCCGCAGCTGAAGATGTATCAAATTTTCTTCAACTGTTCTCCAGCTGAGGGAAATCTTGGTTCCATTTAAGTAAGAATGTATGCCCAGGAGGATATAGCTGGATCCTTGGGTAAGGATCTTTTTTGGCAAGAACCTACAACCATCTCAGTTCATGCTAATAATTCATATGGATAGAAGACCAAAATGGGAACAATATATGAAATCTTAGACTAGAAAAATGGCTCAATGGATTAAAAGCACTCACTGAGTAAACCTGATCAGTCCAGCTGGATCCCCAGAAAACACAGAATAAACTGGGTACAGCAAGTGACTTACATTTGTGTTCCCAGCACTGTAAAATGAGGGAGGTAGAGACAGCAAAAAGCTCAGAAACCCAATGCCAATTAGCCTGAAATAACAGAGCATGGCAGAGAAGAGAGACTATTTCAACTACTGAACAACTGTCCTCCAAATTCCACAAGCCTGTGACACACCAGTATATGCACATATAAGATGCACAGTAATAAAAGTAGGTGAATACATAAAATGTGAGCTTATGAGTGCCAGATACAAAATGTTTTAAACTGATTGAATTAGAAGAGAAAGGTTGGAGAACCAACGAGTTTTCTTACAATTTGTACTAGTTTAACCATATAATTCAGACTTATGTGGTTAAGTCTAGAGATTCTCAAAAACATATCTACTACATGGGGATGTTTATTATCTCTTTGGAAAACAAAGAAATGCATCTTAATCAGCACAAATGGCTTCAATAAGCACAGTCAAACTTCCTGCACCCTGCCTTCCCCAGCAACCTGATCCCTGGGGCAGAGCAGAAGCAGGACTCACACTATTTACCCAACATATACCTTCTTTCTGCTGCTTCCTCCCTCAGCCTCCAGCAAAATGTTTTCCTTAGAATAGAGGCTTTGAATCTGACTAAATAGGCCAAGAAGAATGAAATATCTCTGGTTACGTTGCATGCAACATATATGCATGTTTTGAAACTGTACTCTTGAGAGTAACAAGCCAGCGTGGTGTATAAAGCTGACTGATCCATGGTTAAAGTCGAGTGTTTGACTCATTCAGTGCATAAAATTGTGCACTTTTCCCACTGCTGAACCCTTTCAACCTGAAAAAGGTTTACATGATTTCTAATATGTAGGCATATAATAAAGAAAGAGATGTCAAACATTTATTCATAATAAACAAAGATACCTCAGAATTAGTATAATATAGTTTTCCCATTTAATAAAGACAATCAAATATGTATACTAACAAGATATATGTGCTTATTAGTTTGGCTTAAAAACTTTTTTCTGAATGTTTGTTAGGACAGGTTAGGAAATGTCTCCAATGATTTTAATGTCTTGAGTTTTGCTATTATCTGTGTGAAAAAGACCACTCCAGAAATTGTTAGAAATTTTGTCCTGCATAATATGCAGTCACTGATAATTGGATACTAAGCCCAGAAAGCTCTGAACGCCCCAGAAACAACTCACAGACTATATGAAATTCAAGAAAAAACAAAGGCCAAAAAAAAAAAAAAGAAAAAGAAAATGTAAAACCATTATGCTTAATTTTTACACACCAAGAAAACTTTGACTATTTCCAGGTTACATCTTGCTTTACATGTACTTTATGCTCATTGTAACTAGTAAGATTCTAATGCACACCATCAAACCTTTAAAAAAATCAAGTACTGACAAAAATGCATTCATATACTTTATGCAAAAATGATTAAAATCTGTACATTTATCTTTGTTTTTTAAAATAAAGTTGTTCAATTTATAAAAAAAAAAGAATGAAATTCTGTCCTGATCCCAAGAAAAAGTTGATTAACACCTTTAACAAAATTCAATTCTGCAATTCAAAGGTATTTTTAAAAATTAAACATTTTATCATCATACAATTGAAATATATACTTATTCCCTTCCATAGCTGAAGAGTAAAATCAGGAATGCATAACTCTTTGTTTTCTGTAAATAAATCATTATGTTTTCAGAACAGAAGAGAAAACTTTGTATGTACAGTAAAAACATCACAATTCATAGAGACAATAGTTCTGAAGTTGAGTAGAGTTATTCCAGGCAGTGTTTGTTGGCACTGTTGGCATGACTCATGATATGCACAGTTAAACCTGTGTGTGGTATGTGAAAAATCTAGACTGCAATTAAATCACATGAAGAATATGGGTGAACACGCCACCAGAAACATCTTGTATTGGTGACATATTTGAATTTGAATTGATGCATCGTTCCCGCATGTTCAAAAATGTTTTTACTCCTGCCAACTTTTTTTCTTATCCTCCACAGTCAATTGCATGACCTCACACGGCATTGTGGCTCATAGCTTAAGGAACTGGGATTTACAGTCACTTTGCTTATGCATAATATGTGCCAGCCAAAGGTAGCACAAGTCCTGTACAGTGCAGAGACAGGGGCCCACTTAGGAAACATAACAAGGTACAGGCCATGTGAAAATGAGTTCAGAAAGCTGATTCATGTTCATGTCTAGTTTATTGACCATATTCTTTAAATGCAAATCATGAATTGCTTGACTTGAGATCCAGATCTTAACAAGAAGATGCGAGAGAAGAAATTATTTTCCTAAAGCTCCAATCTCAGCCTGTCAGAATTAGGATGAATTGTAATTTATGTCATGAGTCAAAGTACCCAGAATGAAGAGACAGCTGCTAGATGTCTGCAAACATCACAACAAGTAGGATAGAGGCCATTGGTCACTGAGGCACTAAGTTTAATTACATTTCACAAGTATTTGTCAGTCTATATTACCTGTAAGACACTCCACACTATCCTGAAAATATGAGCATTAGTACAGACTTACAATGAAAACAAGAATACCGCAACAGGGGACAAAACCAATCAGGTTACTGGTCCTTAGAAGGCACATAACACCAAAGAATGGAGATGCTGGATAAAGCTTGTGGAATAGGTAAAGGTAGAAGTCGAAGATAAGACATATGGTAGTGTAGTAAGCAGGTTGGATCAGGTCTCTTTGACCTAGAGAGTTTATTTCCTTTGAGTACATTTCTAGTAGGTGGATTATTGAGTCCTGTGGTAATTCTGGTTATAGTGTTGGTGAAACCTCTAGACTGTTCTCCCCAATGGCACTTTACTTTCTCAGCAACAGTGTAAATCTTCTCCAACACTGTTCTCCTTCATCTCTTTGAGGATGACAATTTAATTTTGAGAGAGGTGATGTATCTCCCTTTAGTTTTGATTTGTCCTTTCCTGATCTTAGTGTTTTTAGTTTGTTTTTCATAAATTTGTTTGATCTGTTCTTTGCTAGCTTAGGACTTGGCCCTCTTTTTAATCTGATTGTTTGACTTTTGTAATGTGCTGAGTCAATCACTCAACAAGCACTTGTTCACTAGCTGAGATTATTCTGTCTCCACTGTAATTCATTCTGACTGTAATTAATTCAATGACTCCTTTATATTGTGTGATAAAATATTAATTCCATCAAATATGTATTACTTGAAATGTACCTTGAAAAATAGTTAATACTCTTAGTCGACTATCATAGAGATATTTGCACATCCATATTTATATTTACGACCATACCATTCATAGTAGTCAGAAAATAAAATAAGTCTAGATATCTATCAATAGAAGAATTAATTCAGAACATGAGGCATATACACACAATGAAGTTTTATGCAGCTATGAAAAAAATAAAATAATGACATTTGGCAGGGTGACGAATGTGATTTAAAAACCCAACTAAATTAATTGATATAGTCCAGATTTCAAAAAAAATACAAGTACTGAATATTTTTATATGCAAATCCTAGATTTAAATGATATGAGTGTCATCCAGAACGTGTCAGGCGTGTGCTTCCTCTCATGGTATGGACCAGTCATTGGCTGGCCACTCCTCCAAATGTCCAGGAACCAGAGACTGGATAGTCCAGAGACCGAGAACACATCCAACCATGACTGAAGAAGAGTTATGTCCGGGCTTTCATGATCTGGAGTCCCTTCATGTTAGCTGGACTCCTGATTCTGCTTTCACGGGATGGGAAGAGAACAGAGCAATGTGACACTTCTTCCCAGAGATGCTATGAGAAGCACAGTTAGGTGATGCCACCTCAGTCTTCTTCTGTTATTTACATGACTTCTCTGGACCCTTGGGACCAATTATCGCATCATCCAGTAATTATATTATCCCTTTTGAGGTAGACATAATTTCTTTGTTTTGCTTTGTTTTCAAAGTCATAACTATATAGGGAGCTTTTGTGCATTTCTGAAAACTCCATATGAATGATGATATCCTCTATTAAAATATAATGGTTCTGATAAAGGATTTATATGGGGTTTAATTTGTGGAATTGTTAGCATTTTACAGGTGCTGATAATATAAATATATGTTGATTTTGATAGTGAATAAGTTTGCCTTTACTAAATAATTAAAGTGTTATGCTTACGAAAACATCAATATAATAAGGTGTCTTAGATATAAAATATTTCGTCTCATCCAGATGCTTTATAAACTAATAACATTTTTTGCAATCATAAAAATATCAATTTCATTATTTTAAATTATATTCTGCTATAGTCATAAATCGGTGCTTTGCCCAGTCATCATCAGAGAGGTGTCTTCCAACAACTGATGGGAACAAATGCAGAGACCCTCAGCCAAACATTAGGCAGAACTCAGGGAAGGCTGCAGAAGAGGAAGAATTCTAGAAGCTAGAGGCATCAAGGACAACAGGAGAACCCAGCCTATGGAATCGACTAAGCAGAACTCAAATGAGCTTATAGCAGGGAAAGCAATCATGGATTCTGAATGCATCTTCACTACGTCCTCTACATATATGTTATATGTAGTTGTTTAACTTTGGATTTTTGTTGGACTCCTAACAATGTGAGTATAGGTGTCTCTTTTTGCCTACTCTTGTGACTTTTTTTCTCCAACAGTGTTACCTTGTCCAGCCTTGTTATAAAGGTCTATACCTAGTCTTATTGTAACTTATGCTGTTAGCTTGATTCACTAAAAGAGATGTTCCTTTCTAAAGGGAAATGGAGAAAAATGGATCTGGAAAAGGAGTGAAAAGGAGTACATGGGTTTGCTGAGAGGGCTTGGAGGAGAGGAAACTTCTGTTATTATTGTATGAGAGAAGAATAAATTTAAATATATCTACCTTTACATATATATGTGTATTTATATGTATGTATCATGTGTGTGTGTGTGTGTGTGTGTGTGTGTGTGTGTGTGTGTGTGTGTGTGAAGAAACTAGAAAGAGTATTAGCAGTAAGGAAGAAAAGACCTTGAAGAAGAGGGTAAATGGTAAGAATAATGAAATACTTGGAATAGGAAGGCAGAAGGGCTGTATAACTAGAGAAAGATGGAGTCAGAAAGTCGAATGAGGGGATGAAGGAAGAAAATGAATGATGGTAAAGTATATGTATGATATGTCTAAAACAATAAAATAAAGAGAATAAGTAATTTTTAATTGATACACTCAAGGGAAGAAAGTACATTTTGTAAAGGTAGATTGAGATCTAAGGACACGTCAAACTAAAATTTAAGGATAGGATTTATGTTTTTAAGAATTCATATTGTCGGGCTGGAGACATGGCTCTGCTATTAAAGGCTAGGCTCACAACCAAAAACATAAGAATTCATATTGCCAAACTTCTTGCAACATGTCTGACTTAAGAAGAAATTCTTAAACATGAGCTGGGAATGAGGGGATGTCACAGCCATACCTGAGTTCCTGCGCTGCAGAGACACTACTGCACCCACAAATTAGTCACCACGCTATAGAACACAGCACAGCAGATCTCACAAAAGTCAAATAAGAAAACTCTTCAGAGATCCAGAAACATGTAGGTACTCAAAAAACATACTAAAAGCTTTGCTTCACAGTCAACATCAGTACCAAAGACTGTTGGGACAAGAGTGTGTATTTTAAAGACTAATGCCTTCAACATAATAAAAACAACACTCAGCCCTTTCCTGTTTCTTTCATTTGCCCACACTCAGGAATTTGTTAGCCTTTGTCTTTTAGCCAGTTTTTTTCTTTTTTTTTTTTTTTTTTTTCCAGGAGGAGAAACAGCTTTATTTAAGGGAGATTTCCCATGAGTACAAATGTTGCAACGTAGTCAATGCCAATGAAAAAGATGGGTGATACCAAGTGGAGTCCTTTACCCAGTTGTCCACAGACCTCTTTACAGCGTTTAAAATGTCACTGGATCATATTATACCTAAGGCAGCACCAAATATTTTTTTTAAACGATTTTATTTTTCAAAACAAAGATAGATGTAAAGATTTTAAACATTTTTTGCTTAAAATTATACATTTTTGTCAGTACTGTTTTTTCAGACATTAAAATAAATTTTACATAAAACCATGTGAATATGTTTTTTAGTCGGTACTTGATTTTTTTCAAGGGCTTGACAGTATGCATTGAAAACGTACTTGTTGCAATAAGCGTAAAGTACATGCAAAACAAAACGCAACATGGAAATAGTCAAAGTCTTCTTGTTTTGTGAATATATGTATAGTTTTTGTTTTCTTTATTTCTTGGACTTCATACAGTCTGTGAGTTGTTTCTGGGGGAGTGCAAGCCTCTGGGGTTAGCATCCCACTATCAGTGACTGCATATTATGTCTGTTCTTTTGTGACTGGGTTATCTCACTCAGGATGATCTTCTCTAGATGCAGCCATTTTCTTAAGAATTTGGTTAAGTCATTGTTTCTGGTGGCTGAGTAGTATTCCATTGTGTATATGTACCACAATTTTTGTATCCATTCGTCTTCTGAAGGACATCTGGGTTCCTTCCAGCTTCTGGCTATTATAAATAGAGCCGCTATGAACATTGTGGTGCATATATCTTTGTTGTGTATTAAAGTGTCTCTGGGGTATATGACCAGAAGTGGAATAGCTGGGTCTTCAGGTAGTACTATATCCAATTTTCTGAGGTATCGCCAGACCGATTTCCAGAGTGGTTGTATTAGCTTGCAACCCCACCAACAGTGGAGAAGTGCTCCTCTTTCTCCGCAGCCTCACCAGCATCTGCTGTCATCTGAGTTTTGGATCTTGGCCAATCTGACTGGAGTGAGGTGGAATCTTAGGGTTGTTTTGATTTGCATTTCCCTGATGGCTAAGGATGTCGAGCACTTCCTCAGATGTTTTTCGGCCATTCGGAGTTCCTCAACTGAAAAAGATTTGTTTAGCTCTGTACCCCATTTTTTATTAGGGTTATTTGATTCTCTGGTGTCGAGCTTTTTGAGTTCCTTGTACACCTTAGATATTAGGCCTCTATCTGATGTGGTGTTGGTAAAGATCTTTTCCCATTCTGTTGGTTGCCGTTTTGTTTTCTTGACGATGTCCTTAGCCTTACAGAAACTTTGCAATCTCGTTAAGTCCCATTTGTTAATCTTTGACCTTAGAGCTTGAGCCATTGGTGTTTTGTTTAGGAAATTTTCTCCTGTGCCTATGTGTTCTAAGGTTTTCCCTACTTTCTCATCTAATAATTCTAGTGTATCAGGTTTAATGTGGAGATCTTTAATCCACTTACACTTGAGCTTTGTACAAGGAGATAAGAACGGGTCTATTTTCATTCTTTTGCATGTTGAGTGCCAGTTGGACCAGCACCATTTGTTGAATAGGCTGTCCTTTTTCCATTGAATGTTTACAGCTCCTTTGTCAAAAATCAGGTGACCATATACATGAGGGCTCGTTTCTGAATCTTCTATTCTATTCCATTGATCCACTTGCCTATTTCTGTACCAGTACCATGCAGTTTTCAGCACAATTGCCTTGTAATATAGCTTGAGGTCAGGGATAGTGATTCCCGCTGATGTTTTTTTGTTGTTGAGGATGGTTTTCGCTATTCTAGGTCTTTTGTTATTCCAGATGAAATTGCACATTGATCTTTCCAATTCCATGAAGAACTGGGTTGGAATTTTGATAGGGATTGCATTGAATCTGTAGATTGCTTTTGGTAGGATGGCCATTTTTAAGATGTTGATCTTTCCAATCCATGAGCATGGGAGATCTTTCCATTTTCTGAGATCCTCCTCAATTTCTTTCTTCAGAGGTTTGAAGTTCTTGTCATACAGATCCTTCACTTCCTTAGTTAGAGTCACACCAAGGTATTTCATAGCTTTTGTAAATATTGTGAAGGGTACCTTTTCCCCAATTTCTTTCTCCACATGTTTGTTTTTTGAGTATAGGAATGCTACTGATTTGTTTGAGTTAATTTTTTATCCGGCCACTTTGCTGAACTTGTTTATCAGCTGTAGGAGTTCTCTGGTGGAATTTTTGGGGTCACTCAAGTACACTATCATGTCATCGGCAAAGAGTGATGTTTTTATCTCTTCCTTTCCGATTTGTATCCCCTTGATCTCCTTTTGCTGTCTAATTGCTCCAGCCAGGACTTCCAGTACTATGTTGAATAGGTAGGGAGAGAGTGGGCAGCCTTGTCGAGTCCCTGATTTTAGTGGGATTGCTTCAAGTTTCTCGCCATTAAGTTTGATGTTGGCTGTTGGTTTGCTGTATATTGCTTTTATTATGTTTAAATATGGGCCTTGGATTCCTGTTCTTTCCAGGACTTTTAACATAAAGGGGTGTTGGATTTTGTCGAATGCTTTCTCAGTGTCTAGTGAGATGACCATGTGATTTTGGTCTTTAAGTTTGTTTATATGGTGGATTACATTGATGGATTTCCTTATGTTAAACCATCCCTGCATCCCAGGGATGAAGCCTGCTTGGTCATGATGAATGATGGTTTTGATGTGTTCTTGGATTCGGTTTGCAAGGATTTTGTTGAGTATTTTTGCATCAATGTTCATAAGTGATATTGGTCTGAAGTTCTCTTTCCTTGTAGGGTCTTTCTGTGGCTTAGGTACAAGGGTTATTGTAGCCTCAAAAAATGAGTTGGGTAATATTCCATCTGATTCTATCTTTTGGAATAGCTTGGTGAATATTGGTGTTATATCCCCAATAAATGTCTGATAAAATTCTGCACTGAACCCGTCTGGACCTGGGCTTTTTTTGGTTGGGAGGCTTTTGATGACTTCTTCTATTTCTTTAGGTGTTATAGGGTTATTTAGATGGTTTACTTGGTCCTGGTTCAACTTGTATCTGTCTAGGAATTCGTCCATTTCCTCCAGATTTTCCAATTTTGTGGAGTATAAGTTTTTGTAGTAGGATCTGATGATTTCTTGAATTTCCTTAGTTTCAGTTGTTATGTCACCACTTTCCTTTCTGATTTTGTTAATTTGGATACTCTCTCTTTGCCCTTTAGTTAGTCTGGCTAGGGGTTTATCAATCTTGTTGATTTTCTCAAAGAACCAACTCTTTGTTTTGTTGATTTTTTCAATGGTTTTTTTTGTTTCTATTTGGTCTATTTCTGCCCTAATTTTGATTATTTCTTGCCGTCTACTCTTTTTGGGTAAATCTGCTTCCTTTTGTTCTAGGGCTTTTAGCTGTGCTGTCAGGTTGCTGATGTGAGCTCTCTCCAGTTTCTTCTTGGAAGCACTTAGAGCAATGAGTTTTCCTCTCAATACTGCTTTCATTGCATCCCATAGGTTTGGGTATGTTGTGTTTTCGTTTTCGTTGAATTCTAGAAAATCCTTAATTTCTTTCTTTATTTCTTCTTTGACCCTGCTATCCTTTAACAGAGTGTTGTTTAGTTTCTATGTGTATGTGGGCATTTTGTTGTCTTTGTTGTTGTTAAAGACCAGCCGTAGACCTTGGTGATCTGAGAGGATGCATGGGAGTATTTCAATCTTCTTATATCGATGAAGGCTCGTTCTGTGTCCAATTATGTGGTCAATTTTCGAGAAGGTGCCCTGGGGTGGTGAGAAGAAGGTGTATTCTTTTACTTTAGGATAGTATGTTCTGTATATATCTATTAATTCTAGTTGGTTCAAAGTCTCTGCTAGTTTTGCAGTGTCCTTGTTCAGTTTTTGTTTCCCTGATCTGTCCATTGGTGAGAGTGGGGTGTTAAAGTCTCCCACTATTATTGTGTGGGGTGAAATGTATTTTTTGAGCTTTAGTAGAGTTTCTTTTATGAATGTGGGTGATTTTTTATTTGGAGCATATATGTTAAGGATTGAGAGTTCCTCCTGACAGATTTCCCCGGTAATGAGTAAAAAGTGTCCTTCTTTATCTTTTTTGATAACTTTTGGTTGGAAATTTACTTTAATCGATATTAGAATAGCCACTCCAGCTTTCTTCTTGGAGCTGTTTGCTTGGAAGTTTTTTTCCCACCCTTTTACTGTGAGATAGTGTCTGTCTCTGTCTCTGAGATGAGTTTCCTGTATGCAGCAAAAGGCTGGATTTTGTTTATGTATCCAGTCTGATAGTCTGTGTCTCTTTATTGGGGAGTTGAGCCCATTTATGTTAATAGATATCAAGGAATAATTGTTTCTGTATCCTGCCATTTTTGCTTTTTTGGGTTGAGTTGTGTCCGTGTTTTTTTTCTTTTTTTAGTTTTCTTGTTTAGGAGTTTTCTTGTTTTTACTAGGCTGTATTTTCCCTCCTTGTATTGAGTTTTCCACCTGTAATTCGTTGTAGTGCTGGGTTTGTGGTCATATATTGTGTGAATTTTGATTTGTCTTGAAATATCTTTGTCTCTCCATCGATGGTGATTGATAGTTTTGCTGGGTATAGCAGCATGGGCTGGCACTTGTGCTCTCTTAAGGAGTGCATGATGTCTGTCCAGGCTCTTCTAGCTTTCATAGTCTCTGCTGAGAAATCGGGTGTGAGTCTGATTGGTCTGCCTTTATAAGTTACCTGACCTTTTTCCCTTACTGCTTTTAGTATTCTTTCTTTACTTTGGGCACTTGATGTTTTTACTATTATGTGTCGGGAGGTATTTCTTTTCTGGTCCAACCTATTTGGAGTTCTGAAGGCTTCTTTTATGCTCGTGGTCATCTCATTCTTGAGGGTAGGGAAGTTTTCTTCTATGATTTTGTTGAAGATATTTACTGTGCCTCTTTGTTGATACTCTTCTCCCTCTTCTATTCCTATTATCCTTAGGTTCGGTCTTCTCATTGTGTCTTGTATATCCTGGACATTCTGGGTTAGGAGCTTTTTGTTTTTTGCATCTTCTCTGGCTGTTTTGTCTATGTTTGCAATGTTGTCTTCTGCCCCCGAGATTCTCTCCTCGATCTCTTGTAATCTGTTGGAAATGCTTGCTTCTGTGACTCCTGATTTCTTTTTTTGGTGTTCTGACTCTAGGGTTATCTCTTTTAGCGCTTTTTTTATTGTGTCAATTTCTGTTTTAATTTCCCTCTTCCATTCCTTTATTTCCTTGGTTCTGTTTTCGTCTCGTTCTTTGAGTTCTTTGAGTGTTTTTCTTGTTTCTTCTTTAAAAGCTTCTGAATCTTTTTGCTTTTCCTCCCTTTCTTGTTTAAGTAACTCTATCAGCGTCTTGAGGCATGTTTTCAGGTCTGTGTCTTCTTTCTCTGGAGTGTTTAGAATTCCTATGTTTGCTACTATCGGAGAGCTGGGTTCTGGTGTTGCTAGATTGTCTTGGTTTCCTTGAAATATACTTTTTCTCTTTCCTCTTGCCATTTTGTTGTCAGTGATATGTTCTTGCCTTTCCCTTGTATCTGGTCTGTGTCCCTGGTACACTTTCTGTGTGCACTCCTCAGAGATCTCTCTACTCCCCAGCAGCCCAGGTTCCGGGTGGCAGCTGGGCCAGGCTCTGCTCTGCGTACTGAAGTCACCTCCGGGTGGGAACAGATGTTCCTAAGATTTGTTCCTGGTCACAGTAGCTCAGCCTGTACGAGCCGCCTTTCCGGCTGGTGGTTGGGCCAGGCTCTGCTCTGCGACCTGAAGTCGTCTCCGGGTGGGAACAGAAGTTCCTAAGATCTGTTCACGGTTACTGGATCGGGGAGGACAGGGCAGGTCAGGGCAGGGGGTGCCCTTTCCGTGTGCACTCCGCAGAGATCCCTCTGCTCCCCCGCAGCCTAGGTCTCCCACTCACCAGTTGCTCAGCCTGTAGGAGCCGCTTTTCTGGCTGGAGCCGCCTTTCCGGCTGGTGGTTGGGCCAGGCTCTCTTAGCCAGTTTTAAGGACATACTTTTAAACACTAGACACACTGTTAGTGCAACAGTTGCAACCTATTTGGGATCCATTATACCTAGTGTTAAATCTTGATTTCCTAGACGGTGCTATGCAGTGTGTCAGTTACCTCTCTTTTTGACTTGACAAAATATTTCACAAACCCAGCTTAAGGTAGGAAGTCTTTGTCCTGGGTCACATCTGGACAGAGTAGTCATTCATAGCTGAGAAATTACCTATCTAGATGCAGCTTATAGATCACATTATATCCAACAATCAGGAAGCACATTCAAAGTGGATCTTCTTTCTTCCTATAAACCCTTCTGGATACACTCTCGCAAGCTGCCCAGAGGTATGTCTTCATGGTGATTTTAAATCTTACCAAGTTGACATCTATGTTTACATAGCTAGATGATATATAGGTAGATGACAGATGACAGAGAGATATATGATAGTTAGGTAGCTCGGTAGATTGATGGCAGATAGATGAATGACAGATAGATGATAAATATGTATAGATAGATAGATAGATAGATAGATAGGTAGATAGATAGATAGGGAGATAGATAGATAGGTAGATAGATAGATAGGGAGATAAATAGATAGATAGACAGATAAAAGAGAGAATACAGATAAATAGATTTATGAATAAATGGATATGAATAAATGGATAAATAATAGATGTTATATAGAGAAATAGATAGATGATTGATAGTTGACAGACAGGTACATAGATAGGTGATAAATGATAGATGAATGGCAGGTAGATAATATGTGACACATATATATTAGACTGATATGAACTTAAAGCTCTAAGTGGTCTTTTAAAGATCATATTTTTTGTGCGGAATATTGTTTTGTCCTGTTCACTATGTACATCCTAATTAGAAATTTCATATTATCATAAATCAGCTAAGTATCAGAAGATTGTTAGTACTCTGTTACAAAGGTGAACATTTAGAACACTAGTTTTCAGCCAGACGTTGAGCTTACTTTTTATCTTTTATCATGTCACAGCAGTTTCGGAATTGATAGCAAGCACTTTATCGCCATCATTGAAAGAGCAGCAGGATTCTCCATTTGGTGCCAAATTGTAGCTCTCTGCTCATTGGCCATTTGGCAAAGGATTTCATCCATCTCATAAGCTATCACTGTATCCTAGCAACTATTACTAATCACCTTTCAATTTCCTAATCCTAGACACTAGGAAACTTGGGTCACCATAGAAATTACCTTACCACTTACATATAATTTATCTTGTCTATGTTGTTTTTACCAAACAACCTCAGATTTGATCACTCCTCAGCTACGATCCGGTAAGCAGTTCACACGTGCAGCATTCTGCACTGGAAGTAGTTGCAATTTATCTGACCAAGTTTCACAGTGATTTGCATTTTCATGAAGGTTCTTCTCTGCTGCTGCAGTCATCACAGGCCCCTGCAGACTTGGTCAAGTGCAGGCTTCCATAAAATTAATCTGGAGTGAGGGCTAGCAATCAGTATCTTTAACAAGGACTGCATTGAGTTTGGTGCCCTCATCCTCAAATAGATGTTGAGAGGCAAGGAGAAATAGAATCTGTTTTGTTGCTCTTTAAAATTATTTTGTTGAACCATCCCATCTTTAGAAACATGCAACAGTTTCTATTTTCCCCTTTGCTCTTACAAAGATGCTTATGACATTATCAGTTTAGAAACTGATGACAAAGTAAATATTGAGAAAATCTCAAGTAAGTACCACCTGACAATAAAAAAGCTGATAGCCAATGGACAGGAAATAGGAGGTGGGACACTATAAAGAAGAGAGGATTCTGGGAAATAGCACAAGATCACAGGAGACTGTTAGGGAGATAGAAATAAACAAGCAAGGAGATACTGAGGAGACTTGAAAGAAGCAGAGGCTGGGTCTGAAGCAGAGTAACTAAACCCATGATAGACATAGAATAATTTCAATAAATTAAGTAAGTTAGGAACTAGTCAGGAAAAGAGCCAAAGTGCATGGACTAACATGAGGGGCTATTTGTAAGTATATCCGCTTTCCCTTCCTCAGCCCATAGTCTCAGAATGGCATCTCTGAAGCAAATTATTTATTTTTAAATGCCTAGGCCATAAGCTTTGGCCCATCTCCAGACTAGCTCTTGACCTTTTTCACCAATTTGAATTATTCTGAGTACCATTTGGTTAGTTACCTCTCTTTCAGTCCTAGGCCACTTTTTTCCCCTCAGCATCACCCTCAGTGTCCTTCCGAGTTCCTCTAAAATGCTGGTTTACTTCAGCTCTTTCTGAATCTCTCTTTTATCCATTAATATTTACCAGAATCCACTCTCTTCCTGCAAGTGTCCTACCTTCTATTTCTTTCCTCAGCTCATTGGCTATCAGCTTTTTAATTGATAGGTGATATTTATAAGCGATTCATTCTCTCCACAAGTAGGTTGAATGACACCCTGGGAAACATCTCCCAGTCATATGTACTTATAGCATTAGTGCTTCCTTTAAGCAAAATCAATGACAAATGTCCAGAATTTAAAGAACAACCTATATTATGGACACAAATTTCATTAACATTACTCATAGTATACCTTTTACTACCGAAGTACCTTCAATACAGTTCTGCATAAAGAACCATGGCTTATACTGAAACTTCTTATAATTCATAAAACTGCTGTTTATTCAGAAAACATGCAGTTTCTTTATATTTATTTTCATTGACTTGCAATTTAAAAAGAGAATACTGCTTTTTACATAATGGTGTCTGGCTTTGTAAGCATTATTTGACTTGGATCTAAACTTATGAAATGTTATTTTTACAAAGTTGAAAATATGTTGTTAATACTATTCTGCAAAACAAATGTGCAAATGGAGGTTGGGGAGCTGAAGAGATAACTCAGTGAGCCAATTGCCCTGTGCTAGGGTGAGAATCTGGGGTCAACCTCGAGAACCTGTGTTTGTTAGCTAGGCTTGGTGACAGCACTTGCGATCCACAGTTGGAGAGACAGAAACAGGTGACTTCCTAGATTCACTGAGCAGTCAACTTACTCTGACTGGCTGTTCCCAGGTCTGTGAGAATCCGGTCTCAAAGAGTAAGCTGAGGGTACTTTAAGAACATTGTCAATAAGTGACTTCTGGTCTCCCAATGCACATACACACACAAACACAGACATGCAACTGTACACACTTGAACTTGAAAACACATAATAATAGTAAAACAATTATAATAATAATAGGAGGAGAAGAAGGAGGACTACAAAAGAACAGATGCAGAGGCAATTTAGTACTTTGGAGGCAGAATTATTCCCCAAACATATTGATTATTTTTCTCAGTGTTATTATAACACATCTGACATAAAGAACATAATAAAGGGGAGCTTTGTGACTTACAGTTTCAGAGGTCAGAGTCTATCATGACAGAAAAAGAACTGTATTTATACCGATTATGGAACTGGAAGCAGGGCTGACTGTGAACCTCAAGCACTCACCTCAGGTGGACCCACCCAAAGTAGCTGTGCCTTTTCCCCTAAAGAACATCCCACCCTCTCAAATAGCACTAGCAGCTCAGGAACCAGTAATCAAATACCTGAACCTGTGTGGGGCACTTCAAATTTGTCTTCATCACTTTTCTACTGATGGGACAAAACACCATGACCAAGTCAAATTATAGAAGAAAATTGTATCTTGGCTCATGGTTCCATATGATGAGTCTATGACCATCATGGAAAGGAGCATGGGAGCAGGCAATCAGATATGGCACTGAAACACTAGCTGAGAGTTTACATATGGCTGGCAATCTTTTGGAAACAGAAAGAGAAAAAGAGATGTGGTACTGACATTAGAAACCTCAAAGCTCGACATCAATCCAGCTCTTCCTACAAGACCATACCTCCTAAGCCTTCTAAAACAGTTCCATCAACTGCAGAACAAGCATTCCAATACACCAGCCTATGGGGACCATTCTCACTAAAAATCACAAAATCATTAAGAGCTTAAACATCAAGGAAACAGAATTTGAATGAAATCCTTTTACTCAGTCTAGCTGAAGAAGCCTGAGTGAAGACACAGAAATTGACAGATGAGTTTTGATGATCACCACTTCCATTGCTGAGTTTATAGCATCCAAATATATACTTAAACTTCTAAGTTTCTGTAACCAAGTCTTCAGTGACTGAAAAGAGGTATTTAAACAGGACAATCAAATCATTCAGCCCTTGCATCTCCAAAATACAACAACACCAATAAACTTAGACACTGCTTGTTCAATAATTTAGCACCAGTGACATTGCCAGTGTAAGCTACCATACTGAAAAATAGACATTCTGAAGAATGTGAGTCACAGTGCTTGAACCTCAGTGTATATATCATCATGAACTGTGCCTTTAGGAAGCATGAAGCCAAAGGTAGACAGGCCATACCAATTTCCCCCTTTTTATTCATTTGGCCTTAGGTTTTTACTTATGAGATAATTTTTATCATACCCCAGTCCACAGAAGCAATGATCAAAGATCCTTATAATGGAGATAAAAGAGAAAAACATCTCCAGAGCTCTGTTTAAATAATATATGTACCTTTACAGAAGTTTCACAAGCTTAAGTAATGTAAGATTTTCCTTTCTAAATTATGCACTATGCCTTTATAACTTATGTAGACAACCATTACATCTGTGTCCAGAAAAGTCTCTGTTCCTAGGAACCCAGCTCTATTGAATGGTTAAGAACTTTACTGAGCAAGCACAGTATTAACAGTCATGTTAACATGGAACTGGGAAATCTCACAGGATCTCAACTACAGACAAGGGACTACTGGCAGCTAATGACTGCTGAGAGAGAGAGAGACAAAAATAGTATTCCCAGGAATGAGACAACTAATTGGCTAAACAATACCAAGTGGACAGCCCTGATATCATATAAATCCATGCAACATTAAATAGACTCAATTGATTTTGCTTGTGTATTTATATGTAAATGCTTGCATGTGTGTGTATGTGTGATTGTGTGTGTGCATGAGAGAGAGAGAGAGAGAGAGAGAGAGAGAGAATAACAAATAAAAACAGATATTGTTATCAGAACAAACAAGGAAGGCAAGACATGTGAGATGCTGGAGATAAGAAATGGAAAGAAAAATGATGTAATTCCATTGAATCAACTAAGCAGAAGTCAGACGGGCTTACCCCCTGACACTTAAGTGACTATAACAGACACTGTATGGGTCTAGGCCCTCTGCGTGTGTTATAACTATGTAGCTTGCTATTTTTGTGTTGCATTTAACAGTGAGGAGTGTCTTTGAATAATTTTCCTGCTCTTGGGACCTGTTATTTTTTACTGGAATGCCTCATTCTCCTGGATATGAGGATTTGAACCTTGTCTTTTATAATTTGTATTGCCAAATTCTGTTGGTAGTTTCTTTTCTAAAGGCAACAGCAGAGGGTGGGAGAGTGTATCTGGGAAGAGGGAAAATGGGGAATGGGGTGGCTTAGAGGAGTGGAGACAGGGGAGGCTGCTGCACTCAGGATGTACTGTATGAAGAAAGAATAAATAAAAATAAAATAAAATTCAGACAGTACTCTATGAAGAATCCACTGAAGGCCAGAGAGAGTTACACATGCAAAAGATACAAGATTCTCTGGCCCTGACCTTGACTGAGTCCCGGTAGCCTGCTAATACCTTAAAAGCCAAGCAAGTGACATTTTGAAAAAGAACCCCACACTTCTTATCCAACCCAAATGTGCATGCAGAACAAGCCTACTTTTCATAAAAATCTTAGCAAAATACAGTTTTGTAAGGAACCATGTCACTGCCTTTTTTCTCCGGTCACTGTGTGTTGGGATCTTTAAAGTGATTGATTACAGATATAGGTTTTCAATGTATCATGGGTAAACTTCTGTTAAAGTGAAAGTTCTGTCTCACATTTTATTCTTTTACCTATTCCTCAACTGCATCATCTCCCTGACACTTCTTTGCCCTATCTTTCTATTCAAATGACAAAGCCTAAACTTTATCACTTTTGAAAAATGCAAAATAATAATTAACTTATTTAGTAATATTTGTAAAAGTTTTAGCAACATCTGTCATTTTCTGAAATAAGGAATTAATAAATGTCTGCTTCATTTACATGCTTTTACATTTGTAATTCTTTATAAGGTACAGCATTTGTGTGATTTGCAAAGCTGTAAATTTGCCATTGTTGCCATTCTGCCAATCTCTAAATGCCTCCTTCCTCAGACGTTATCTACCAAAGGGATGGCTCATATTAAAATAATTCCAGAGCCCATATGGGAGCTATTATATTGAAATCACATATATAGAATACATACCATGAAAGATTCTTTATTTCAACTTAGGAGAGCTTTGATGTTAATCCTCAGAAAACTCTGAGTTTGACTGACTTATTTTGGTGGTAAATCATTGGGAAAAATAAATCAGGTGCTTGTTCATATTTAAAAACAAAGAACTTCACTGAGAACTTTTCTTTTTGGGAAACAAGTTTTAGAGATCTATAAGGCAGTAGGATCGCTGCCTTCATAGAAGTGGAACCTCCAGACAATGTGTCTGCAGCAAGGCCGGCCCTTTTACGATCATATGAGCACTTTTGCTCAAGTATACTCTGACAGAAGTTAATATCTTGTGCTTTCTTTGGAGAACTGTAAGACATTAATGATGACAATGGTATTCTGTAGATTTTGAATGTAGGAGCCTGGAATTGGTGGCTTTCACTGCAGACTTATCCACAATGTGCAGAACTCTTAAATATTTGCCTCTAGGTGCAATAGGCAGTGGGTATATAATGCCTTGCAATCTAAGGCAAAAAATTAAATAATTTTATACTTTATAACTGTGAAGACTCTACAGTTTTTAAAGACTAACAAAGGCAACACCAAATAGCCAAAATCGACATTAAGTCAAACATTGCCAGTACCTTAGAAGATACTAATGTATTTTATTGCCCACTGGCCCGCCCCCTATCACTAAGGATAATTCCTTTCCTCACTATAGTGAAAATAGTTATCTTATTTTTTTATAATATCAGCATATTATATATTCACTCTTAGCATTTTATTCATGATTTCATTTTCATTTGAAATTTATACAAATGGTATCATATCGTATGAATCTTTGAGTTGAGTGTGTTGCCTACCCTACTGTATTTAATGACACTCATCTCTGGTCATGCATAGAACAGTGTTTGTTCACTTTATAATAGTATATGTTATTGAACCAAATAATTCCTGCTTTACCCATCTAACTAATTAAGACCTGCCCTATTATGGATTTGCTTAAACTTTCTTCTGGTATTTGTAAAGAGATCTTGACAATGTATTAAAGTCTCATGATGGAGTTGGTAGGTCTGTCACGATTTCATGTCCAAATATAATCATACTGTTTCTGGTAGAAATGCTTTCCAAAGTTTGTAGTATAAACTAAGTAATTGCTAATTGGTCATTGTATGATATTTCTTTCTAGTTTTTCTATTTGTTTCTTTCACTGACTTATTGTTAATTTTGTTTTTTTTTCTTTTATACAACACTCAAAACTTTACTCTAAATTTTTATTGAATTCTTTGCAGTTCTCTTCTAAATATTAATCTTTTCTCTACTTTATTGGATAGAAATATACTCTTTCAGTTTTTGGTTTACTTTGGGACATCCTGATTAAAATAATATTGTTGGGGTGGAGATTTATTTTATGTGTATAAATGTTTTAACTACATGTATAGAAGTGCACCACATGCCTGTTATATCTGTGAAGGCCAGAGACGGCAGTAGGTCCCAAGTACATACACCCATAGATAGTTGTCAGCTGGTGTGTGGCTGCTGGGAACAGAACTTATCTGAACTAAGTGCTCTTCTGAGCACTTTTTCTTAGCCCCTATTGATCTGTTTTAAATATTTATATATTTATTTTATTTATGTGTAAAAGTGGTTTGTGTCATGTATGTTTGTGTGCCACATGCATGTTTGGTGTTGACTAAGTCCAGAAGGGCTCATGGAATTCCCTGCAACTGGAATAACAAGTGACTATGGGCTATTATGTGTCTGCTGGGAACCAAACCCAGGTCCTTTGCAAAAGCAGCAGAAGCTATTAACTGTAAGCTACTTTTGCAGCCTTTAAGTGTGGATTTTACTTCTTTGGAGTTTTTCTTTCTTGAGACAAGGTAGCATGAATAGGCCTGGAACTCTGTTGCCAGACTAGTCACCTAGCTTCTGCCAATTCTTCTCTTTCAACGGTCAAATTCTGGGGCTATAGGAACACACTGAAGCACTGGGTGGACTATTATGTTTAATATTATCACTGGACTTCTGCATGTTGCTAGCTGCATTTGTAGTGTGCATTTCCCCATTCTCAGTTTGAAAATCTACTCAGAATTGATCTTTGGATATGGTAAAACAGAAATCTGACAAGGAACATATGTATATGGGTATTCTCTTGAGTGTGTGTGTGTGTGTGTGTGTGTGTGTGTGTGTGTGTGTTATGTGTGTGTACATCTATTAGTCTGTTTCTAGGTCAATTAACTTCTAATAGTCAATTTGCTTAAATGACATTTTAACTCAATGAAAGATACAGAACAGGAAAAGAAATTGAAAGCACACTTCCGTTCCAATTATTTCATGTCTGATTGTTAATAGATATTGTAGTTGTTTCTTTTATTTTGAACAACTTTATTTTAGAAAACAAAGATAAATGTACAAATTTTAAGCATTTTTGCATAAAAGTATACGAATACATTTTTTCTCAGTACTTTGGTGTTTTTTTAAAGGTTTGATAGTGTGTATTAAGATCTTACTAGTTACAGTGAGCATAAAGTGCATGTAAAACAGGATGTAACCTGAAATTAGTCAAAGTTTTCTTGGTTTGTAAGGATTAAGCATAATGGTTATTTCTTTTCATTTTTTTTCTTTTCTTGAACTTCATACAGTCTGTGAGTGTTTTCTGGGATGTTCAGAGCTTTCTGGGGTTAGTATCCAATTATCAGTGACTGCATATTATGTCTGTTCTTTTGTGACTGGGTTATCTCACTCAGGATGATATTCTCTAGGTGCAACCATTTTCTTAAGAATTTCATAAAGTCATTGTTTCTGATAGCTGAGTAGTACTCCATTGTGTAAATGTACCACAATTTTTGTATCCATTCATCTACTGAAGGACATCTGGATTCTTTCCAGCTTCTGACTTTATTATAAATAAGGCTGGTACGAACATTGTGGTACATGTGTCTTTGTTGTGTGTTGGAGCTTCTCTGGGGTATATGCCTAGAAGTAAAATAACTGGCTACTTGGAACGCCTTTTCACCAAGCCTGTGTCCCTGGATCTCTGCTGTTCCTGGTGGCGGATTGCAGTTGTTTCTTCAAAACCAGAAACATCACATCCCAGAACACTTAGGCAGAATTTCATAGTGGATCAATAGGATCAATTACGTACTTTGTGAAGTGCAAGAGAGAATGATCATGTAGAAACTTCTACTCTGAGCTATTTATAATTTCAAGATGAGCTAGATGAGCATTAAATCAAAACTGGGATGTTTCTGAGAATTGGGAAATGCACACCAAAATTCTGCTAGCAACATGTGATGGCATGGTTTTCTCTTTTTATATGAAACCCAGAAACCAGTCAAGAACCAACCAGGCCTTCTAGGAAAAATCTATTTTTAATCATGAATAAAAAATTATGTTGAAGAAACTAAATGTCTAGTTTAGCATCAGGGAAGATTGTAAGCTTCCAGCTGAATTCAACACTAGCAAAAAAATCTCTGTAGAGATAAGGGGTCCTGGTACCAACAAGAGAATGTTTTTTTCTTCAATTGCTCTGCTTTTAGTCTCCATTTTCTAATTACAAATTTGGATCTCTGACCTTTATGTGTTCTCCTGTTTGACTTTACTGTAGGGATATGATCTATGGAACACTCATTTGAGATTCGGCACTGTGATACTCCAGCCCCAATGTGCTCTTTACAGATTCCTGCTGTGTTTTCTTTATAGTGCTTTAAATGAATGTTGAAAGGAGTTTATCGTTTCAAGTACTAGCTTCTGAGCCAGAAGTACTTAAGTGAAAGACTATTTGAATAGGTGCCTGTGGATATATCCTCTTACAGCCTCTTATTCAATACATCTTTGTAGTTCCAAAATAATAAATAATTTCGTGTTCCTCAAGTTTGACTCAGTTGGGCACAGGATCCATTAAATAAGGCCTCTAGTATTCAGCATTGTCGGGAACTGCAGTGAATCATGCATCTGAATTTTAATGAACATAAAAATTATAATTTAATATTCAAAACTTCAAGCTTTTACCATTCTCTTTTTCTGTGTTAAGTAAAAAAGCTGACTCAGTCTTAGAAGTTGGTGCCTTAACCTTACTGAGCACTGTATTTCCAACATGACTTTCCCATTTCCTTGATTATTTGTAGTTTTCATAATGGAGTCTAATAACTGGGTTCTGTTTCCTATGGATGCATTGGATCTGCCTTCCATCGCCTCTTTCTACCTTTGGACCCTTGTTACGAAGCTGGAACTTTAGTGTATTCTTGGCTTCCAAGAATGTCTTTGGTGCTGAATTTGCTTTTGTTAATTTATTGTAGGACAAGAGTCACTTTATAATTTATAAATATTTTGCATCAAATGAAAGTCAGAAACCTTGAAAGGGAAAAATTAATTCACAGAGAAATATTAAAATTTTATTGATAGGCTTGGTTGGCTTTTAGATTGCTAACTGATTTCTGTATTTAGGTTGAGAGTCACTGCTTAGCACAGCCTATGCCTAAGAAAAAGTCGAGATGATGCATATGGGATCATAATCCTTAGTGAAGTTTTACATTGGGCTCTGTTGTTCTCAGGTTGCAGGCCTTTCTTCTGCTGCTGTGGATTGTACTACCACCCTGCTGAATTACTGCAATTCCATTGCTCAAAGGAGTATCCAGTACATGAGGTTTATTTGTTCCTGAACATGTAAAATTATAAGAACGAGTGTCGTTATATTTGCTAGGAATTCCTATACTTAGATATGAATTGATTTAGCCATACAAAACATGCAAAAATGAGAAAGTTTACTCATTAGTACCTTCTATATTATAAAACTAAGTTCCAGGTATGTAATGGAAAATTACACATTGTTGTTTCTGAACCCAGGTTAAAGAGGAGTATGCTCAATGGCATTGGACTGTGGCAATCGAAGATTCTCAGCAAACACTTATTTAATTGAATAAATGTTAGCTGCAGTCTGGTTTCAACACACCAGATATGTGCTATAATGAAAAGCCCTAACACAGTGTCTATTCAGTCACCACTAGTTGGACTTACTAAAGTATAACAACTGTTTTTGAGAAGAATATTGGTAAGCACTACATACATACATACATACATATATATATATATATATATATATATATATATATACATACATATACATATGAGATATCCTCTATGTCAGATATACCTTTACAATATTGTTTTCATGTTAGACTGTGATTCGACAAAGCACCTTACTAGGTTTTCAAAATTAAAACAATCACTGTGTGTTGATTCTAAATATGTGGGAGAAAAGATCTGATTGGCTCAGCTAGACTCAGATATCCTATCCAAATAGCCTTTTATGAGCTTATGATGAGTTTTTGTGAAGTATGCAATGGTATCTTTAGACCTGGGATTCTGTTCACATGTATCATTGACGTAAGTGTGGCTGAACACATTTAGCATGAAAATTACTATGGATACTGCTGTGAAAGCATCCACCTAATATGTTATGGAAGTTTATCTTTAGACATATTCTTTCAATAGATTGATTCTGAATTTTAGATATTTCTTGAGCCACAAAGTTGATGAACCAAAGTATCTTCTCTGGTAACTAATTAATTCTAAAATTAAAATAAGAAAATCATAGTCTACATAAAATTGGACTGAAGATTACCTTCCTTGCTTATGTTAAAACTATCTCTATAGAAGGAGTGGCATATTAGTGAGGATGCTATTTATCTATCACCGCCTAACCAAATTACTGCAAAACAGCTGCTTGAAACAACAAATAATTATTTCACAGCAATGGTGGGGAAGGAATCAGAAGTTTCTCCACTAAACTTTTATGGGTTCCTGTTTCATAAAGTTGCAGTCATAGGATGGGTCAGAGCTGTAGCCATTCCACAGGCAATATGGAGAAATATCCACTTCTGAAATTATTTGTGGTACAAATGGCAGGCTCGTCATATTTTTTATCATCTGATCCTCTCTGATAGTTAATTCATCACACATGTGGGTATCCAGCCATTTACATTATTAAGAGTAAAGTCACTTTATAAAATAGAATTGGCAATAGACTGTGGAAATCACCAGTTCTCTTGTTCTCTTCTTTCATTAAGTTGTCTATAAATTTCCATTTCCACTATTTTTTTCCTGAAGGATTAAGGGATATCTTCAAGCACACAATGTGTTGTCTGTCCTCATCCAATTTTGTCTGTTTTGGGAGACATTCTTCCAACCATGTGATGTCACTGGTTTCTATTATGTAACATCAGTTTTAGCTAGGAACTATAAGAATAAAAATTTATCTAAAAGTTTAATTATATTCTGGAGGACATGGAAAAACTGATCAATATTTATTCCATCAGACTGTTTACAATGTTTACCACAGTGAGAAAGAAGTTTATCCCCGACTGTTTCCAATGCTGTTGAAGAAACACGCAGGTCTAGGAAGATCCAGCAAGAATAAGAGCCTCAAGTCTCAGTAGATTAGAAGACACAGTCAAGGACAATGCTACCCAACTATAAAAAGAAAAGATGTCATAGGCCAGAGGCTAATGAGAAAAATCCTACTCACTTGGAACACTAGAACATGACGCTAGAGAGTTTGTATTGGGAGAACAGCAAATGGAGAGACTAAAAATGGAGGCTGGAGACACTAAGGAGTCTCCTTGACAGCAGAGGTGATTTTGTCTATGAAGACGATGTAATCATATTTCTGTCCTTGTAAAACGTGCGAAGTGGAGGGAAGTTTTTGTGGCGAGCTGAAGTGAATGGCAGGTATAACATTCTAAGGACATCCTCATGTTGTTTCAGGACAGGGACTACACCTTGGAAAGTTGCAGACCCTTGGCTATTAATTGCTAGA
The DNA here is from genome assembly GCF_963924665.1 of Micromys minutus. Taxonomy (NCBI): domain Eukaryota; kingdom Metazoa; phylum Chordata; class Mammalia; order Rodentia; family Muridae; genus Micromys; species Micromys minutus. Next base: position 26,215,968 of record NC_137974.1, on the reverse strand, counting down.
AGTCAGAAAAAGAAGTGGGACACCATGAATCCTCGGAAGATTTTCTTGATTACCCATAACCTTGGAGTAAAGCTCTTTATTTGTGTCATAATGTGCTTGCAATCACTCCACACTTGGTCAGAATTATAGATCCAGTTCTTAGCTACCTTGAACCAGTGCTGATTTAATTGCAGGTAACCATGAAGGACCTACGAAAGCCATATAGGCATCCAGTAAGGACACGTCAGCACACACACAAATGAATAAAAACTACAGTCTTAGACTTGTCAAATAGATGGATATACTCTTTTGGCTCTGTGTGTATAATTCAAGAAACAAGAAACTGACCTATAGTAATATCTTCTGCAGCACATAAACTAAAATTGAAATGATATACTAAACTGGAACAATACAGAAAAGATTAGCATGACCCCTATGCAAGAATGACACCCAAATTCATCCCATATTCCTTGTCCTACCTTGAGACCCATGTTTTGGGAGAGAGAGAGAGAGCTTACCCTGACACTATTAATAATATTTTGATATACTTGCAGACATGAGCCTAAAATAACTGGGATCTGAGGAGCTTCACCCTGCACCAGGTAGAAACAGCCAAACATTAGGTGGAGCTTGTGAAATCCTGTAGAAGAAGGAAAGAAAGAATTGTAGGAATCACGGGGGGGGGGGGGGGGGGCAAGGACACCACAAGAAAACTAACCTGAGCCCATAGGGGATCACAAAGCCTGAACAGCCAATTAAAGTGTATGCATGGGACTGGCCTAGGTCCTCTGCACATACATAACAGTTGTTCAGCTTGACTCGTGTGGCCGACCTGAAAGAAGGAGCAGAGACTGTCTCTGACTCTGCTACCTGACTTTGAGCCCCTTTCTCCTAACTGGGATGCCTTGTCTAGTCTCAGTGGAAGAATATACATCTAATACGGCAACTTGATATGTCAGGGTAGGCTGATATTCATGGAAGATCTCCATTTCTCTGAGAAGAAAGGGAGGGGTAGTGGGAGGGGAGGCAAGAGAGAAGAACTGGGAGGAAAGGCTGGGATCAGGATATAAAGTAAATTAATTAATCAATTTAGAAGGGAAAGAAAGTTGACCAGTGGATTTCTGTAGCATACACTAGAGATACTCTGGAGTGGTGGCTAGATCACTGGTGTAGATACTACTTCTGAACTGATAAGAAATGTGAATGAAAAGTCTCCATCCCAAATGTCCTGAATCAGAAACATCAGTTTCTTAACCTCAGTTAAGACAATTTGTGTCTTAATAAGCTTCTCAAGTCATCCCAGTTCAAGTGAAAGTTACGATGTTGTCTTTCAAGCCCTTCTATATGACTTTTAATCCTTCCTCTCTTTCTGTTCTATTGCCATATCTGGGAGCCAGTGTCTTCAGTGGAGCTGTTGTATAACAAACTACTACAGGATAGATAGTTAATAACCAACAGAAACTGCTTCTCACAGGTCCTGAAAATGAACATCCAAGATCAGGATGCGGAATAACAGCGGGCATGGTTTCTGCTTAGAGCTCTTTCTTGTAGTTGCAAAGTGACAAATTCTTGTAGCTCCCCTACATTTACAAAGGTGGTAAGAGAGCTTTCTTGGGCCCTTGCATGAGGATGTTATTTCCCTTAAAGCTCTTGCTTCATAATAACTTTGCACTGTGGAAAAAAGATGAAATGTGAATTTTAACGGGACACATGTATTCAGTCCACAGCACTGGGTTGCAGTCTGATGATAATGAGAAATGAGGTCTTGCATTATTGTTCTCGGCAGAGGCTACAATAATCAATATTTATCTAGTTATGAAAGGTCTACGTGTTGATTAGCTTTACTTTATGAATAGAGATATATTTAATGGAACCAATTCAATGACTCCTTTTGAGAAGTGCAATTGACCCATACCACTCCTTGAGGGGCAGGTCTGATTTTTCATTGAGTAGCAGATGTAGAAAATCAGCCCAGATCACTCCATTACCATTCTGTGAGCTTCTTCTGCTTCATTTGTCTAATAAGTAGAGCTGTGGCCACTGCTGTGTTAGAATCAGCACTGTTTGATCAAAATGTGTCCTTGTTTAATTTTCTTTCTGTTTTGTCTGATAACTGCAGGAATTACTTACTGCTCAGTTCCAGCATTTGGCCCCTCTCTGTCAGCCAGGCCAGTGTGGTCTTTCACTCTGATGAAAACTGCCAAGATGGCTATAATTTTTTTATTAATTCAAGTAGAAATGATAATGCTAGGAACATAGCATTCTCATCAAAGCAAAAAATGATGGTTTTCAGAAGTCACTATAGAAAATCTTAAACACGTATAGGAAAATTCTTTCACTCTGTTCTCTGGTTCCTTAGTATTTTAATCATTTCTTGTTACATGTCCCACCTCACAGTGAATAACATTATGCAGCTCAAGCATGCTGATTTTCACTTCATGAATCTATAAACCCTATAATTCTTACCCCAAACCTGGCAGTTTAACCTGTCTAGGAGGAATGATTTAATAACAGAGACTTGTAATGAGAGCTCTTATCACTAAAATGTCACTGTATTTACAAAATATACTGCAGGGCACTTACTTATATACTACAAAATGTTACCATAAATCATCTGGCATAGGCTGCACTTTTTAAAGTACATGAAGAAAATAGAAGACTTCAATAGTCTTAAATTTGAATCACTTATTCTTTCTGATCTAAGTAATTTGAGTGTTCTGTTACTATAACTCCGTGTCCTTTACACTTTTGTTCCTCGGTCAGTTTTAACTACTAATTATTAGTCATATAAAATAACCATATGCTGAGGCTTAAACAGGTAAAGCAAGGACTTTATTTAATAAATAATACTAACAACAATAGCACTTCCATTCATTTATCTTATAAATGTCTAAAGTAGGCAGAATGCTAAGGTGTCTAAATGCTCTTGCCATGTATAATTACCTAAGACAATGGGTAGTCTTTTGTCAGATTAACTGGAGTAAATGATGCTCTGTATTGGTGAAACATATCTGCATATCTGTAGGCATGTTTCCAGAGACAATTTATGTGTAACATGGTGACTCGTAATTACAGACAGACCTACCCTCAAGGTGGAGCAGTCTCTTTCAGAAAATGGCTCAGATAAAACACTCAAACATTTTTAAAAGACTTATAAAATGAGTGTCATGATGTCACTTTTATAGGGCAGGAGACTAAAGCACAGAGAGGGAAATTGCTCTTCGTAAGATAACACAGCTCATCGGTGACTAACATGGTTTCGAACTCTATTATGTGGTTAAGAAGTTCACAGACTTTCCTCTGAGGTTTTTCTTTTCTTGACCCCTTTAAGTGACTAGGGGAAAATTAAATAGCCCTTTGATTATAAAGCAAAAATATATCCTCACAGTTTGTTTGCAAGGTAAATTAGGGTGCTTTGAGATACACATTTTTAGAAGAACTAGAAAGAGTATTTCTAAGAAAGACAAAAATTTCACTACAGACTTGAGTCATTCTCTCATTCATATGTTGTTACTCTTCAATGTTACTGTTATTGAAGTGTACATTATTATACAGGTGTATGAGATAAGAATAGATCAATCAGAAGGTGGAGCCATGATTAGGTCTGTATCATCATAATAAGATATAAGAGATGGGTCCCTTGGTTACCTAGCTATCTCTCTGCTATGAGGACATTGGAAGAATAGAAATGTAATTCAGGAAAGTGACCTCATAAAGATACTAAATTTCTGGCCCTTCTGCTTGGGCTTTTATGCCTCTAGACATGTTAAGGTATGCCTTTGTTCTACTTAAGGAATTCACTCTCTCCTATTCATTATAGCACCCCAAAATGGCTACCCATCTCCCCAAGCTTTCATATTCTTAAAGCAACTATAGCTGACCGTGACATTTACTGTAGCCAAGAAGAACTTCTTCCATTACTGAAAAAAACAAGGATGAAGGGAAATGTTTATCATGGTGCATTTAAGTGCTTGGGCTCATTTCAGATCTGGCGTTGTAAGAAGCTCCCAGATGTCAGTTCATTCATAAAACCATGTTCCTCTCTGTGGCACATGTGCTGGGTCTTTTGCAGCAGAGGTGAAAAATCTGGCATCCATGGTGCTCACACCATATTCCTGGCAAAGCAGCTGGCTTGAAGTGCTTTCCACCTTTCCGATAAAATGATAGATGAATAACAACCTGATGACTTTTCTAATTAAAACAGCTACAGCGAAAAGAGCCACCAGCCATTATTTTTCCCAAGTAGAAACGCCTGCTTTGGTGGCAGATCTTTCTTGCATATTTGACTGGATTGAGACATGTCTGTGACTGGGAAGGCAGATTTGTATATCTATAGGAACATTTCCAGAAAGGATTGATGTGTAGCACCACGACTGATAGAGTCTTACCCTCAATGTGGGTGCCACCTTCACACACATGGTTTGGACTGGTAATGACAATAGAAACTGATAAAATTGGGGACCACGGGTGGAATAATAGTTGCAAAGTGTCCTCGACAGTTTCAAGGTCATGTGTTTGAACACTTGTTCTCTAGTTGGCAGTTGGGGGTGAGCCTGATTAAGCTGTTAGAGGTGATGCCTTCCTGGGGGAAGTGAGTTGCTAGGGAGCTCATCTAAGTAGTCATTAGCCCAATCACACCGTGGGCTCTACTATAAGAAGCCCTGTGCGATAACTTTACATATGATGCCTTATAGCTGCCAACCTCTTACTGGACTTTACTCAGCTCGTGCATAATTTCTTGATGAGAATTCAAGTTCAGCACTTTGTGGGTTTCATACAACATAGAACAATTAAACATCTCAGTGCTGAATGGGGGAATCTGATGTTCAGTTTCATAATTATCACTCCTAAAACTACAGAATGTTTTCCTTATGGAATCGGTGGTTTATTTAGAAGACAGACTTAGTGTTAGCCTTTCTTTCTCCTTTTTTGTTAAATTATGAGGTGATTCAAATATACAAAACCACATTCAGCTTCCTTATCCTTATCTAAAAGCAGTCATTGTCAAATATGAAAAGAGCAAATGTTGAAAGAAAAAATACAGTGTCTTACTCTTGTTTATGACTGTATGTGCAAAAGTAGAAATAAAAGAAAAAATACCAGAAAACATACACTGAGCCATTTACCCAATGAATCCATGAATGAAATAGCTTAATTGCAACCCATTAATATTACTCACATTAAATATATTAAGTGGGTAAAATAAAAAACTAAATGTGATTCAGGATGCAAATTGTTGTTGAGCTGTAACAATATATTTTTTTAAGTCTTTAGCACCCCCCCTCCAGAAAAGGTATTTACTAATGCATACACAATGGTGAGGGGTTTCAATGTGACTCTTTCAGACAGTGAGGATGAAGATGCTCACTTTTCATCTGTTTTTTAAAATATTTTAAAAGAGTGTATGGATGGAACACTATGAAAAGATGAGGCCAGAGAAGAAAGAGGGGAAGAAAAAGCAAAGGCTGGCAAAGAAAGCAGAGATGATGTAGAGAACTAGGTTATATAGTTCTGTGGTAGAGTGCTTGCCTACCGACAAGCTGTGGGTTGGAAAAGGCAAGTTTATGCTCGTTTCGGGTAACATTATTCCCTTTAAATAAAGTTAATAAAAGGAAATATTTGAATCAGTAATAATAATGTTCATGAAGTTTGCTGGCTAAAGTCTCAAAATAGAATTTTTACGCTCACCATGCTTTTATAGTCACAGGAACCAATTAGAGATTTAACAACTTCATTTTCAACAGAAGCTCCAAAGAAATCCAGATTACTCAGAAAGCAATCTGATGTTCAAGTGCAAACAAATAGAAAATGTGCTCAAACTCATGAGACAAGGAACACATGTGTATGTAACCAAAGTATGTATGTACGTGTATGTACACACACACACACACACACACACACACAAACCATGCAACCATCATATGAATATGGCATCATATGACAGTAGAAAAACTCCTCATTAGAAGAAAGTCGGTTGTCTCTGATTTAAACTAAAATCTTAGGGTACTTGGACTAAGTGCACTTCACTCTAACAAAATTTTATATTTAACAAATTTAACCAGAACTCAGTAGAAGCCCTCATTCTATAAAAAATAACATGACTGGAGCATTCAAAACTGTGACACAGGTGCAGTCAAATATAAAGATGGAATGAAATATTATAGAACATGGAGAGATACGCATGCGTACAGGAAACAGCAAGTGAGGAATGAGCCTTTAGATTTCAACTGATGCTTGCCTAGTGGGGTTTGAAAAGGAAATATCCTCCCTGATCTCCAGAGATAGATCACCAGGTCACCAGCTGGTGGCGCTGTTTGCTAGAAGGTATAGCCTTGCAGGAGGCCAGGAGTCATTTCCTGGAGGTGAGCTTTGAGGGATCAAAGATTCAAGATATTTCAGAGGTAGCTCTCTCATGGGCTTGCAGCATGAAATGCAAGAGAGATCTCACCACCCCTTTCACCCCCGCTCCACTTGCCATGCGTCTGCCTCACCATCATGGAGAGGATATCCCTCTGGAACGATGAGCAAACATAAACTTGTTCTTCCTTAGATTACCTTGGAGCTTTATCACAACAACAAAAAGTACCCAGGGCAATGCTCTTCACCGAGAAATGTCTTTCTAGCTATGGGAAGGATAATATTGTATAATCATATTGCAAACAAAACAAATTCCAAATATATAAAATATGCAGGAGAAATAGTTCTAATATGAAAAAGGATATGGAACATGAAAATATATCCTCGCTGGCAAACCCACAAAAATATAAATTTTGATACTCGACATTAAGAATACTGTATTTCAAGAGCTGCCATGATGAAATTTCAAAACCACAAACAATGGAAAGATATTAGCTGTAATTGATACAATGTTGATTTGCATAACATTCTTAACATCAAGTATAAAACAACGAACTGTCTGATATAACAAATCGATATGGAGAAAAGATTCCTTGAGCAAGAATTCAAATGGCCAATGTCAATATGGAAAGATGTTCCCCAACAGAGACTCCAAATGAGGATAATCATGGATTTTTATTTCATACTCATTCAAATGTCTAAAGAAAATTTGTTAGTGTAAACCATTGGCAAGGATGAAACAGTACTTCTCATAAAATGGTCAGGGGATGAGCAAAAAAAAAAAAAAAAAAAGAAAAGAAAAAACAGACAAACACAAAATGGCAAATATCAGAGGATAAGCAAAAATAAGTAAACAAATAAAATAAAACAAACAACAAAAAAAAAAACCAACTAACGAACAATAACAAGGAAACCATAGATGACATGCCCATGGCATGTTTAATAGACTCTTTAGTGACAATTCACAAATCCGAGGAAAAACCTAATGGAAACTGAAGAAGGCTCTGAAATGCCATGGGATTAATTAGAGCATCTACACTTAGTCTAAAGGATCACACCCGAAGAGCTGTCCTTACTGGATGTGCCTACTCTGCTGAGACCATGACCCTGCCTGCAGAATCCACAGACTGATTCTGTGAAGTTTATCACGGGTGGGTCCTGATTTCAGCCAATTCTTTCTTTTATCATCTCACAACGTCCTGTCTCCTGTGAACCAGGGAGGAACTTTCTGAAGCTCCTTCCTGAGAAGTCAGCTCTTGCAAGCCCCTGGACTCGGGCAAGCACACCATTCCTATGCCTTTTATGCAGGCCCACTGCCGTGGACTTTGAAATCTCAGACCTTGGCACTTAGGCCTGGGACAGAAACTCATGCACCTAAGCTACCCAGTGTCAGTTTACAGGTGCACAGGCTTTGAGTTTAACTGTGTGCTTCAGACAGAGGAACTTTATCATTCTTCTATGCTTAAGTAGAGAGAATGAACAACCATCTAACTATTGTCCAATCTGTGCTCACCTATCTTACCCCCATCCTGACCAGACATCTGCAGGACTTCTATCTCCCAGCGGCTTCCCTGGCTCCTTTTGCTCCTAACATATCAGATGAACATTTCCATTTCTCCCTAGCCACTGTAGCTCCTTGCTCTACTGGAACTATGACTTTGGTGGAATTAAACTCAAGAGCAGCTAACACAGCTTCAAAGACTTCTACTGTGTCTCTCCTTTGGCCCGGTCTCAGCTTTCTCTATTGGAGTTAGGGACAGTTTCGCACATGACAAATGAAATAGCTTTTCCTTCTGTCCTAATGTCACCTAGACATAGGAAACACCAGAGTGTTTCCAGCACAGTCTGTGGACCTCTCACAGGTGCTTTAAACATAACTAAGATTATGACTGTTTGGTTACATTTCAAAACTGAGTTCATATTTTTAAATATATCTTTATAAGAAAATAAACATAGTTCTATTACATCTTAAGTACTGATTTTTTTTCCCTTTTGCAATCATCCTACCCATTTCTAATTTCACTAATTGTATTAGGAGCTCAACGGGGCAGAAATAAGCTTCACTTCAGAGATCATTGTTTGATAGTGCGAAAACAGTCATTGGCATATTGAAATAGGCCCAAAAATTCTCAGAAGCACCAAAGGAGACCATTGTAGCAATTCTAAATTTTCTGCAGATTTCCCCCCTCGAAGGTTATAAATATCCTTTAAAAGCCACGTGAATTTTATCACAGTAGCTCAGGGGCAATGTTTGCTTCTTTCTCAGCTGAGATATTTCTGTAAACAATAGGCCCTCCTGAGAAAGCCAGGTTCCCAATGTGCTCGATAACAGTTTGCTGTGTTTGTCAAATTGGCAAGTTGGGCAGTGTTCTCCTTTGCTCTCTGACAGGAACTATTTTTTCCTTCCAAAAGAGTGAAATTATTTCAAACCAACACACACAGTGAACAAGGGGACTTACCTACAGAACCTCATAGTTTCCGAGGATTTTGGAACCTTTAATATGCCTCCCTATATTGCACAGGTGAACATCTATAGTTTAAATTTACTTGATTAAAAGTAAAAGGATTGGGCTACCTTTTGAGTGGGTTGCCTATACCTAACACTCTTGGGAATTTGGGGCTACGAAAGATGTTAATAGTTTCTCGCTTTCTTCTGAAGGATGTACAATTCCTACATAACTCAAAAGTATAGGAAGATGATTATTAATGGTGATTTTAAAACCAAGACTCCAGCTTGGAAACTTTCACAAGTTGGGCTGCTTAATCTGAACAGATTCTGCAGGAATGTGGAGAGACATCAATCCAGCCTGTTCCTTTTTATGGCCTGTCCCATTATCTGTTCTCCCATAATTTGTGTGCACATTTTTGCCTTCGATCCCTCGGCTCCGGAGTCCTCATTCATACCGTGGTTGGAACAGACAAATCAGGAGTCTTTGACACACAGCTGCTATTACCTATGATGCATTTGCCTCCATGCAAATGTCAAGATGTAGCAGCAGAAAGGTTACCTCCCCACACTGCAGGGATGATCACTCTGCCAAGTGCCAAACTTCTATGTGCACTGTTTTCCTTAGCCAATGTGTGGTTGGGGGAAGTGGGGATGGAGGTGGCTGAAGGAATCCTAGCATCAGTGACAGAAACTGATCCCTAAATTGGTGTCTCCTGGGATTGGTCAAACCTTTTTCTCAGAGGGTTGGGAAGTTCACCTGTGGACAGCATGGGAGGGTTTGATTTGCAGTGGTCCATCTTTTGAAATTCGGGCTTCTGCCTTCTGACTGGAGAACAGTTTCAGTCTTAGAGTGGACGGTCCTTTGCTTGGTGCCCCCTGGGTTGAAAGTCAGGAGTCCCAGTTGTCTGGATTCGTCATAGATGTTTGCAATCTTTTACCTCTTTTTCAGACACTGAAGACCTTATCTCGAATTATCCCACTCAAGAGGAGAACGGGCGGCACTTCTGGGGGCTCTGGAGACAAGGAGGCTGCAGTCTAGAGAGACACGGAGGATGAGGCAGTCTCTTGTTCCTGCTGTTTTTTTTTTTTTTTTTAAACTATTTTCTTCAGCTCACCAGTCTGGAGGAGAGAGGTAGGGACACACACGCTGGCTTTCTCCAAGGCGCAGCTGAGACCTTTAGGAAGTCACTGTGGAGGCAGAAGCGGCAAGACGCTATTTTTAGCTTCAAATTGATTCAGCTGCAGTCCCTGCTGCCTCTGACTTCATTGCCTCCCCCCCCCCCCTTCCCCCTGCTGTCCTTACTCCCAGCTTAGGCTTGGCTTCCTGTGCCGCCCCTTTTTCTACCCCACCCCCACCCTCCCCAGCCCATGCTGCTAGCTCTCTCTTCCTACTGTCTGGGCAAGGCTGGGCACAGGGTGGCTGCTAGTAATTCCAGTTTATAGTGAAGGCGACAGGGTCTGATAGTGCCTCAGGCTAAGACATCCCTCAGAGGCTGCAGCTGGCCAACAGCAGAGCCTCTCTGGGACCAGCCAGCCTCTGATTGCTCACCCGGCAGTGCCCCCGCCCTTGGGGACAGAGTTCTAAGAAGAAAGCTCCTCAGTTGCAATACTCCACTCCTGAACGTCTGCCAAATGTGTCCCGTCTGACCAAGGTCTGTGCTTTCAAATGCCATTGCTAGGACGAAAGGACACACACAAGGTGGCTTTTCATCTTCCTCAGGATGATTATACAGATGTGCCTCCAGAGGGTCCCTTGCTGAGAGGAGAGGTGTGGAACTTTGTAAGGCAATTTGGGCCTGGCCACCTGCCTTTGTTTGCATATAGGATTAGCAGTGGTCCCCTTCCTCTTCCCTGAATGCTCCTGCTGATTCCGAAGTAAGGTAGGGGCCTATTCATTTTCTAGTTATCACTCCAGTTTCTATGCCTAGTAAGGCAATGGTCCCTGGAAACCCTAGGTACACTGAAAAATATTACTGAGGAGGAATGTTGGTGTCAAACAAGAACAGAAGAACGCTTACAGGCTAAGGATTAGATGGTCCCAGGTGTCCTTTGTTAATTGTCCAACTGAGACCTCAATGGTGCTGCACAGCCTGGCAAACTTTGGGCGCTCTGCTCCAGTGGTCAGGAAGAAAGGCAGCCACACCAGTAATTCAGTAGAATCAGACTCTGGCATCCCTACCAAATGGCTAAGCCACCAGTCCTCAGGAGACCAATTAAACATACAGTAATAGTGAAGACAGAGAAAGAAAATTTATTCAGTGTGCCACACTGGGAAGGAAACCAAAGTCCGTCTTCCAGGTCCTGACATAAGGTTTAGGTTTAAATGGATAGTAAGATGTATGCATGATTCAGCGGTCCAGGTCGAGGTGTGGGCGTGCCAGCACTGACCCATCTGCATTCCAGTCCTCATAACTGTGTGAAATCTCTTCTGGAAAGACAAGTTCCACCTCCTGAGGAAATTTACAGAGCCCACCATCACTTCAACGGACTCCCTTGTTGTCTCTGCTTAGAATATTTAAATGTCTGCCCATAAAATTACAGAAGTAGTGCTAATCTCTCATTAAAGACCTCTGAAGAAAATAGCCCGGTGTTCTAGGGATGCTGATCCAAATAGGATCCTCACTGAGTGTGCAAATTACTAAGATTTATGTCTTGAAACAGAATCATCAGTGTAAATAATTAAGAGATGAGGCCTGAGTAAGTGACAAATGACAGCAAAGCCTTCATGAATGAGACAAGCAGGAAAGAATGAATTCATCATTTGTGTCTGTTCGGCCAAGTGAACCTTTGTTCCCTCTATAAGATGTATCATCTAGGTACCACCTTAGAAGCAGAAAGAAAGGCAGACATAGGACCCTCTCATTCCCTTGACACAGATACCAAACCTGTCTGTTGCCTTGATCTTGGACTTTTAGCATCTAGTGCAGTAAAAAATAAACTCTGGTTGTTTATAATTTCCCTGTTTATGATACTTTGTTATAATAAGACAAGTGGACTAATGCGCTATCTGTCCCTTAACCTGTCCCTTAATGAAGTAGATATGAGCAAGCAGAAAGGACGAAGCTTGGTAGGGTTAGAAAAACAGGAGGATGTCTAAATAAGGGCACAAAGGTTGCCTTCAAAGATGAAATGACCTGTGTTGCTGGTTTGAGCTGTAAAGTGATAAAGGCAGTAAGCATTTTAGGTCTCTGTTGTACACTACTGTAGTTTCTGGCCGCTTGTGGCCATTTGTGATTAATTTTAAATCAATTAAACCAAATTAAAAAACTCAGTTCCTTAGTCCCATTTGCCAGAACTCAAATACTCAGTAGCAACTTGGGGCTAACAGCTGCCATGTTGGATGGCATAGGTTCATCACTGCAGAATCTGGTACTGGACAGACAGTGTGGATTGCCCTGAAGCTGTTTGTGTTTTAATGTCAATTCCACTTCCCCAGAAAGGGCTGCCAAGGGGTGGCTTCATCTGAACCTGCCCATTTTAAATAGTGAAATAAAAGAAAGAGAGTGACTGGGCAGGGCGGTGGAGAGAAGACAGGTCAGAGGAGGAGGAGTGATCATGGCAAGATAGAGTTTCCCAAGGACCAGCTAGACCCAGATGATATTGATTGGCATTAAATAGCTATAAACATTAAGGATTTTATAGATCTAATATCTCATATAGAAGGGCAGTGTGTGTCTTTGTCTATTTGATGCAATCTTGTTGTGTAGAGGGTTTGTGGATTAAGAGTTGAATGAAAAACTACCAGGCTGTAGGAGTTGTGTTTGTGGGATTTTGGGGTACAGAAACACTCTTCCATAGAGGCGGAGAACAGGTGGTAGTCAACCACCAAGGTAAGGGAGTTTCCCAGACAAGTTGGGCCATATTGGCGGCTCAGACTGGTGTCAGAGGTGCGTGCAGTTCCATATCAGGGTGGGGCCTGAGGACTGAGACCTCAAGGCTGGTAAATAGACACGCTGATCAATTATATTTTAATATTTACTGCAACAGGACAGTCCCACTCTAGAGTGAGAATCCTGAAGAAAGCTTCCATACTAGAAAGTTGTTGAAATGGAGAGAGCAGAGATGACCAAATGTAAGCCTCAGACATTCCTTGTGATTCAGAGTTACTATGCCACCCGGTACAGTCTGCAACAGGGAAGGGATGTGAACAGAGCTGTGTTTTCTAAAATAGAAATGTAAGTGTTCGGTACAAGAGAAATTGGAGGGCTTTTTAGTTTTCAGAATCCTCAGACACCCATTGGCTTGCTTAATTCCCAGAACAAGTCTGGAGGAGCACACCAGGTATGAAGAAAAGATTTTTTTCTACGAACATGACCAATGTTACTAGGAACATAGAACAATGCTGAAAAGAGCCACATAGAGAGAAACAAACAGAACCCTTATGTTATCTGTGAAAAGCAGCTTCCTCCCGTCATCGCCCTGATGGCAAATTCTTCTTCTTATTATCTGGAGCTACTGATTAGTTGCATTCTCTTACAAGAATTACATTACAGTATTATTTAGTTACCTATAAAACTTCAAAGGAGGCAAAAGGACTCGTGAGAGTTGCTTCTATTTTGACATTGAGGAGCTGAAACTGAAAGAACCTTAAACTAAAATTAAAATAAAATAAATAAATTGTCGCAGGCCATGTGAATCATGTCCGATTGATTTGCTCACACGCAGCAGGCTATGTCAGTACCAACTGGAGGGAAGAACAGGCACCAACTCAATACTGAAAGAAGCTCAGACTAGGAGAACCTCTACCTGACAGCAGAGTCTGTACCTGCTGGAAGGCAGTGCTGAATTCCCGTATTGCACACATTTCTTCTGGGAAGAAAGCTTCATGCACACCCTCAAATCAGGCTTCTTGGGTGGCTTTCAAACTGACATTGAGAAGAAGGGTGTTCCTTTGGGCCTTCAAGCATTTTGGGATCCTCTCCTTGTCTCTGCATTCTGTATAAGGCTCTGGCACAGATGCCTGTTTCTCAACTATAAATTCATGATAGCCATTAAGTATAACAAAAAATATTCAAATGATTCCATGAGAGAGATACAGGAACCATATTATGGGTTAAATGCTCCCAGTGATGGATTTTTCTTAAAAGATTAAATGTACGTGAGTATCCAGATGGAATACTCGGGTTGTCAGTGAAGAGGTGACACATACTCATCACATACCCAGTAAAGTCTCTGATACTGTGGCCTAAGAATTGTAATCTCCTCCCTAGACAAGAAGACAAAAAAAAGAAAAAGAAAAAAAAAATATTTTCCCATTTTCTTGCTGAGAGACCATAAATTCCCAGAGAAAATATTGGATTCCTCAATCATCAGTCAAGTCGGGTTCTAAACACAAGCTGAGGTAAGCCCCTAAGAGGTATGGGCTAAGTAATGTGGAGGCCCCAGTGCAGAAGACCGTGAGGCCCACTACTGATGCATACTCTTAGCTGCAGGCCTCAGCTCTGTTCCCTTCTGGTTTTAATCCTTCTCTCATTCCAGACCAGGTAAATGGAGCATCCTGATTAAACAGCTCAGGCCCCTTGTGCTGTACATTTTCCTCGAAGATTCTGGATTTACAGCAGCTGCCAGGATGTATAGGCCAAATTTTTCTTCCAAGAGACAGATTGGTCACAATATTATATGTCCATAAGTTGTCACTGAAGCTGAATTTTTTTCAACCCATTCCCTTCCCTGTGAAAAGTCTTTCTTCTAATATCCACCAGTTCTAGGTCTCTTAAGTAGCAAAGTAAATGAAAACAAAACAAAGAAACAAACGAACAAAAACCCAAACCAAATCAAGACAACAGGTTTAAAAACACTGCAAAACAAAATAGGAAAGACACTGTCCTTGAGGCAATTGCTGCATAAAGATTGAAGTAAATTCCTTTCCAGGAGTGATAAGTAGACATTCCTCTCCCCCTAACCTCGCCTTGCAGAGACTTCTCCCTGCTGCCCAATTCTAAAAAACATGGAAGCTACACTCATCCTCCGGAAGCAGCTGAGAGCATACATTGCCTTTTGTCAGCATCTTCCTCCACAGCCCAAGACTCTGTGTACTTCTGAGACTCTGGTCCTTGAAGTCTTTGTCAAGCAGAGATTGGGTGGTGGTTGGAAGAATTTGCCTATCAAGAGGAATTGCATTTACAGGAAACAAATGCTTCCGGAGGGCACTTCAGGGGCTGAAGGGGGCGGGGATTGAGATTTCAGTTTACCCTAATTATGCTTTGAGCATTTTCCTGCTGTTTTTCAATGTGCTGCCTTTCTATTCTCAGGAGCACCTCAGTCTGAAGTATACTAATGAAGGAAGGCCACCTTGCCTGGGGCAACAGAAATCTGGCTTGACTGAGCTGAAAGTTAGAGTCAAGCAATTCATCACAGCCTGGATCTGTCTGCCTTCTAGTCCCTGCAGAATACACCAAGGAGGGTACATTCCATAGCTTTTACCAACAGGGCCTCTGGATGCCCCTATCAACACCTAGCAAGACTAGGAAGAGAGGTGCTTGCTAAATTTATACAAGGAAAGTTGTTCATCCGTCCACCGGGAACATGTTCAAAATGAGACAGAAGAAAGTCAGAGAAATTGATAACAAAGTGCACTAACTAGAAGCTGAGTCCAGTCCCAGTCATGATGCAACCCAGTGAACTCCTACACTGGCCTGATTTGAAAGCATTGCCTTGAAAAGCAATGAACTGATTTTTGAGTAGCTCATTTGCCAGCATAATTTGGCTATGAACCAAGTCACTAAGTGCTCCACCTTAACTTCTAAGTCTATTTCTCCATTACCAATGCCAGTGACAACTTCAAAGAGCCATCCCTTGCTCCTAGAGCAGCTGAGATTATTCTTATCTCCTGATGGTTCTCACATAAGTGGGAAACAGCACAAGCAGAAAGCATCCACAACTCAAACATATTGTCCTAATGGAGGGAAGCATGTGACACACATTCTGGACGTCTGCTGGGCTCTACATATGCAGGGATGTTTGTCTCAATATTTACCATATTTCAGTATAGAGACAGAAACATGATATATGAAGATTATCATATATATAATATGATAACATATATAGTATGTCCTTTCCATGGTTAAGGTACTAGTTTCTCTTTGAGTATCCAGGTATGTATGTGAAAGACCTCCGAAGGGAGACCCTCACTCAAATCTCAGGAGAGGCGCGCACCCAGCGAGGCACCGAGACCAGACTTGCTGCAATCGCATGAGGAAGTTTATTGAAAGTGAAAGAGTGAGATCTCAGGCCAGCATGCTGGGGTCGAGACTCATACACCACGCAGGGGTAGAGGAGTTCGACCCCGGCCTGAACTTGTAACAGGCTTATAAAGGCAAAAATTACAAAGGAGGGGGAGGACAGGCGGAATGAGGAAATTCAAAGGGGAAGAATCATACATTTTTTTATCAGTACACCCCCAGGCACACCTAGGGACATTCCACAGAGGTCATCCGGGCCTTCTGTGGTATTTTGGGAACTCAAATCTCAAGAAAGTGGGATTTCCTGGGTGGGATTTCCTGGGAGTGGCAGAGGAAATCCCTAGGGCAAGGAATCAGTGTCCTTTGACAACCTTTTACTCTTCATATGCTGTAGCCTGTATGTTGTGTTCATTGATCTTAAGGGTAACACTGGGGACTATTGCTCACATTCTACCCATTTAATTTTGAGACACACTCTTTCCCTGTCCTTGAACGAACCATTTAGGTGAGGCAGGATTTCTAGAATCTAGAAACAGATCTGTCTGTCTCTGTCTTCCCAGTGCTGGGATTTCAAGTATGAATCACAAAATTTATTTTTTACATAAATTCTAGGGATTAAACACAGACCCTTTATATGTATATAAAGCAAACCTTTTGTCAACTAAGCTATGTTTGTAACACCAGAGAATATTTTTATTCTCTTGAATAATAAAATTATAAATTATAAAATTATAATCATGAAAAGAGTTAAAAAGTTCTTGATCTTTAATATCTCATTTTGAAGATTATAATGCCAAAAAGTCATTTTCTATAACAATTTCCATAAAATTTTTCTATAAGCCTTTAGAAAAGACTTAGACAGGAAAAATGTGTGTATATTTGTCTATCAGTGGTTGGGTTTGCAGCTGTTTGGAAACATGTTTTTACTTCCTTGCAGAGCATGGTGGATAATGCTAGACCTCATTGAGAAAATCATTTACTGGGTGAAGCAGATATTTCCACAAATAAAGGCTGGACAATGGGAAAGAGTCATCTACAGACCATTTGAACATGATGCCTAACTAGTGAGTAACAAACAGCTTATTCTTTTGCAACAAGGAGATTATATTGTCAGTTAGCCTTGGAAAGATTTGTGTTTTATGAAGAAAGATGATGTGGTGTCTTAGTTATTTTTCTACTATTGTAACAAAGCTCTGTAACCAAGGCAAATTATTAAGGAAAAAACAGTGTAGGTCTTACCGTTCCAGAGGTTAGTAGAGTACATAATTATTATGGTGCGAAACATGGCAGAAGGCAGGCAGACAGGTATGGTGCTGAAATAGTAGCATAGAGCTTTTATATAAGCATGAGGCATACAAACGGTAGGGGAAGGATCGTTAACTGGTAATGGCATAGACCTTACAAACTTTAAATTCTACTTCCAGTAATAAATCTCCAACAAGGCCACACCTCTTAATCCTTCTGACATAGTTCCATGCATTCTACTATATGAGCATATAAGAGGAATTCTTGATATACACAAGGAAAATACAGGGCAAAGGAGTATAAGAGGCATGATAGTGGTGAACTCTATATAGTTGAAGCAGAGCAGCTAAACATTGAAACTGATACTTGGCCAAATTGTCATTAGAGATTGTCAAATATGTTAATATATTAGCTCTAATATTAATATCATTTACTAGTATAGCCATTAATCTGCTTGGTGAAATGATGGGTGCAGGCTACTTATGTTGCTCTAAATTGATGATGATGATAACATAAAGAAGGACACAGAGAAACAGAAGTGTGACGTGAACAACCTGGCAAGACAATTCAGAGGACTCTTGTCATTCTGGAAACCTGAACATAGAGATATTGGCATCACCATTTAAGGATGCAAACTGTAATTTAACTTTCCAGATTAGCTCTGAAGCAATTGCTTGAGAAACAGGACTGGGGTGTGCTTAATTTTAATGCCCGAGCTTCCACTAGTCCATATATTGTGGATTCCATGATTCTATTCCTCATATATTTAAACTAACTATAAGTAAAATGCTATATGAGTTGGACCTGGGAGTGAAAGACTGTTATCTCAGCAGTCATGAGACAGAGGCACGAGACTCCTGGGTTCATGTCCATCTGTACTATCCCAACAATCCTGTCTCGGAAAAAAAAGACAAAAAATCCTGGAGTTTATTCTATGTGATGTTTTTATGTATTGTCAATGAGATATGCTATTGCCTTGTGAGAATTCCACATAAAAATGTTATGTGCATTTATTCCTAAAGATAGGAAGAAAATCCAAAGGGTTTCAGTGGAGTGTTATCCAGATGACCAGGTTAAGAGAAACCATAAGTTATACATATATATATATATATATATATATATATATATATATATATATATTACTTTCAACAATTGATACATCTAGGACAGAAGCTAAAATGAAAATAAGTAATCAAATACTATGCAAGGCAAGACAGTGGTTTGAAATATTAGATTGTATCTTCACCCTGACCTTTGACTTTCTTCCTTTAATATAAACTACTTAAAGAAAAAAAAAAAAAATGCATACCTTGAAATGGAAACCGGGAACACATTGAGCTGTGCCTGTGAATACACTCCTGCCCTACTCCACCCTCTTACCCTCTACCTGCCTACTTTATTCAGGGGAGATCTGAAGAGTCTCTGTTGCTTAGATACCTATCTTGAATATCATTGTTGTCAGCCATGCATGTTCGCAAACTTTTGAAAAAGACTTGTTGCAAACTAGTACATGATGGGAATTTATAGGTAACTAAGATATAGTTACTGCCATCAAAAGTGAGCAATCAAGACAGCAAAATCCACTGTTAAAATAAATAATGACTGCCTTGCTCCCTTGTCACTTGTCACTTGCCTATCATCCCCTGACAGGTACCTTAATGTAGCCCTTTTGTGCATATCTCTGCTTTGGTCCTCATCTTAGGGTTTACCTAGGAAAGGAGCCTGTTTTCTTAAATATTAATACTCCCCATCCAGGCACATTAGAGCCTGGTGTACAAAGAAAGTTCTAAAAGAACCAGGGCTACAGAGAGAAATCCTGTGTTGAATGAATAAATAAATAAATAAATAAATAAATAAATAAATAAATGAACAAGCAAACGAACTCTGTGTCAAACATGATCTCCCACTAGACAGAGGAGGCTGCGGAAAGTGGAGAATCCCAACCTTCTCTATTTACTTATGGTTTTTTATTTGGGGGTTGTTAATGTAGGCTAAATAAGTAATTTCAGATTGTATTTTATATTTATGGATCAAAAGAAAATATACTACACCAATTTCAAGTGTTCTGAATATATATTATGCAGGAGAAGGACAGAGCTCCCTCTAGTCTGTGTGAGGAGGATTTCTCACATTATCAGGCACTTACACAGGGTGTGGTCAAGGTTGCACACAAGCATGCCTTTCCTTTTCCCTTCCCCTAAGTCATCTACCAGAGTTTCATGTGAATGCAACAAACAGCATCCTCTCTATCAGCTACCATAGTTCCATCTGACCACATCCATCATGCAGAATATTCTAAGGAAACAATTATGTGCAAAGTAATTACAGTGCTAGGATGGCAATCATTGTGATAACTAAGAAATACACACACCACACAAACACACACACCTGCACACACACGAACAGCCACATGAGTACACATATGCAAACACATCCAGTCTGAAACCACCTGAGAACAAGGATAAGAAGCAGCAAGCATGAGGGAGCTCACTTACAAAGGGCAGAAATAGACAGTTAGGTACGTGGTGCAGATATTGTAAAAACAGTGTCCATATTTGGGGCCCTTCTTGTAAATCTGTGAGTGTGGCTTCTGGCTTGTCATTTTTAGGGATATTACAGTTCAGTAGAGTCAGCCTTCCTATGCTTTCAAGAATATACAAAGATGAAGATGTCACATCCAGGCCATGGTACAGCTATTTGATGATGCAGGAAGAGGGTGAGTTTTCTGCAGCTCACGCAGCATTCTTCTTTCTCTTTGTTCCAGAGTCAGGATGCTGGGATTAATTTCCTGCCCCCTCCACTATTCAACTGTGTGACCAGAACATTTCAATTCCTGCTTCTGCCGAGCCTAGATAACACTAGTACCTATTTTATAAATTGCTACCAGGATAAAACAAGTTAAGGAAAGTGGCATGCCAGAACAGTGTCTGTAAATACCAATACTTCCACAACCATCATCTTCATCACCATGATGACATACCCTTCCATCATAGTCCTGCTCAGTGGCAGTACGTTCCCAACTCTGTCCCATGTAAACTCATCTCCATACCCCTCCTCTCCTACATCTAATAACCTACATATCTTTCTTGAGCAAGAATCACCAAAAACTCTAGATTTTTTTAATACGTTTTTCTCCTTTTTCCTCATATAGGTTTTCTATGGGTCACTCCAGTCTTTTAGGATTTAAGGTCATATTTATGTGAACACTTTTTGACTTACCTCTCTATATGTGTGTTCTATGCCAATATCCAGCCTCATTCATCTATCTGTTATTGACTGTAGATGGAAGATAGAAATCTCAGAAAACACTTGCATAAACTTAACTAACTGCTGTGTTATGATATACACCCCCAGCTCCCCTACAGAAGTTCTTGCTATGCAACACAGAAGCATCCAACTGACAGTCAGTCTTCCATGCCTGCACAATCACACTCATTTCCTTCCTACTTTAGAGACTCAAAAGACAGCAATTCATTTTTCAATGAATTTTCTCAAAAATGATGGATCTCTAATGAGAATTTTGTAGATTATTGGTAGTCTAAGTGGCTGTCTAAAACTCATATGTTCACCATCACATATTTCATGGGAAGAAAATAAGCTGTGGCCTTCACAGTTCTGGTTTTATCTTTATCTTATGTGTACTTGTATTTTGTCTGAATGCATGTCTATGTATTACTGGCGTGTCTAATGCCCAGACAGGCCAGAAGGGAGTTTCCGATTCCCTGGAACAAAAACTACAAATGATCATAAATGCTGGCAATCAAACCTGGGTCCCAGGGAGAACACCTAGTTATCTTAAGCCCCTCCTTTATATATTATTTAATCATTCTTAGTCTTAAAGTCATCAGACTGGTAACCCAGCTTAGTCTTCGAGAAATCCTATAACTCTGGGGGCTCCATTTTTGATCCCTAGCACACCCTTCCACACACACTCCAATAACACAAGAAATTGAAGCCACTTCCAACTCTTGTATAGTTTGTCACCATCAGTCACCAACCTTAGTGTTGGGGACATGAAGAGATCCAAGATCTTAACTACAGGACAGTTTCCAGGGAATGGAAATGTATGAAAGTATTTCATTTATAATTGTGCAGCAGTTTGCCAGATAGGAAACCAAAGAAGAATGTAAAGGAAAATTGGGGACATTGTCATCTAACATTCTACAGTATGTGACATATGTATCAACAGTATACAAATATTTTCCACCTTGACAAATGATAGTGATTATAGTCTAGAGGAGACTATTTTTTATCTTTAAAATATTAGTCCTAGTTTCCTCACCCACCACCCCCCAAATAGCTCATGGTTCAGTAAGGCATTCTCTGCTTTCCCTCTTGGATTGAGAGTCAGACATTTTACTTTCTAAGTAGGAGTATCTGAGCACTAGTTAAATATCTCCCTGCAAGCTTGAACCTTTGCTGAGTAGATACAATTATCTTCTGGCTAGTTAACCTAACAGCATTGGCCTCCTTTTCTAAAAGTAGTCACACTTGCAGTTAACAGCTCTGGAACTAGATAGTGTTTAACTGATAACAAACACTCAATACTTCTTGCTTCCTGAGATACCAGAATGAGCATGAAGACACTCCAACATGCCTTCCCCACTGTGACCTACTGAACCTCCTGAAACCCGAGAGCCAATAGGACTCTTTCCTCAAAAAGCAAACAAAACCCAAACCCATCTATCTATCAGATTAAAATCACTTATGGCTCTTGTGATTTTCTTCCACCCAAACAGCACATCTTTTAACTGTCATAGAGGGAGGGGAGAGGGGAGAAGGGGAAGAGGATCAGGGTTTGTGGAGGGGAAACTGGGAAGGGGATAACATTGCAATGTCAATAAACAAAACAACCAATAAAAATAGACATAGATAAGAGACTTCTCAGCCCTGCAAACTCACTCTGTAGACAGACCAACGGGACCCTTTACTGAGTGGTTAGTTCTTAATAAGAAGCAGGTGGTTCATTTTGTATGCACATTACTGTAGCATTCCTGGTGGTTTTCCAAAGAAATTGAATTCCCTAAAATGTTTCTTTTATATAATGGAAAAAAGCTAGACATATCAAAAATTCCAATTTCATATACATAACAATGCTCATTCCCTAGGACTTGATCAGTTAGTGCAAAATTAAGACATATTATAAACTCCCTTACTGCACAGTGCACATCAGATTTAAGTGAAATTACAACACTTAAACTAAAAAATGTCCTAAAAAGTCTTCATACTTTTAAAGTTTTATTCCCTAAGTACCAACACAGAAGTTTGGAGTCACCATGTTATTTCATTTTGTAACCTCATCTTTTTATTCACAAATTTAAAATCTTCTAATCTATGAAAACATTCATGAGTTCCTGCTATGGCAAGGTATTAAGCCAGATGCTACAGTGGCTATGTAAAAACAGTATTGAGTGCTGTGTTTCCATAAAAGGACAGGTGTTTTCAGTTTTAATCTCTCCTCATACCACCAGCTAGATCTCTACTCATAGAAAGATCTTCGATTCTAGTAAGAAAGAACTACCTCTCAGTTCAGATCAAATTAATGCGGTCATTACCTTCAGCAGATAGAGAATTCTGTGTTGTCATTGGCACAGGCTCTGGAGTGTGAACTGACAGTGCACTTAGTAGAAAACATACCAGCTGACCCCGAAAAGATAGAGGTAGCTAGCCCACACCAGGAACTCTGCAAACAGCCCTTTGGTTGTGATTAAAACCAACGAGCATAGGGAAGACTCTATCTGTGCCACTGGAAATGGGATCCTATTTAAAGATAAGTCCAAAACTCACATTACTGCTAATCCATTGTAAAATGCACACTCTCAAATCACAAACTTCTCCTACGATATGTTGCTGCTTGTAACCATTTTTAATTGTTAGGAACCAAATTTCAGTCTAATTCTAGGCAAGACCTTTCGAATGTGAATGTTAATATTTTTCAAAAGAATAATTTTGGGACACTTTCCAGATCAGCATCTGGCTCTTTTCAGAGTCCCCTAAGGGAAGGATTTACAAGGGAAGCGGTGGGATAATTGCATTTATTAACAGTTTGTTTTATGCGTGATTTTTTTTCTTTGCACATCTGTACACCAGCCACATGTTCTCAGGTACCGAGCCATTCTGTTTTATTTGTCTCAGAGTTCCTGGCTTGAATGATGATGCCTTCCAAAGCACCCTGCCTGCACACACGTGCATAGTTCAGTGAGGACTTAATAGGATTCCATTCCATAATGCATGTCTGTGGTTTGCTGGACAGAACACGTTTTTCTCATACATAAACTCTTCTTGTAGTGTAATTCATTGCAGCAACCACCATGAGTCACACTATTTTAAATGGAGGAACAATCAAGCCGAGCATTGGGAAGGGTTAAACAGCCCAGATGTGAAAATAGAAGTGACTGTGTGTGTGTGTGTGTGTGTGTGTGTGTGTGTGTGTGTGTGTGTGTGTGTTTGAGTGCACACACACAGGGGAATCATGGGCTTCTCTAGAATCCCTGAGGCAGCAAAAGAAAACCAGTGTGACTATACAATTGATTATAAAATATGAGACATGTACCTTTCCTGTAATAAAAGATTTTAGGCTAAATTAGGGTCCAAATAAAGTGCATTGTCTCAACTTTTTGAATCTTCATTATTGAAATTGAGATGACAAAAGAAGATGAAGGTTCTCTTTCATTATTTAAATAAGAACAAGGGAGGAAAGAAAACTGTGGTTGGGATGGGAAGTAGATTAATCAATTAGTTAATTAATGAATTAAAAATAAGAATGGTAAGTTGCATCATTCATTTCAATTTATAAATCAGTTGTCAGCTAACTATAATATAAATAAAGCACAATTTTCAGTTTTGCAAAATTTACCCTTATAACAAAACCTATGTGGATACAGACAAACATATTTTTTGGCACAAGAGAAACAATGACTGTGTGAGTCTGCTGTTAATAAACTAACCTCTATAATAGCAAGAATAAAGAGCAATATTGAACTCAGAGAAAAAAAATGTTTGAGAAAAGTCACATATAAACAGAACCAAGAGGTAAATAGATTATAACAGAGTATATATATATATATATATATATATATATATACATACCTTGGAGTATTATATATATATACACACATATATATATATATATATTCTCCAGGGCACTTTGAGGTAATTTTGTTAATAAAAATAAAATATTGTTTATTATTTGAGGAACACATGTTATAAGGAATATGTGGTGCTTACCTAAAGGATAAGGCCTTATTATTGGGAAATATCATTGTTTAACTATTGATAGAGGTAAATGGAATACAAGCCTCTATAAAGGTAGGAAGGAGGAAAGCACAATCTATGAGATGATGTATATTTTGGAAGACAATCAAAGAAAGACAGAACAGCTGAAGAGAAATCAAAGAGAGGATTAAGGTTTAAAGAAAGAGACACATCCATTGAAGTTGTTTTTATAATCTGCATGTGTGCATGCATGCATGGTGTGTATGGTGTTTGTGGTGTGTATACGTGTGTGGGAGGTGAATCTGTGTGTTTGTGTGTGTGTGTGTGTGTGTGTGTGTGTGTGTGTGTGTGTGTAGAAGCACACCTATGTAAATCAAAGTACAACCGCAGGTGTCTGTCTCCACTTGTTATGGTTTGCATATGCTTGGCCCAGGGAGTGGCACTATTAGAAGGTGTGGCCTTGTTGGAGGATGTGTGTCACTCTCGGGGTGGGCTTGGAGACACTCTTCCTTGCTGCCTGAGGATGCTTAGTCTGTTCCTGGATTCCTTTGGATGAAGATGTAGAACTCTCAGCTCCCCCTGCACCATGCCTGCCTGGATGCATGTATGATCTTGTCTTGATGATAATGAACTGCACCTCTGAACCTGTAAGCCAGCCTCAATTACATGTTGATATTTATAAGACTTGCCTTGGTCATGGTGTCTGTTCACAGCAATAAAACCCTAACTAAGACACCACTTTCCTAGTTCAAGAAGGCTCATGCTCATTGCCCCACTAGCTGGCTGACACTCTTCTGTGGATACTTGCATGCCTGCTTCCCACATCACTGTACTAACATACAGGTGCAGACTACTGTGTGAAACTTGACATGGTTCGAGGAAGAATGTGAGTCAAGTCTTACACTCATGTAGCAGAAGCTTTATCCACTGAGTCATCTCCCTGTTACAATGAGGTGTTCTAAGTTATTTTCTGAATGCTCACCATGTTGATGCTTTTCCCTGCCTTTCCTATATGCAGGGTTCTATAGCAGATATACAGAATGTGGAGCTCTATATTCACAAAAACACTTCTTTAAATAGAAATTCTGTGAACTGGATTCTGTTACTCTATAAAGGAAGGGCTGATCCTGCCGGAAAAAGAGTCTAGATTCCGTATGCAGACAAAGCATAACTTTGAGGGTTTTTGTTTGTTTGTTTATTTGTTTGTGTGTATGGGCGTTTGACTGAAACAAGTCCATGTTTTAGAACTATATCTCTAACAACAACAAAATGTTGCAACAGCCATAGAAAGAGAGGTTAGGATGGAACGAAAGGAGGGATTTCCGGACTTGAAATAAGCTACTTCAGGAGTTTCTACCTGACTGAAGGACAGTCTTGAGGGTGGTAAGGCAAGGATAACGTTCACAGCTGGTCACAAAGGTGAAAGCAGTTGGCAGGCCTATGCCATGCCCCCAGTTTGAGTAGGATTGCAGACCACATACCCAAAACAGCCTGAGGCAATGAAAACACAAGCTATCTCTCAACTGTCCTATTTTACGAAATAATGTTAAAATCTTAAAGCTATCTTATAAATATATAATTCTATTAAAGTAAAAACAACTATTTCGGTGTGAAAAGCCAAAAAGTTATAAATTGGCTGTTTAACTAAGGAAATGAAGTAAAAGCAGGTTACCTTAAATCTGAGTTTGGATAGCAGTATAAAGGTGCGCCCCTGTCTTTTTTTGCTTGTAAACATATGCACATTTCTTTCTGTCCTCTGAAGATGCCTAGAACAAGGAGGAGTTGTACAGATAAACACGCCAGCTCTTTCAACAGCGTCTCCATGGCTGTGCATCTGGATCCATCCCAAAGTGATTCCTACTAGCCAGAGTAGGATTACTTGGCAGAAAGCATGCCAAATACTCAGAAGTAGAATGTTCAGTAAGACAAAGAACTACCTTTTCCCCACCAAAACTCAGGGGCTTTAGAGAAAAAAAGGACCAGGGTGTGATTGCAGGGCAGAGCCATTTAAGAAACAACAACTAAATGCATTTCGTGGTCTTTTAATTCTACCTAAAATAAGAAGTGGCCAGTTTACGTTTGTAGGAGAACATCATTAACTATATTTAGATTCTTCAGTTATTACTCTTTATTATGCTGTTAGGAAGAAAGGAAATGACAGAAAAATCATCATTTCAAGTTTGCAGTGAATGTTGAGGTTTCTTCCTCTAGTTTCTTTGGAAGAAATGCCGTGAAGTGTAGTTAGACACAGAATGCCGCAGGACACAGAAGGAAAAGCAGTGTGTGTGGAAGTCGGCTAGAACCTTCTGGGAAAAGAGGAGTAACATACAGAGCCAACTCAACCTGCTACTAAAACATGTTAAAACTGGATGATAGATTTGCAAAGCATATTGTACCTTTTCTCTAATTCTGTGCACATTTATAATTTCACAGGACATGGGCAGTGAAAATATTAAAGTTAGGCTGAAGGAAAACCATTAAATAACCACACACACACACACACACACACACACACACACACACACACACACACCCCTTTAATGCATTTCTAAACTGTCTCTGTGTTTCTTCCATTTGAATATCTGCTGGTCATATGACCCATGGTTTCTACAGTCTTTGAAGACCCTATCCACACTTCACATTAAATAAAAACAAATATCACAAAGGGACTCTCATTTCATGTCTATTTCTTCTTCCAAATCTCCACATCTCTGTGTTCTCACTTGTTCTCCTACTTGTTCCCCACTTCTTCATTAAGGTAGGATCTTAGGGTTTCCATTGCTGTAAAGAGACACTAATGAGTAAGACAACTTTTATAAAGGACAACATTTAGTTGAGGCTGGCTTACTGGTTCTGAGGATTTTGGCTCTGAGAGGTCTACATTTTGTTCTGAAGGCAAACAGGAGAAGATTGTCTCCCATGTGGCTAAGAGTGGGAGTCTAAACCCCACCTCCACAGAGACTCAATTCCTCCAGCAAGGCCATACCTTTTAACAGTACCACACCCTATGGACCAAGCATATTCAAACCACCACAGGTAAACATAAAATTAACCCGTATAGAATTAACAATTTGATGAAAATTAGTATGTTCACAATGCTGATCAAACACTACCTATTTCTAGTTCCAAATTATTAATTATACCCAAAGAAAATCCAATAATTATTTTAATGTCATTTTATTCTAACACCACCTGTAGCTATGACTTTGAACTTTGCCAATGTTTTTCTTAGTTAACTTTATCTCATTTTCTTTTTCTCTAATAGTTCTCCCAACCATAGCTCTCAAGTAGACAATTCATATGAGGTGCAAACCAAACTGTTGAGATTCTACACAGAACAGTGCATCTGATTTGATCTTCTTCCTGCTTTGAATTCCAGCATTCATACATCTTATTATAATGAATACTAGATTCTTTCATACCATAGAGGATTTTATTTCAAAATGTATTATTATGATGACAATAGAGCCAAAGAACAACAGAAGTAAGGGTACCACGAACCCAAACTGTTTTGTTGGTCAATAGGTCAAAGAAAAACAAAGGTCATCGACGAAAAACAAAGCAAAGCAAAACAAATAAAAATAACAAGAAAACCAGACCTCACATCTGCAGAAGGTACATGCTCTAGACAGACAAGAACTGCATACAAGTAGAAAAACTGTGCCAAAATGGCCCATGTTAGCTGTGCTTCTAGTTACCAGGAATTCTTCCAAAAATAGTTTCAAGATAAAGTGAAGCAACATGGGAAGTGAGACTGAAAAATAATGAGGAGAAAAAACTGTGGGCATAAAGGCCTTGCATTCGGGAAAGTTTTAGGGGTGGCTGTGGGCCACTGCATTGCTCTTATTATAAATAATTGTCTCTTATTATAAAGATATTAATTCCATCAGAGCAAAGTTCTGTATGTTATTATCTTGTATTGCATGAATCATAGTCACACTGAGATGTAGGGCTTTAACATAGGGATTCTCTTTGGAGGACACAACTCCCATTTCAGCGTGCATGTTCACATGTTTCCCTGTGAGCATACCTATGTCTGCTTCAAGTATTTTCCTTTTAGTAAAGATCTTAGTCATATTAGGTTAGGGAGTACATATTATCTTAACAAGTTACATCTGCAAACAAGCTTATTTCCCAATAAGGTGCTGAGTATTAAGACTTCAGTTCTTGTGAGGGCTGTGATAGAACTTCTGCCAAAATTTTGCAAGGTCCTGTGCTTGCATGTTAGCACAGAAAAGACTTTGAAAGCCAGCAGTTATTTGGGACATCCAATGGAAGAAATAGGGAAGTGACCTGGCCAAGTAGTTACATTATGTATATGAATGAAAATTTCATAATACAATTTGTTCATTTGTAGGACTAATATATGTGAAGTAAAAATAAAATTCCTATTGACCCCTTGGGAGAGATCTAGTAATAGTTAAACAACAGTAGTATTTTTACCTATGTTTCTCTCCCTCCTTCCCTCCCTCCCTCCCTCTCTCCCTCCTTCCCTCTCTCTCCCTTTCCCTCCCTCCTATCCTCCCTTACTCCCTTCCTCCCTTCCTTTTTCCTCCAGTCTTTCTTCTCTGCTTTCCTCCTTTTTTCCCTCCCTTCCTCCATTTCTTTCTTATCAGGACATGTTGTCCCTGGGGAGAATGCATATTTATGAGCAAAGACAGAAGCCACTACCACTCCTCCCTTCTAGCTCTGCTCCTCTGATCTGATTCCCAATCTGGATTCCTGCTAGCATCCATTTGTCAGATTTGGACAATACTTATAAACATTCATGTTAAACAAGACAGTCTCGGATCTCATCTCTGGCATCACAAAAATCTGTCACAGCCCAGCCCCATGCTGGGTATGTTTTCTCAACTTAGAAAATGATTCTGAGAACTAACTACAGAATTTATCTGTTATACAGTTCCTATCTGTCACTGACAGAAAAACAAGTAACCACAACACAAATGGGGAAAATGTTCAACTTGTTTCCTTATGGTATTTAGTAATTGAAATTTGTATTTATATCTTATCAATGAAATTCCAACTTTTCTTAGAAAAAAAGACCTTTTTTGCTGCTGTGGCTTTTTGTGCCATCTCTGAAGTTCCTCCTAGACCATCCAGCTCATATACATGGCTGTGATGAGATTCAAACAAAGCAGACTACCTCAAACCTTCTATTGGGATTTAAAAGGCATCTTCAGAAGCACAAAGAAAAGACAGAATTAGTAACTATGCACAAATTTCCTTTTTCAATTATTTCAGCCTGTCATGGCAAGGACAAAGAGGAGGATTTCCAGATGTCTGAAGCAGAAGACGGTCAATACTCGGGAGCAGGAGTGGAGAGTTGTGTAAGTCCTCCCAATTTTGGGGAAAAAAATGAGAATAGAGAATTGGCTATAAGATTTGTCAAAACAGAAGATACTGGGGGCTTGATAAAGGTTATTTCAGTTGAGTGGAGCAAAGAGAGATTTGACAAACAGGGATTGCGTAGAAAATGGAGGAGAGAGAAAGTAGAAACATGGAGTCTCAACTGCCCTGGTGACTGGCATAATCTTCAGAAGAATCAAGTTATATAAAAAAGCATATTTTGGAAATGTCTATTAAAGCACAGGGAGAGTATGACACACACTCAGATATTTTGAATTCAGACAATTAATGCTTCTGATTGAGCCAATGAGTAAAATAGATTCAACAGATACCTTTGATGCTATGCAGCAACAAAGAGAGATTATTTAGTTTATAGTTAAGATAGACAAATGGGCAAGTGTCACTTATTGGGAAATGACATCCCCACTTGTTGAACTTAGAGGGCCACGAGACTGCTCTTTATGATTGTGCCATTTTGCTAATGAAATACTAAGTAAGGTTATCTGTGGGTTGAATGAGCAGGAAAACAGGACTGGAGTTGGGGCAAAAGGTTGTGCTGGTGTACTACTTTTCTATTGTGGGAAATATTATCACAAACGTTGAGGCTAAAATAAGTTTATGCATTCACAGTTTCAGAAAACAAAAATGAAGGAACAGATTCTTGGAGGATTGTTTCCAGAGAGGCTTTTCTGGACTCTCCGTTCTAGACATACCTGTCCATCTTCCCATTATGCTCTTTCTGGGACTATTGAGTTCCAAATCCCTCTCTTCTATCCCTTAGTAGAATACATCATTGAACACAGTGTCCACTCTAAATCCAGCATCATCTTATCACAGGATTCTTAATTAAACCACCAAAAAGACTGTTTTCAAAGAGGTCACATTCACAGGCAGTAGGGATATAAACATATCTTCGGCTTTAAAATTTATCCAGTTATAGTTATAATACATCATAAACATCTAGACAAAACTGGAAAGTAAAATAACTAGGTGAATGTGTTTGTAAGTTTTCTATCACTTAGACAATTGCTTGATATAAACCTATAAGGAGAAAAAAATAATTTGTCTCATGATTCCAGAGTTTTCTACTCATGGTCATTTGGCCATCTTGCTTTTTGCTTGATGTGGCACAGTACATTGTTGGGGAAAGACAGATGGGAGTTGTCTTTGATGACACATGATTTCTTAGAAGCATCCAAATAGGCAGAGTCCCAATATCCCACAGAATGGCATAACTATAATATTATTATACTGCACCCCTCAGGAGTCAAAGAACCTTCCAGAAGCAACAAAATTTGTGAAAAAGTCTATAACTGCTGATGTGTGGGAAATTGGTAATATCCAACTCATACAGGGAAGTATAGAGGAACCTACTTAGCAGGATGAAGCATCTACATAAAGATCTCACAATAAATTGAAATTAGACTGGCTCACAAAATTGTGTGTCTATCTTTAGCTGTGTTCAGCTTCTGGGATGCTAGAAAGAACTGGGTAGAATAAATTTAATCAGAGCCAAGATTTTGCTACCTAAGTATAATAAACAGAAGGAAAAACAAAACTATTATAAACTTTAAATAAAACCAGCTATGTAGTGCAGAAATTGAGTGTATAATATTGAAGAGGAACTAAAGAATGAAGTGATTTTTTTAACATACCAATGAATTGATTATATGTCACTATGGAGTTAAAATGTTAGTGAAATAAAAAGTGGTCAAATGTGGATGGGGAGAAAGTTTGGCTACTGAACAGAAGGCTTTAAATTATGGTTTTTAGAGATCAGGTGTAGAGGAATTTAAATCCAGCTATATAGCTTTGACAATGGATCATATACAAAGACCCCATAGGTCTATGTGATATAGCTGTAATATAGACATACCCTTAGTACACATCTTTCGTCCCAAACAATAGAAGCAAGGTTAGAATCCCATTGAATGCTAAAGAAAGAATTCTTAACTGAGTAATATCGAATGGCTGAGAAGCACATAAGGAAATGCTCAACATTCTTAGTGATCAGGGAAATGCGAATCAAAACAACCCTGAGATTCTACCTTACACCAGTCAGAATGGCTAAGGTCAAAAACTCAGGCAACAGCAGATGCTGGCGAGGATTAGGAGAAAGAGGAACAGTCCTCCACTGTTGGTGGGGTTGCAAGCTGGTACAACCACCCTGGAAATCAGTCTGGTGGTTCCTCAGAAATTTGGACACAGTACTACCTGAAGACCTTGTTATTCTACTTCTAGGCATATACCCCAGAGATGCTCCAACTTATAATAAGGGCACATACTCCACCATGTTCATTGCAGCCTTATTTATAATAGCCAGAAGCTGGAAAATACCACATGTTCTTCAGTAGATGAATGGATACAGAAATTATGGTACATTTACACAATAGAGTACTACTCAGATATTAGAAATAATGACTTTACAAAATTCCTAGGCAAATCGATGGGTCTAGAGAATATCATCCTGAGTTAGGTAACCCAGTCACAAAATAACAGATATATTATGCAGACACTGATAATTGGATACCTAAGAAACAACTCACAGTACACATAAAGCTTAAAAAAAAAAAGAGAGAGAAAAGGTCAAAAAGTGGAAGCCTCAGTTCTTCTTAGGAAAAAAAAAAGTATATAGCACCTTCTTAGAGTGTGGTGCACCTAGACCTTAAATCATTAATGATTCAAAAGCTAAAAATGTAGCCTTGTGGCAATTCTTGATATTTAAAAATCATTATGTTTAATCTTTACACACCAAGAAAACTTCGACTATTTCCATGTTACATTTTGTTTTACACATACTTTATACTCACTGTAACTAGTAATATTTCAATACATATCATCATACCTTTAAAAAATCAAGTACTGACCAAAATATATTCATGTAGTTTTATGCAAAAATGCTTTTAAAAATCTTTATATTTATTTTTGTTTTTTTAAAATAAAATTGTTTAAATTAAAAAAAATAAACATACTTTCATTTTTTAACAAAAAAAAGATACTTCTTTTCAAAAAAAAGTAAGATTAGTCTATAGAAGGAAACAGACACATTTGAAAATGGTGTTTATTTGGGAGGCAGACAAAGTGATGAGTCACAGACAACTTGACAGAGTGAGTCAGAGGTAGGATATAACTAATTCTCACAAGGACAGACAGAGAGGCTATTAAACAGCAGTGCGGGAAGAAAGAAGGCAGTTAAATTGGGCACCTCTGTGATTTCAGGGCTGTGGAGTTGAGTCAACCAGTTAGGAGTAAGTGCAGTGAGTACAGTGAGTGGAGTTGAGTTCCTTCATGAGTTCATGCAGTTCAGTGCAAGCCAGCGGAATAAGAAGAAACGAGAAGATTAAAACAAACGACCAGAGTAGTTTGAGGCAAAGCAGAGCAATTCAGTGAGGAGCAGTGAGAAACCAGATTGAGTCAGTCATCTTGGAGAGGAGTTTAAACCAGAACCGCTAAGTTGAATCAGCCAGCCAGAGTTCAGAAAGATCTAACAAGGCCAAACTTATTCAGCATTAACCTCCAAGACTATAATTACATTTGGTAAATACATAGTACATTTACAATCAGGATTTTCTAACCCTAGCTGCCCTCTAGAATCAGAGACTCTGAATTATTCATGTAGGCTAGGGGGCTATGATTTTTGTTATCCCAGAATGATAGTCACTCATTTATATACATTTGGTCATCAGTACATAAACATTATTTCTCACTACAACAGAGAAAATAAACTGATGTATGAGGGCAAGAGATCAGAATGTTGAAGAGAGTCTTTCTAGTAGTTAGAGAGAATTCTGGAGTGTGGAAGATGCGTGACTAGAAGTGATGGGAGTCTCAGAACAAGTAATCACATTTGTGATTTGACAACAGAAGAACTCAATAAATCTATGTGAATTCCTGGATATCATTGATGAGTCCCAAGTCCAGAAAAGCAATAGCAGCCAGCAAATGACCAAATAGCTATTATTAATAAATGTCAGTTTTAATTTATTATTAAACCACTTTTACCTAAGTGACCAAGGAGCTTAGAACTTAGGACCATTGTTAATACCTTCTTCTGTCCTCCAGGAAGACAGGAGAGCACTGCTGTTGGATTGGTCAGTTCTATTCCCACTGTCTCATTCTGTGTGCTCAATACAATGATCCTCAGGACTATGGTTTGTGCAGTTATAAAATTTAGTACTTTATCCCGTAAGTATCTCTACACACAATGTTTTCCTTTACTTAATGCTTCATAGACTGCAAAAAGACACAGGCTACCAATTCTATGATGCTGTCTTTTATAGGCTGGACATACTGACTTTTTGTTTATCACTGAATGACAGAAATGTTGAGATAGCACTTTGCAGATAGAGTTACACGGATATCAAGTGAGACACTGCTTCCCACTGGCAACCTTATTTTGCCTATCTGCCTAAAGTGCTCCTCACATATACATGAGGCTTTTCAGGAACCCTTAATCTCCCAATAGACATTTCTAAAGTCTCCATTCTGAACTTATACTGTGTGTTTCTAACAGGTTCCTCATCATATCTGTCTGTCAGAACAGTTCTGTTCAGTGTTTGTTATATGTTATGTGGTAGTTTGATTTCTCCTAAGCAAGTCTTCTTACAGGCTTTAGTCATGGTTTATGCAAAATTCAACGCTGTTGTTTATGGCTTTTAAATTCATTACTTGCTACTGGGTCACTTGGGACTGTGACTCTTTACAGACAACATATTAAAACTCTTCCTATCTATGGAGTATTATCAAATATTTTAAATACTCTATAATGTATATAATGAGAGTTTACTTACTTTAAAGATCTCTTCACAGTAACCAGTTTATTGTACTGTCAAACATAAAAACCTCAAAACATTCTCTTGTAGCCTCAGACTTGCTATGCAGCCAATGATAATCTGAAACATCTGAATCTCTTGTCTACACCTCTTGAATGCTAGAATTAATAGTGTTTGCCATGAGGTCTAGATTGTATAGTATAATTTTTTTAATGTATGTCCACATCCATGCTAGAATAAATGAGGAAAATCAACAATCAATTTAAAATGGGTCAGGGGGCCCCCATTTCCTCCTTCCCAGTTGGACAAGCATTTGGTCCTCTCCTGTCCACTGGTCTTGACATCTCTTTATTCATCCTGGAATCCATTTCTCATTTTTTTTTCTTAAAGTAAAACTCTGTACTTAAGGTACAAAATATCTGGGCATAAATTAACCAGAACCAGTTAACAATATTTACATAATCCCATATAATACCAAAACATCTTTTATTCTTTGGCTTCCTCCAAACACCTAGAAGTTAAATATATGTTTAAAAAAAATTCTATTTCTTTTTCAAATGAGAACCAATCTCAGTAAGGTTAAATGACTTGTCTAAATCCTTTGTCCTTTAAGCTGTGATACCAGAATTTGAACAAGGTCTTCTGAGGTCAGGATGTGACTGACTGATGTCCTTTTGCATTAGAAGAACTGCAAGGAAATCTCTCCTTTACACATGAGTAAACTCAGCTTTGGTAGGTTTTGTTATATATTCTTCAGCCTTCAGAGGGACTGTTCTCTTGTTTTATTTTCTATGAAAAACAAAGAAAGCTTCTTCACTATGTGTAGTGGTCTGTCTTTCATCTTGCTCATTTGTGTCTCACATGACTGAGTTTGCTGTGTAGGGAATCATCAGGGTATTATTCCAAATAGAGAAAACTCAGATAAAACCCCGTGTTCCTGGCTGCAGCCTGTGTGATTATGAATACAATACTGTACTTACAGTAGGAAGGCAGGGTGAATAGGGACTGCTGTCTTTGGAAGGATGAGCATTCATTCTGACCTAATAACTATCTGACGCTGGGTACAATTATCTCCTTCCAAGTGGAGCATTATAATGTGACATATTAATTGTTGTGTCATTTTTTTCCTGAAAGTCACGTTGGGTGCCTAATACAAACCAGAGGCTTCATGAATTATCCATAGCAGTGTGCTAGGATGCTGCCTCTCTGGTTTACCTTTCTACACTAAAATTAACTCAGGCACATCACCTATCTTCGGTGACCTGCTGGCAGACCTATTCTGCCCTACGACCTCTGAGCTTATCTTTTTGGGCCCCTGCATGTCCAATAAATCTAATGATGCACTAACTTGCTGCTGCTATGAAAGCTTTTCTCCTTGTGGGCAAACCACAGAGACACGGCTTGGCAGAGAGGACCGCAGCAAGACAGAGTTGCTCCCCAGAAGACATTCACGGCACGAAGGAGCGATAGAGAGGTCCCCTTCCTCTGCACATGTTCTATCTTGGTTCCTTCGCCCTCTTTCTTTAAGAGGGGCCTTCTGAACAGGAAAGTTGTTTTCAGGAGACACAAAACCTTTTTGGCCCCAATGAGGCCCCGGCACTCAACTCTGGATGATCCTCTTCCATTGCAGCAGCTGCTTCTTGGCAAGCCTGTGCAGGTTGATGGGCTGGCAGCCCTGGTTTTGCCTCTGGGCCTGTCATCTGTTGTGTTGTTAGCCTGCTGATGGGCTGTCTCAGTGTGCCCTTTAAGCCTGCGCTTTCCTGGCTATCAGCTTTGGCTCCCACCACCAGAGCAAAAGCTACAGAGCCCCCATCCTGCTCCAGATCCCAGGGTCCCAGCAGCAAACAGAACCTCCCCGTTGTCTTCCCCAATACCTAGGGTGTGAATGGTCCACAGAGCAAAAACCATCAGTATTCAAATGCATTTGCTGGCCCAGGCTTGGCTGCTATCAGTGCACACAGCCCCAAAGACTCATCTCCATTTTTGGTTTTAATTGGGCTTCCTCCGGTCGTTTTCCTTTCAGTTTGCACCTGACTCTGACATAGACAGCTCCTGACTACCAAGTAAGTTGTTCGGTGAGCTGGAGGTCTGATAAATTAAATATGATTTGTATCACTGAGCCCATCTTTGGCTGCTTCACGGCACATTATAATTTGGGAAGGAACTATTACAATAAAATATTGAAAGATAAGCAGGAACGGCCCACTGTTCACATGTCCAATGGCAAAAGAAAATTACAGGTTTCATTGTCTATGCGGCAACATCTGCCTCTTCGCTGAGGCTGAGCCTTCGGCTCTCCCAGGGGAAATCGCTGTGGATAAGTTATTCAATTAGAACAGCATTATTGGCCAGCTACCTTGGAGAATTCGGTTGATGATGTTGTGACTGCCCCCATTCACATTCCTTCATGTCCCCAGCAGGCCGCAGCACACGGCCCCTTCCCCCGTGTGTTTCCTGAGCCCCATGATAGAGGTGAACAATTGAAACGAGGAATATCAAGGATGCCTGAAAGAAAATCAATTTCAAATGAACTTTTTTTGCTTAGCCACAGCTCCAATATTCTGAGTCATACTGTATTTTGGGGGGACTTCCATTGAATTAAGTGACAGAAATGCCAGGAGGGAGGAAAGTGGGTTTTGTGATATGCATTTACCCTGTGGCACTCCAAAAAGAGAACTCTTCGTGTACAATTACAAGGTAGAAATACATCCAGGCCTCTTCGAATATGGTGTTCATCTTAGGGATGGAAAAACCTTATAGGAGTATGGTAGCTTTTTATTCAGAATTTCAGCTATGCTTCAAAGCCTCTTTACCAAAAAAAGTGATGCATATTTATACTATTCTATCTAAAGGGCGGGCCTCTCTTTGTCATACCACAAACTTCAACCAGCAACCCCTAGACCTTAGGATCTTGGTTTATAAACAGAAGGACCAATGGTGTTTCTCTTATGCATACACATGTACTTACATGTATTTTTAATGATCGACCACAACCAAAGGAAGCTGGATATATATATATATATATATATATATATATATATATATATATATATATATATATGTGCAACCATGTTTAAAAATTAAATTCCAAAATTATTTATTTTCTCACTATTCATAAATGTTTATATGTACATATATTTGCTGTCTTTATTTGCCCATGAGATCAGTTCTGGTGATGGTTGATATTTAAGCAAGGAACTCAAACATGCTCCTTGTTGTGGATTCATGTGCTGATAGCTATAGAGGGCAACCATCTATAACTTTAGTATCTAGATTTATAACAATTATGAGTTCATAATCTTGTTACTGTGCATGTGGTGCTAGCATTTCAAGGTAATCTTTTATAAGATTTTAAATATCAGGACATCAGTCCAATACTGAAAAACATCTTGTCTCCAGAATGACATTTTTATTTAGATTGTAATTTTTTTTGATATTTAACATATTATTTTCTGGGGATGTAATTCTGTAGTATATATTTGCCTCACAGGAACAAGGCTTTGAGTACAAGCCCCATCATTACTAAAAATGTTGTTTGGGAGTCATTCTCCAGTTCATTTAGATTGATTTTACCATACTGTGTTAGGAAGTCACTCTTCCCTTAAAAAATTTTAAATGTTTTCATGTTTGAGAAATTGGTACTTGTTTTCTCTTAACTTCTTCATTCATCAGCTAACCATGTTTCCCTCTGTATCCATGAGATATGATCCTTGGAGCTCTAGGTAACAGTAAAATCTTTAGATGTGCAAGATTCTTACATAAAACTATGAAGTGTCTTCAGATAGACAGTATATGTCTTCCCCGATGCCCAGTATCATAATTACGTTGCTCTGACAAATGAAATTCAGTGAAGACTCTTTTCACTTGTAATGTGAGACTCACAAGTTACCCTCTATATAGTCTTGATGCAGATACATTTTTTCTCACAAATACTTCTGTTCCACAGTCAGTTAAACTCGTGAATGTAGAACTGATAGATACAGTGGTTAACTGTGTATGCATTTGTGTGTACAATTTATAACTGTATGGACAAGGCACATCTGTATCTATGCACAGAGGTTGTTATCAATTCCCTTATGTCTCAGTGGATCGATACACATTTCCCTCTTTATATTGAACCCACCAGAGTCCTAAACCCTCTTGCACAGATGTACTCTATGTGGTAAACTCTGCTTTAATGGTTGCTTCAATTTTATTGATAGGAACACTGGGCAGGAAGAAAGGAAGTAAAAAGCCCTCTGCAGGCATTCACTTCACTGGCAATGTTGGAGACGAATGAGTATCTGTATGTCCATTTCCCCTGAAACTAAGAGCATAGGTAATACCTATCAGGTTGGTATCAGCAATGCCCCAGTAATTAGGAATTTAAATAAGTTAATAGGAAACAGACTTTAAATACTGTAATGGAAAAGCTGCTTAGAACTCATTTTCAGACATTGTAGGATTGAAAATAAGCCAGCACCTATTTCTCAGTAAATAAAAAAAATACGCATTATGCTTTTGAGTTATTACAAGGTTAAACATGAACCAATGCCAGGGCTTTGAATTGACCCGAAATTAAGAAACAAAAAGACAAAATGACAGTCCATAGTATTAAAGCACATCCTACGTTCTACATTTCTACATCACCCAAACCAACACTTGGCTAAGTACAAAGTGAAACCAGATCTTACTAAATAGCCTCATGGCTAAGTCTAAAGAGATGGAAGCCTGAATATCCAAGAAACAATTCAGACCTTAAGAAGCTCACAAAAAGGAAGACCAAAATGTGGATGCTTCAGTCCTTCTTAGAAGGGAGAACAAAATACTCACAGGAGGAACTACAAGGTCAAAAAGAGGAGCAGGGATTGAAAAAATGATCTTTCAAAGGCTGCCTCACATGGGGATTCACACCATTTGAAGCCACCAAACCCAAGCACTATTACTGATGCTAAGAAGTACTTACTGGCAGGAACCAGATAGAGATGCCTCCTCAGGGGCTCTACCAGAGTCATACAGGTACAGCTGAGCACGCCTGCAGCTAACCATCAGATTGAACACAGGAACCCAATGAAGGTGATAAAGAAAGGACTGAAAGAGCTGGAAGGGGTTGAAACCTCACGGGAAGATAACAACATTATTAACCAACCAAACCCTCCACAACTCCCATGAACTTAAACACCAACCATTGAGCACACGTTGAGAGACCTATGGCTCCAGGTGCATATGTAGCTGAAGATAGCAGTGTCTGGCATCAATGTGAGAAGAGACCTTTCATCCAGTGAGGGCACATTTTCCCAGTGTAGGGGAATGCTAAGGCACTGGGTTGGAGAGGGTGATTAGGACTGGAATGAGTGCATTAGGACATGGGATGAAAGTGGGGTGGGGAACTGGATAACATTTCAAATGTAAATACAGGGAGCATCTAATAAAAAAGGAGAGATGGAAGCTTGGTTTTCTAGCACTCTAATTACCCTGGCCAAAAGGGAATGTCATGACCAGTAGTGAAAACTAAAAGAAACCATGGCCCTGGGCAGCTGGTTTCTTCTCTCTTTTCAGTGCAGCTACTTGAACTTTTGTGAGTCTCATCTTTGACTTTCCTCTATAAAGGCTAGAATTGTGTCCTCTCCTCTCTCCTGGTGATGTTATAGCTCCTTGATGCTCACAGCTACACAGCAAGCTGGTGGGCTCACGACGGAAGCAGAGGGAATTCCACGTACTTGCTTTTGCTTTTGTACTGGGAAATGACACTTTCCCACAGCCAACACAGCTCTCTGTCAGATGAGTCTGCTGGTCCTTGTCCATTGAAGTGCAGTCGGGGAAAGAATCCAAAACATTGATAAAGACTTGGGGTGTTGGTAACATACAGCTTATGCATCTGTGAAAACTTAGTTCACTCTTCCTCGGGAACAGATAATATAAGCCCTCCCGCTATTTCCCACATGAAACGGAACTAAGTTTGGTCTAAAGATGCTTTCCTAAGAATGTCCCTGTACGTAATGAATTGTAAGCAAACTTGACTGTGAAAAGACTGTAAATTACTCTGGTCCCAACTGTCGAAGTCTCCACCATTCACTGTGGCTGAGGGTCTGGCAACCATATGCATGCAAGCTTCAAGCATGAGACAGACACCAGGTGAACCGCAAGTCCAGCTGTCCCTGCGCGCCACCCCCCACCCAATTCTCTCTGCCTTCCCCTCCATTCCCTCCTCCGTCATCCCTTTTTTCTTTCCCATTTTCTCCCTTTTTCCTTTTGGTTGAGAACCTTAGCGTTTAATAACTAAACTGCCTTTCCAGGTCTCACTCCAATTTCGGTACACCACTTCCTTTCGCCTGTAAATGTTACTCAGCCATGTGGTAGCTCCACCACGATACTGAGCTGGTTTGAACCTGAGGTTTGTACTATTGAATAACCATTTCTTATTCAATTAAGCTATGGAGCATTTACTATTTCTAATAATTTTCACATACTATTCCCTTTTAAATGTCTTTTTGTGATTAATCTATTCGCATTTTCGCCCATTTATTTAACTTGTATTAAATAAATTTAATTATTATTTAAATATAATTTAAAAGCACATGTGTGCTTTTAAATGCTTTTTAGTTATCTCTTTAAAAATTTTTACAATGCATGTGGACCATTTGTTGATACATATGAGGGTCTTTAAATATTTGGGAATCTTCTCCTTTGATAATTATAAAAATTGCAAAACTATATTTTCCAAGCCTGAAGAGGTACTTGGTTTGGTTTGGTATTGATGAGTTTAACTCTATGGGTAAACTTCAGCTGGCTTCAGGCCGAACCTGCCTTTCTCACCCTTCCAAGTAGCTGGGATCGCAGCTACGGGCCACCATGCCCACTTGAAGTTTTTGTTTTATGTTCTATATATTTATTTTCATTCACAGAAGTTTGTATGCAAACATGTATAAGTAAGCTTTGTGGCTTGTGCTTTGTCTGTTGGACTTCTGCTTTTTCTTAGATCACAGCACCATGCAATAATAATTTTCTTCTAAAATTTCAAATTTCTCACATTATTTTGATTTACATAGGCCGTCTTTGTATATGTAGTATGAATACGGAGCGTTCTAGATTTACTGGTTCTTTACAATAACCATAGACTTCTCCAGTGTTCATCCTGCTGCTAAATGCTTTGGCATGTGAGTCTCTGTTTGTTCTCACTCTCAATTTCTTTTCAGTAATGCTGAGGAACGAAACAAGGACCCTGTACATCCTTTTCACTGAGTTCTCCTCACTGCCTGTAGTCAACTAATTATCATGTTAATAATGTCATTCATCTTTTAAAGTTTTATAATATACTGTTTAATAGAACAAGAAAAAAACCCTTACATTTCATTTATAAAACCTCTTTTCAAAGATATTTCTTTCTTACCTGTTCATTTTTCATCCAGTGAAAATTGACTAATCAGTTCATGAAATCACTAAAGGGATTTTTCATCTGGATGTTATTAACCACATATTAAATTAAAATAATTATATTTTAGATACTCAAATCATTCCATCTCCTAATGTGGCATACATGTACTTTCAATTTTTTTTCTTTCTGGGGCTGAGAAATAGGTTGGCAGTGAAGAACACTGCGGTTCTTCCAGACAGCCAAGGTTTAGTTCCCAGTACGCATGTGGCACTTTATGATCATTTTTGGTGCCAGTCCATGGGATCTGGTGCCCTTTCCTGGATCCTGAAGGCACCAGTCATGCATGCAGTACACAGAGATATATTGTCTCAGGGGTTTACTGCTATGAGTAGACACCATGACTAAGGCTAGTCTTATAAAGGGCAACATTTAATTGGGGCTGGCTTACAGGTTCAGAGGTTCAGTCCAGTATCATCAAGATGAGAACATGGCAGTGTGTAGACAGGCATGGTACAGGAGGAGCTGAGAGTTCTACACCTTCATCCAAAGAAAGCCAAGGAGAAGACTGTCTGCCAGGCAGCCCACGCACACAGTGACTCAAGTCCTTCAACAAGGGCACACCTATTCCAACAAGGCCATACTTCCTAATAGTGCCACTCCGTGAGCCAAGCCCATTCAAACCACCACATATATTTAGGCAAAACACTCACAAAAAGTAAAAAATAAATAATTTTTGCTCTTTAAAAATAATATTCACACTTCTCTATGAAATACTCTTTTTTAAAACATAATTCTTGTCTATGTTAGTCTAATGTAATGTTAGTCTATGTTAGTCAGATGTAATGTTTAAGTACTTTGGGTGTTTTGTTTGTTAGTTTTTGCTTGTGATTTGTTTCTTCTGACTTTTATCACAATGTTTAGTTCCTAAGTTATAAAAAAGGAAGAGAAAACAGACAACTTCTTCACTAGTCTGGACATTATGCTTCTAACTACTTACAGGATTTTTATATTCCTTTTCTAGATTTATCTAGCATATATTATAGACTAATACAAATCATTTATTTCTTTCCCATCAGTATTCAGCTAATTTTTGTCTCCCATTTAACTGTATTCTTCATATTGTGGTGGCAACGTAGAAGCCATAGACTATTGAAAAGGATCATTGAGTTATTAAAGATATTCATGAAATTCTTCAAATATTTTAAGCCAATGATAATATAAATTCAAGCTCACAGTTTTTATCATGATGAATTGTCTGTTTACATCTACTTTAAAAATAAAAGAACAAACTAGGGAGAGAT
This sequence comes from Micromys minutus, assembly GCF_963924665.1. Taxonomy (NCBI): domain Eukaryota; kingdom Metazoa; phylum Chordata; class Mammalia; order Rodentia; family Muridae; genus Micromys; species Micromys minutus. Next base: position 26,172,766 of record NC_137974.1, on the reverse strand, counting down.
TTTTGAATTCTCTCCAAGACCTTATGTCCTTTAATTGATATTCACATGAGTTTGGGTTTGCTGTTTGAATTTTACTCTTGAGTAATAGTGTATCAAGGGCAGGCATTGGGAGCTCTCTGGCCTGGAAAGAAGTAATTGTTTAGAATTTGGGTAACAAAAGCATTTTCTCTGGGAGACATAGTTTACCAACTGGCATCCTTTAGAATTAGCAGTACCTGCTTATAACAAGAAGCAGGGACATTTTAATTTTATTATTATTTATTTTTATTATTGGATTCTTTCAAGCCAGGCATCCCTTTGCTCTCAGAGTGACAGCTCAGGTCCTGGAACCCTTTTTCATAGTCATTTCCTAACACATTCTGCAATATAACGCTTTCCCTCAGCACCCCCCTCCAAAAAAAAAAAAAAAAAAAAAACCCAAAATCTAACTCCAAAACCCACTGTACATATACTCCACACAGTGGAGTTCAACATGTGGTTCTGTTACTCAGTACTGTCTCCTTTATGCTTGGATTCAGGTTGGCTGTATGTGTTCAGAGATGATGGACAGACAAAGCTCCCTCACATAACCAGATACATACAATAATTAGCTAGTTGTCTTTTTAAATCTCAGTATTTATTCTAAATCTCACTGAATAGTGAACAGGATATGAAAGGTGAGATTCATTTATTTAAGGCTTGGAAAAGTTACCCAAACTCATCTGGATATTTACTTGATAACTTAAAATTTTCCAGGTTTTTAAGTTTAAATGTATTTCCTAATAAAATTATAAACATTAGACTGTTATTTTGAAATAATTTATCAATATTTTAAAACTTTATTTTGGTTAATTTCTCTTGCCATTCTTTTTATGGCCTAAACATTGGTATTTTTTAAATTTTTCCTTAATTGATCATAAATAATTTTATAAATACATGTTTTAGCAAAAAAAAAGTTGCTTTACCCAATATTTTCTGACTAAAATAAAATAATTTGCCATCCTAGCATGGTCACACAGAACAAATAAAGCTTTTTTTTCCAAAATATACTTTACAAAAATTTTAATTAGATTAATTCTTTATCAACTATTTTTTATGTTCGAGGCCAATAGGAAAAGAATGTAGTGATCTGTCCCAGCTCTACTATTTACTAGTGTGTGACCCTGGACTTGTCATTTAAATTCCAACCTCCCATATAATGATAGCCACCTGAAGGGGTCTGTGAGATTGAAATGGGGTATTGAAGGTCTAGGATGGAGCCTGCAGATACTTAGAGCTGAAGGGATGTGGGTGTTTCCTGTATGCATTACTCAGGGACGGGCCTCGAATGATAGCTCTCCAAGGCTCTCCTGGGTCTTTGATCCTACCATGCTGTGAACAGTTCCTCATTCTTCCTGATGCTTTTCCAGAAAGTCCCTTTAGAATGTGCATTGCAAGTCCGTAGTCCAAGAAACTCTCTATCTACCCAGCTTTATCCAGAAGAAGAACTGCTGTCCTTAGAGCAGCTGTAAGCAAAGATTTTCTTAGCTCCCCAAAACAGAGTTTTTAACACCGTCCTGCCCAACACTACAGGAAGAGCAAAGCAGCAAAATGTAATGTTTGGATGTTTCAGTATTTATCATGTGCTCATCTGGTCTCTTCTATGCATTTTCCACCAATTATACATGCTATGATTACAGACATAATTTTCTACTCTAGCAGTTTTTCATGTTGAAAACTGATATAAGAAGACCGGGGAGAGAATTAAATAACTAAAGTGATTGCCATGCAATATCTGGAACCCATATCAAAAAGCTGGGCATGGTGGCATGCCTTGTAATCCCAGCACTAAGAGGGCAGGACCATTCCTGCAGCTCATTAGTCAGCCATTATGACCAATTTGACAAGGCCTAGTCCAGTGAGAAACCTCTCTGAAAGCACAGTGTATGGCACCTGAGGAAGAAACACATTTGAGGCTGTTCTCAGGCCTCCAATCATACATACATACATACATACATGCATACATACATACATGAACATGAACACATGTATCTACATGCAAAAAATGCCTATGTCCATCTATGCACTTAAAAATAATACCAATGCAAAACATTAACTATTGTTAAAACTTTTTATTAACTTATAATTTTGACTTGTTGTTCAAGAAATAAATGAAGTTCAAGATAATTCACTTATTATGGAATATTTGCTTGGCTACTTGAAAATTTATATTGTAGCCTAATTATTTACTAAGTTGCATATTTATTACTTAATTTTGTTTTTGTTTTGTTGATTTGAATATTAGAAATAAATAGCCAATTGGTATGATGTTTATAAAATGCACTATAAACATTGGTTTTGTTATTGTTGTTTAGACATAACTAGAATGGCAACATTACATTGCTAGCTATTTTTTGGACATGGTATTTATGGTTCCAGTGCCTTTGAAAAGTCTGTATTATTCTTTACATTAAAAAGTATGTAAACAAAAAAAACAATAGCAGAAATCAATACAACAAAATAATATCAAAACAAAACAAAAAATCACACTCACACACATACACAGAAAAATTGGTGTCTCTGTTTTTGTTGTTGTTGTTGTTTAATTACTCTTGGACAAAAGCCTTTTCTGGAGTGAGGGCAGTATTTATGTAGAGAGTGGTACTCTATTGTAGAAAACTGATTTTTCCCTTTCCCAGTACTTTGTTTCTGTTTCCACTTACCCCTGAACCTGTGCATGCTTTCACAGTCTCTGTGAGTGGTTCAGCTTTGGTGTTGGTTGGTTGGTTTGTCTGTTTGTGATAGGGGAGAGCATGAAGTTGGACAAGGAAGATCTGGAAGGAGGTAAGAAAGAGAAAAATGATCAAAATGTTCTATATGAAAAAACCCTGCATCTATTTACTAACACGTGATCTATATAAAGTCATTTGTTTTTTGTAGAGACTATTCTTCAGAAATATCACCAGGGAGACATGGCAACACACTATAAATAATCAAATGTCATGTGTTTCTTTATAGACATCATTTTGTTAGAAGTATGGAAACGTTCTTAAAATTAAGTACTTATATCTATCCAAACTGACCATTGGCTATAAGGAACACAGAAACATGATTGTGCTTTTATTACTATTATCATGAAACTGGATTGAGTGAATTTGGTAGGCATCATTTAAATGCTCAAGTAATCACTTCATTGGTCCAGAAATGTATTGGTATTCCACTAGTAAATAAACACAAAGCACTTCCCTTTGGTATTATTTGACCAACAAGAAGCCCAGGTTTGCATTCTCTACTTCTGTGTCTTCCATCTGTCTGCAGTTTGTGATTTCTGTCTGCTGTATGTCTATATGTCTTCCCAGTCTGACTGTGGTCAAACTGTACCTTTTGCTGTGTCTTCTCTGATGTGTGAGTGTGTCTTGTTCTTATGTCTTCCTGGTATCTAACCGTCCCTAACAAAGGACTTTGTTCTATATTTATTATACATAATAGAAAGTATCACATGGGGAAGGAATAGGTGATACTTTATGGAAATTTTTAAATGCACTTTAGAACAAATTAGGTGATTTATTCAATCTGACCCCAGAGCATTTAGTACTGCAAATATATCATTACCAATCAATATCCATATTCTGTTTTTAACATTTATGTCAGATATTTTTTTTATATTAGGTCACTTTTGACTCTTCATTGCTTTCAATAATGATTATCATAACACATACATATGCACAATCATATATTTCTTCCTGGGCCAAGGTCATGAAAAAATACATCATTTAATACTAAAGTTATATATACAATTAAACTGTATATATGCATTACCCAAGAAATTCAAGGCAAGCAATACTGGTTGTTACAGTTTTCCATTAAAGGCAGGTAAAACCAAGAGGGATAGTAGTGTGTCTTAAGAGATTCTCAAGGTGTGTTATGTTTAATATCCTGCAAAAGTTTTATTTTCTTTAAATATAAGAAAAGTTTTTATTAAAAATGTATTGCTACACCAATAGAGAATTAATGTCCAAAAGTAAAATATTAGAAAAACTTCAATTTAGGGCTTATAGCTTTATAAATCTGTTCAGTTGTAGAACTAAGATTGACAGCAGCTTTAAGGAATGGAGCATGTGTGAAGTTGCTCTATGCTCATGGGCATAGCATAGCCATCAAAGCTGTTGGGGGGGGAAACTGTGTATGGTGGCTTGTATGTGTAAAGGAAACAGAGGGATGAAAGTCACACAACTCAGGAAGCCAGCCTCATCCACATAATGAGTTCAAAGACAAGGGAAACTGTATCAAACAGAAAAATTAAAAAGAAAAAAAAGAAAAACAATAAAACAACTGAAAAGCACAAAACATTGCAGACAAAAAGAAAACTCCTACCAATTCTGGAGGTTTAAGAGAGAGAAGTTCAGAGTGGAACCTCAGAGCAGGATGGGGCCCAGACAGGATGATTCCTGGATCTCAAAAGCCAGTCTGAATAGCTAAATCCTGAGCTCCATATTCAGTGAGTGATCTGTCTCAAAACCTAAGATAGAAAAACATCAAGGAAGATACCTGATATTAAAATTTGAAAGTTGAAATGTGGGCAGGCATGCATGTGCATTCCCCCACACATGCCTGCACACACACACACACACACACACACACACACACACACACACACACACTCACACTCACACATACAGAGAGAGAGAGAGAGAGAGAGAGAGAGAGAGAGAGAGAGAGAGAGAAGGAAGAGAAAGCACTCTGTGTGATAGCAAACTTTCTCTCTTTTGATTAATATTGTCACATTTAAACATTGCTTCTATATCTAAGGCTCAGGTAACACTGAGGAGGACATGGCAGAACACTGTAAGGTCTTCTGTGAGTTGTGTTTACTGAAAATCACAAGGAAGCTGGGTAGGCTTTTGTGTTAAAGCCAGAGTTAGGAGTCCAACCTAATCTACATCATGAGCTCTAGGACAGGATAAAAGTATATCAAAGAGCAAAATTCCAAACAATGAAAAAGACACAGTAAGGAAAATAGAAGCACATAACTACCCCAGAGTGCAGCAGTGGGCTCCAGCTACGAGACTTGGCTAGTGGAGTGGGCTCTAAGGGGTACCTGAGACATGGCATTGTCTTCTCATTTTCTGCTTTGTTTATCATGTGATGACAAAGCTTCTTGATCATGTTTGCACATCACCATTATGTTATGCCCAACTTTTGGAGACAAAGAGGTACATAACACACACATACACACACACATACACACACAGACACATACACAGACACACACACACACATACACACACACACACAAAACACACAAAATCAAATGCAAAAGCACACACACAGGCATAAATGTGTGTACACACAGACACACATGTTTGAATACACACACACACAAACACACACCACACATATAAACACACATTCATACACACCAAACATACATGCATATATCACACACAGACACATACCACACACAGAGACATACAGAGATATTCACATGCCCCACTCCCAAGCACACATCCACACATACAACACACACTTATTTACACCAAACACACACATAAACACATACACAAACATACCACACACAGACATACATGGACCACAGACACAGACACACATATATCATATACACACACACCACACCCCAAGATATCTGCATACAACACATAGAGATTCACCTTCACACTCACACAGAGATATACCACACACACAAATATACCCATACTCCACACAGAGAGATACATAGCACATATAAACAGCAAACCACACCCACAAAGGCACACACTTAGAGGTATGAGCATATATGAACATTCATATAGATGTATACCTACAAACAACTTGGCAATTGGCTTGTATTTATAAGGTCTACATGCTACAGAATTATAATTAATGAAGGGAAATTATTTTAGATTGGTGGAAATGAAAATGACTATTCTATAAATGTTAAAGAAAATAATAGAGACGAGTGTTTTGGTTTCAAAGATTGGCTAAAACACACTAAGCAAATATAAGCAAGCTCATTCAAGAGTATTAATCATGACAGAAAAAGTATGAAGTATACATATTGAAAGAAACCAAGAAAGTCAATATATGATGTCAATTACTATCATTTAAATAATTTCAATGAACATGCATACACCTAATATCCAACAGCATCTTTTCTTGGAAGCAAGCTAAGTATGCACATCCTCAGCCCCTTCCAATTTTTACAAGAGTGAAATTATAGAAATTTTGCATGGTAAATAAAATGCTTCGAATGAAGAACAATAAGAAAGAGAGATGCCCACATAATAAAGTACACTTGTATGAGAGAAGTTCTCAAGTGCAGCCCAGTAACATAAGAACAATGGATAAAACATTGTCCATGCAGTGGAGAATCCGAAGAAAAAGAATTAGATCTGTTTATATACTTTTGTGAAATAATGGCCAGACTGTATTGTTAAGTGAAAAGGGGGTTAGGAAATAATATGCCAGTACTTAAGTACTGACCTAAAATTAAGTATGTATGTGTGTATAGATAGATAAAAATATAGAGAGATAGAGGGAGAAATAGATATAGGTATGTATATGACCGGACACATGGCAATGTGTATTCAGATGTTCATATTGCATTTGAATAAAAAAATAAAAACTTCAAAAGTGAAGTTTAAAGCGAAAAAAAGTGTTGTCCTTAAGAATAAACAATATAGGGCTCCAGCCAGAAAGGCGGCTCGTACAGGCTGAGCTACTGAGACCTGGAACAGATCTTAGGAACTTCTGTTCCCACCCGGAGAGGACTTCAGGTCGCAGAGCAGAGCCTGGCCCAACCACCAGCTGGAAAGGCGGCTCAAGCCAGAAAGGCGGCTCGTACAGGCTGAGCTACTGAGACCTGGGACAGATCTTAGGAACTTCTGTTCCCACCCGGAGAGGACTTCAGGTCGCAGAGCAGAGCCTGGCCCAACCACCAGCCGGAAAGGCGGCTCCAGCCAGAAAGGCGGCTCGTACAGGCTGAGCAACTGGTGAGTGGGAGACCTAGGCTGCGGGGGAGCAGAGGGATCTCTGCGGAGTGCACACGGAAAGGGCACCCCCTGCCCTGACCTGCCCTGTCCTCCCCGATCCAGTAACCAGGAACGGATCTTAGGAACTTCTGTTCCCACCCGGAGAGGACTTCAGGTCGCAGAGCAGAGCCTGGCCCAACCACCAGCCGGAAAGGGGGCTCCAGCCAGAAAGGCAGCTCGTACAGGCTGCGCTACTGAGACCTGGAACAGATCTTAGGGACTTCTGTTCCCACCCGGAGGTGACTTCAGTACGCAGAGCAGAGCCTGGCCCAGCTGCCACCCAGAACCTGGGCTGCAGGGGAGTAGAGAGATCTCTGAGGAGTGCACACGGAAAGTGTACCAGGGACACAGACCAGATACAAGGGAAAGGCAAGAACATATCACTGACAACAAAATGGCAAGAGGAAAGAGAAAGAGTATATCCCAAGGAAACCAAGACAATCTAGCAACACCAGAACCCAGCTCTCCGATAGTAGCAAACATAGGAATTCCAAACACTCCAGAGAAAGAAGACACAGACCTGAAAACATACCTCAAGACGCTGATAGAGTTACTTAAACAAGAAAGGGAGGAAAAGCAAAAAGATTCAGAAGCTTTTAAAGAAGAAACAAGAAAAACACTCAAAGAACTCAAAGAACGAGACGAAAACAGAACCAAGGAAATAAAGGAATGGAAGAGGGAAATTAAAACAGAAATTGACACAATAAAAAAAGCGCTAAAAGAGATAACCCTAGAGTCAGAACACCAAAAAAAGAAATCAGGAGTCACAGAAGCAAGCATTTCCAACAGATTACAAGAGATCGAGGAGAGAATCTCGGGGGCAGAAGACAACATTGCAAACATAGACAAAACAGCCAGAGAAGATGCAAAAAACAAAAAGCTCCTAACCCAAAATGTCCAGGAAATACAAGACACAATGAGAAGACCGAACCTAAGGATAATAGGAATAGAAGAGGGAGAAGAGTATCAACTAAGAGGCACAGTAAATATCTTCAACAAAATCATAGAAGAAAACTTCCCTACCCTCAAGAATCAGATGACCACGAGCATAAAAGAAGCCTTCAGAACTCCAAATAGGTTGGACCAGAAAAGAAATACCTCCCGACACATAATAGTAAAAACATCAAGTGCCCAAAGTAAAGAAAGAATACTAAAAGCAGTAAGGGAAAAAGGTCAGGTAACTTATAAAGGCAGACCAATCAGACTCACACCCGATTTCTCAGCAGAGACTATGAAAGCTAGAAGAGCCTGGACAGACATCATGCACTCCTTAAGAGAGCACAAGTGACAGCCCAAGCTGCTATACCCAGCAAAACTATCAATCACCATCGATGGACAGACAAAGATATTTCAAGACAAATCAAAATTCACACAATATCTGACCACAAACCCAGCACTACAACAAATTACAGGTGGAAAACCCAATACAAGGAGGGAAAATACAGCCTAGTAAAAACAAGAAAACTCCTAAACAAGAAAACTAAAAAAAAGAAAAAAAAACACGGACACAACTCAACCCAAAAAAGCAAAAATGGCAGGATACAGAAGCAATTATTCCTTGATATCTATTAACATAAATGGGCTCAACTCCCCAATAAAGAGACACAGACTATCAGACTGGATACATAAACAAAATCCAGCCTTTTGCTGCATACAGGAAACTCATCTCAGAGACAGAGACAAACACTATCTCAGAGTAAAAGGGTGGGAAAAAAACTTCCAAGCAAACAGCTCCAAGAAGCAAGCTTGAGTGGCTATTCTAATATCGAATAAAGTAAATTTCCAACCAAAAATTATCAAAGAAGATAAAGAAGGACACTTTTTACTCATTACCGGGGAAATCTGTCAGGAGGAACTCTCAATCCTTAACATATATTCTCCAAATAAAAAATCACCCACATTCATAAAAGAAACTCTACTAAAGCTCAAAAAATACATTTCACCCCACACAATAATAGTGGGAGACTTTAACACCCCACTCTCACCAATTGACAGATCAGGGAAACAAAAACTGAACAAGGACACTGCAAAACTAGCAGAGACTTTGAACCAACTAGAATTAATAGATATATACAGAACATACTATCCTAAAGTAAAAGAATACACCTTCTTCTCACCACCCCATGGCACCTTCTCAAAAATTGACCACATAATTGGACACAGAACGAGCCTTCTTCGATATAAGAAGATTGAAATACTCCCATGCATCCTCTCAGATCACCATGGTCTATGGCTGGTCTTTAACAACAACAAAGACAACAAAATGCCCACATACACATGGAAACTAAACAACACTCTGCTAAAGGACAGCAGGGTCAAAGAAGAAATAAAGAAAGAAATTAAGGATTTTCTAGAATTCAACGAAAACGAAAACACAACATACCCAAACCTATGGGATGCAATGAAAGCAGTATTGAGAGGAAAACTCATTGCTCTAAGTGCTTCCAAGAAGAAACTGGAGAGAGCTCACATCAGCAACCTGACAGCACAGCTAAAAGCCCTAGAACAAAAGGAAGCAGATTTACCCAAAAAGAGTAGACGGCAAGAAATAATCAAAATTAGGGCAGAAATAGACCAAATAGAAACAAAAAAAAAAAAACCATTGAAAAAATCAACAATACAAAGAGTTGGTTCTTTGAGAAAATCAACAAGATTGATAAACCCCTAGCCAGACTAACTAAAGGGCAAAGAGAGAGTATCCAAATTAACAAAATCAGAAAGGAAAGTGGTGACATAACAACTGAAACTAAGGAAATTCAAGAAATCATCAGATCCTACTACAAAAACTTATACTCCACAAAATTGGAAAATCTGGAGGAAATGGACGAATTCCTAGACAGATACACGGTACCAAAGTTGAACCAGGACCAAGTAAACCATCTAAATAACCCTATAACACCTAAAGAAATAGAAGAAGTCATCAAAAGCCTCCCAACCAAAAAAAGCCCAGGTCCAGACGGGTTCAGTGCAGAATTTTATCAGACATTTATTGGGGATATAACACCAATATTCAACAAGCTATTCCAAAAGATAGAATCAGATGGAATATTACCCAACTCATTTTTTGAGGCTACAATAACCCTCGTACCTAAGCCACACAAAGACCCTACAAGGAAAGAGAACTTCAGACCAATCTCACTTATGAACATTGATGCAAAAATACTCAACAAAATCCTTGCAAACCGAATCCAAGAACACATCAAAACCATCATTCATCATGACCAAGTAGGCTTGATCCCTGGGATGCAGGGATGGTTTAACATAAGGAAATCCATCAATGTAATCCACCATATAAACAAACTTAAAGACCAAAATCACATGGTCATCTCACTAGACGCTGAGAAAGCATTCGACAAAATCCAACACCCCTTCATGTTAAAAGTCCTGGAAAGAACAGGAATCCAAGGCCCATATTTAAACATAATAAAAGCAATATACAGCAAACCAACAGCCAACATCAAACTTAATGGCGAGAAACTTGAAGCAATCCCACTAAAATCAGGGACTCGACAAGGCTGCCCACTCTCTCTCTACCTATTCAACATAGTACTGGAAGTCCTGGCTGGAGCAATTAGACAGCAAAAGGAGATCAAGGGGATACAAATCGGAAAGGAAGAGATAAAAACATCACTCTTTGCCGATGACATGATAGTGTACTTGAGTGACCCCAAAAATTCTACCAGAGAACTCCTACAGCTGATAAACAAGTTCAGCAAAGTGGCCGGATACAAAATTAACTCAAACAAATCAGTAGCATTCCTATACTCAAAAAACAAACATGTGGAGAAAGAAATTGGGGAAAAGGTACCCTTCACAATAGTTACAAAAGCTATGAAATACCTTGGTGTGACTCTAACTAAGGAAGTGAAGGACCTGTATGACAAGAACTTCAAACCTCTGAAGAAAGAAATTGAGGAGGATCTCAGAAAATGGAAAGATCTCCCATGCTCATGGATTGGAAAGATCAACATCTTAAAAATGGCCATCCTACCAAAAGCAATCTACAGATTCAATGCAATCCCCATCAAAATTCCAACCCAGTTCTTCATGGAATTGGAAAGATCAATGTGCAATTTCATCTGGAATAACAAAAGACCTAGAATAGCGAAAACCATCCTCAACAACAAAAAAACATCAGCGGGAATCACTATCCCTGACCTCAAGCTATATTACAAGGCAATTGTGCTGAAAACTGCATGGTACTGGTACAGAAATAGGCAAGTGGATCAATGGAATAGAATAGAAGATTCAGAAATGAGCCCTCATGTATATGGTCACCTGATTTTTGACAAAGGAGCAGTAAACATTCAATGGAAAAAGGACAGCCTATTCAACAAATGGTGCTGGTCCAACTGGCACTCAACATGCAAAAGAATGAAAATAGAACCGTTCTTATCTCCTTGTACAAAGCTCAAGTGTAAGTGGATTAAAGATCTCCACATTAAACCTGATACACTGGAATTATTAGATGAGAAAGTAGGGAAAACCTTAGAACACATAGGCACAGGAGAAAATTTCCTAAACAAAACACCAATGGCTCAAGCTCTAAGGTCAGAGATTAACAAATGGGACTTAATGAGATTGCAAAGTTTCTGTAAGGCTAAGGACATCGTCAAGAAAACAAAACGGCAACCAACAGAATGGGAAAAGATCTTCACCAACACCACATCAGATAGAGGCCTAATATCTAAGGTGTACAAGGAACTCAAAAAGCTCGACACCAGAGAATCAAATAACCCTAATAAAAAATGGGGTACAGAGCTAAACAAATCATTTTCAGTTGAGGAACACCGAATGGCCAAGAAACATCTGAGGAAGTGCTCGACATCCTTAGCCATCAGGGAAATGCAAATCAAAACAACCCTAAGATTCCACCTCACTCCAGTCAGATTGGCCAAGATCCAAAACTCAGATGACAGCAGATGCTGGCGAGGCTGCAGAGAAATAGGAACACTTCTCCACTGTTGGTGGGGTTGCAAGCTAATACAACCACTCTGGAAATCTGTCTGGCGATACCTCAGAAAATTGGATATAGTACTACCTGAAGACCCAGCTATTCCACTTCTGGGCATATACCCCAGAGACACTTTAATACACAACAAAGATATATGCACCACAATGTTCATAGCGGCTCTATTTATAATAGCCAGAAGCTGGAAGGAACCCAGATGTCCTTCAGAAGACGAATGGATAGAAAAATTGTGGTACATATACACAATGGAATACTACTCAGCCACCAGAAACAATGACTTAACCAAATTCTTAAGAAAATGGCTGCATCTAGAGAAGATCATCCTGAGTGAGATAACCCAGTCACAAAAGAACAGACATAATATGCAGTCACTGATAGTGGGATGCTAACCCCAGAGGCTTGCACTCCCCCAGAAACAACTCACAGACTGTATGAAGTCCAAGAAATAAAGAAAACAAAAACTATACATATATTCACAAAACAAGAAGACTTTGACTATTTCCATCTTGCATTTTGTTTTGCATGTACTTTACGCTTATTGCAACTAGTAAGTTTTCAATGCATACTGTCAAGCCCTTGAAAAAAATCAAGTACCCACTAAAAAACATATTCACATGGTTTTATGTAAAATTTATTTTAATGTCTGAAAAAACAGTACTGACAAAAATGTATAATTTTAAGCAAAAAATGTTTAAAATCTTTACATCTATCTTTGTTTTGAAAAATAAAATCATTTAAAAAAAAAAGAAATTAAAAAAAAAAAAAAAGAATAAACAATATAAGCCACATGTGGTAGCGCATATCTATAATATAAGCCTTTTGAGGGCTGAAAAATAAAAATCTGGAGATTAATATCACCTTCAACTACACAAAGGAGGTAGAGGATTTGCAGGGTGCATGAGTTCCTGTAGCAAAAATTGATATGCATATATATGCACATATGTATGTATAATATATATGTATATACATATGCATTTGTACACACATATATGTATGCATATGTATATACATACATGTGTGTGTATATATATATATATATATATATATATATATATATATATATATGTATGCACACATCACATTTGAGGCAAAAAAAAACCCTCCATTCTTTGAAATATTCTACAGTTTTGCTTGCCTAGAACACACATATGCGTAGATAACCTAAATCTATTTATGGACTTTTTAATGCCTTGACAGCCAAAAATCTTTACGTTCATCGAACTACAACACTTACATTAATCAATTCCCTTTATGTGGTAACATGGATAGAACAGTCGCTCAAAGGACACGTGTATGAGGATCATCTGTACTGATTTTATGATCAACATTGAAAGCGCATTCCCAGAATTTGATAATGGTCTAACATTGTTAACACACAGTACACTGTACTAAAGAGAAATAGTCACATGACTTAAGGATTTTCTATGAATCATGAACATTCCTAAGAGGACTAATGGAGATATGTGTCAGTAGACAGTTTGTGGGACTGAGACTTTGGCCAGGATGCCAACCATCTATCAGAATGCTTGACTTCATGTATACCTAAGATTTGATATTAGACTACCTTTGTATGAGTTGCTGTACATAAAAGATGGAGACTCTTAGTTAGAGATGAGAGAAAATATCTTAGAATTGTATCTCTCAAAAAAGTAATTCTACATAAGCTTATGTATTAGTTTTATTACATGAATGTGGATCACAACAAATACAAATAAGGTAAATCTAGTTTTCAAAGAGATAAACTTGAAGAATTGCATAATTAAGAATAAAAGGAGATACACTGTTTATATAAAGTGCCAATGAAGTTTTGCTCATTACAAGAAGTCAAAAACAACATTACCTACATGGCTTTTATTCCCAGAAAGATAGGCAAATATAAATTATTTCTTAGAGCTATCTTCTGAAAGAAACTTTTGGAAAATAAGAAGTGATTTTATTAGGGCCATACCCTCCCACTTCTAATAATAGAAAAACACAGCATTAATAATTATGATAAATTTGAAAAATAAAAATAAGATAGGTCTATTTCTAGAAACCTAGAAAATGTATCTCTTTGTGTTCAGTCTTTTGGTCTATTATCTCCTTTAGACGAACAAGTCTATCGAAGAAGAGCAGGAACCTGCTACCTTCAGAAATGTATATCCTTCATTGATTAGGACTGAGCAACACAACATGACTGACCTCTCTTATTAAAACGATAAGAATGGATGGATGCTGACATACTCATCCCAGCAATGACTGCCATCACTCCATGGACAGTATTCTCCTCATCAGGTTTGTAATTATCAGAAGGATACATTTTATGCTTCTATTTCCTGGTCATCCTTGTCCGGAGCTCATTCAGAGGCCATCTCAGCCCAAATCAAGCCTGATCACCTGTTTATCTTTGCGCACGTGAGACTGAAGTAAGAACTTGTAAGCGGGTGGGTTGAAAACTCTTTTCTTTAGCTACATTTGTTTGTCCAGCCCAGGCTGACAGACCTCAGCCTCCAGACTGCTGGGATTTTAGGCAACTGCTATTCTGTCCGGATAATTATTTAGTGTTTTCTATTGATAGCCTACTACTAGAGTGATCAGTTGAAATTCTGTAATTCAAATTTAGAGAGTTCAGAAGCAAAGAATAAGAGGCAGAGGCAGCTACTGTGCTTCGAGATTCATCAACCCCTGAAACCCAGGGGACAGGAAGAGGTCCATGTAATTCCTTAACCAATCTTCCCTAATTAGCTCCTGTTAATTGTATTGACAAATTCACTCTAGAGACTAGGTAGCAAATTACTTTAGGTTACAGTTTTGAATGTCCATATTCTATAAACGTTATTTTTCTTATGTAGAAAATCAGATTTTAAAAGGTGATAGGTGTCAATTGCTTCTCCAATTTTCTTAACAAGGAGAAACTTTTCCTTCCTTCTGAAAGTGAGCCCATACAAGTTCTTAGGAGAATATTGATTCCTGTCTAAAGATTTTTTTTAAAAGAATGTTGAAAAAAGTTGGGCAAAGATTGTGAAATTCTACCCTAGAGAATATGTGCAACAGTTTTTCCCTTAGAACATTTTTACAGTATGTGTTTCCAGAATGGCCTCATGGCCCTGGGGAAATCTCAATAATACTTCATAACTATCAACGATAAGGCAGAACAATTACGTCACCCTAATATACTTCCCATTTTAGTGACCAAAGACATGTAAGATCTGTGGAGCTACTCAAGCTGATCATGTAACACTAGAGAATGTCAGCCACAGTGCTTGAGCTTAACCTTGTCATTCACAAGCTATGTTCAAGATAAAACTCTCATGAATCCCAGACGTGCTGTTTGGAGAGAAAGCCGTTGCATACACTGAAGAACTTCTAAGAATTTAAGTGATGGTAACAATGTTATGTTCCCATAACATGCCGGCATAGCATTAATGTGACATAGGGTTTTCCATGACTGCTAGCCTGTGTGGTTAAGCAATGTTGGTAACTCCACCGTGCTCTCTCCTGGCTTCGGTGCTAGATCTATCACCACCTCTGGTTAAAGGCCAGCAATGTCTGTATTTAGTGTCTTATAGGGTTTTCATTGATCAACATTATTATTTTCTTAGTCTGATCGTTTTAGATACTGGCCTTGATTGACAGTTTCCAGTAAAGATTGTATGAAGTCATCTCTCCGATATGGATAGCACTACTGATAGGTGAACCCAAGGCATTCCCGACTTGGTCTTTATACAACCAGGTTGCTTCATGTTTCTGTTGCCATTGTAATGCCCAAAATGAATGGTTACAAACTTGCTTTCATCTTCTCTTTGATTGAAAAATGTCATCAGTTAGTTAATTGAGTTTGTCTTTCCATCCAGTTATTTGTTCTGAAATCTGGGACATGACAAGAAAGAGAACAAAGTCATTGAAATTTTCATTAAACCTAGTGCAACAAATTGATATTATCATAAAGTGCAAGCATGTTGGTAAAGAGGTGATGAGGTTTTCAGACTAGCAACAGTGGCAATCCCTTGTTATAACCAAGGAAGAGAGGAGAGGAGAAGAAAGTTCCAGAGACGGGGTTAAAGACCAGGGAGAAGCCTTCAGGACAGGAGTTGTGTGTAGGACACAACTATTGACAACCGGAAACAGGAAGTAGCAAGTAACAAAAGAAGGGAAGGTAGATGAAGAAATGTTTTCACTTGATCTGTTTTGCCACCCCTTATTGGTAATCCCCATTATCTACTTATTAGACACAGAATAGCCATGGGAATTTGGGTGTAGACACATGTTCTGTAAACATGTTTCCAGAAGTATTTAACTGACCAAGGAAGACCTGGTCAGAACCTGAGCACTCTAAGCCACAAGACAGACAATAGGGGGACGTGAGCTCCTTGCCAGCCCCTTGCCCATTGACTGCAGCTGCTTCCCACTTCTGCCCTCAGGACCTCCCCTAACTAGGGAGCCAAAACAGACCATTTCTTTCTAAAATTGCTTTTGTGAGGTGTTTTGTCACAGTTATGAGTAAATCAGGCAGGTAACCCCCAGGCACCGCAGAGGAAAGGAAGGGGAAGTCCAGCTAAGCTTGGAGAAGGCAAATTCAAAAACCCTAAGATCATTCTATGTGAGTGTTAACATTGACTTTGCTATCTCATGGTTGCCAAACTTAAAGAGGCAGATGCCTAATTCCGTTCTTTCTCGTGGATCTTGACCACTGAAATGATGGAGAAATCCAGGAACAGTTACACTGACAGCTTGGCAGGAAGTGATGATATCTGCGTTTGAATTATGCTCTTACTGCTTATAACTTTCCTAAGTCATTTTACTCTTAAAAAAGAGGTTTTCCTATTTGACAAATGAGATAAATGTATATGATTATTAGGAAAAAGATAAAGAACCTAGTTTATACTAAGCAGCAATCACAGTGACCTTCTCAGTGTAAGCATTTTGTAAACACTGACTACTATTATTAAGAGTTAGAAACTTGGCTACTTTAACTGCATAGCACTATTAACATCTATGCCATAAATTGTGAAAATTAAATGAATTAATAAATGTAATACATTAGAAAAAGAGGCTAAAAGCTATAATCATTATTGTTATTTAACATCATGCTTTAGGAATATAATCACTGACATTTCACAATACACTGCTATGTTTTAGAAAGTTGCATGAACAACCTTAGCATGCTGGCCACTTTATGGACACATCAAGTACCATGGTGCTCAGAGAAGTTTAAAGGAGGACACTGAGAAGTTGCTATCAGCTAATGGGAGAAACATCAAACCACCTCTATGAAACATGACCCTGTTTGGAAAAGGACACTAGAATGGCCTTTTAATTTTACTCATTATAGAAAATGACCGTCATCACTGACTACTCCACAGCTCTTGAGCAGCCACCCTTAGGGGATTCTCCATTATAGACTGCAGTATAGACTTTAAGAGCAATGATGTCTGGTGCCTATTTAATTATCCACTTTGGCATCATAATTCTTTTATGATATGAAGTCTATCTTCAGCCTCGGGCTGTGGGAAGAGGTTCTGTCTATTTCTGAGGGGCAGCAGGCTAAAGCGTGGAGGAAGTGCTGAGGACAATGTGTAAGTAGGAGAAGGAAGGATCTCTTCAACTAAAAGAGAAATAGATACCTCTGTGCTGAAAAGAGGATAAAGGTTAGACCATCATTGTTTAAAATATGAGGAGAATCCAGGAAGAGTTGGGGGGGGAGAGAAAAAATATGATCAAAATTTATTGCATAAAAAAAACATAAGTTAAAAACTTTATGTCTCATTGCTTGAATCTAAACATTATATTGGGAAAATTTGAGCCTTTCGTTGTAAATAATTTATGATGCATAAAGATTTTAGAAACTTAGAGATTGACAGGCCGACAATTACGGAAGAGTGTGTAGATTAAATGTCAGTGTTCTGAAATCTTGACTACATTGATTTAATTTTCCTGGACAAATTGAATTTGAGAAAAGAACCCAGCAATCATGAAAGATGATATACAAATATTTTATGGGCAAAGCTACATTCATCAACTGTATTTTAAAATCCTGTCTTCCCTGTAACTGCTCCAGTCCAGACATCACCTTGGCTCCCAAGGACCTCCTAAAACCCTTCAAAGGCCTCCATTTCCATTTGAAATAAAACAGAGACTTTGTGCTCTGACATTTAAAGCTACCCAGACCTGTTTCTGCATACTTTAAAATCTCCTCACCTTACTCACACTCACTGATGAATCCAGAGCCCAACTTCAAATAAGCAGATGTTCCCTCCTACCTCAGGGACTTCACACATCTTGTTGCAATACTTTCGTTCAAGGTGTTTGCCTCTCTCTCTCTCTCTCTCTCTCTCTATATATATATATATATATATATGTATGTATGTATGTATGTTTGTATGTGTGTGTGTATGTATGTATATTATTATTATTATTATTATTATTATTATTATTATTATTATTATTATGGCCCCAGTTCAAATGTCAAGTTCTCACAGCAGCTTTTCTTAATCTTTTTTTCTAAGAAGATTCAATAGGTTGATTTTTCCTGAAGTTCATTGTGCAGAACTAGATAAGAATTTCTGCCTTGTCTGGGAAATGTTGGAGGAAGTGGGAATCAGGCAGTTGAGATGCTCTACTGGGATGCAAAGTCAGTCACAGCCTAAAGTGCTGCCTTTTCTGTGTGCTGACAATTATCGTGAGGTACTTGATTGAATACTGGGAAGAAGAAACGTGGACGTTGTTCACCTTGAATAATTGTCTTTGTGTTAGAGTTTATCCAATTCATTCATTTCAAGCACATGAAAATATTACCTTAGTATGGCTTATATTTATATAAAATGAAGATATCACAATAGATGGATGTATGACTGGATGGTGTGTTTATACATATGTAATCAAAAGTTTCATAAATGCAAACATACACAAGTCATACATAGATAGGAAGATAGAAAGATAGGTGACTAATAGATGATAGATAGGTAGATAGATAATATAGATGATAGATATAGTTAAAAAAATTAGAAAAATTATATATACCCCTCAAAGACTGGGGAAGAAATAACTCAGTTTGTAATGGAGTTCATGTCTAGGTATAGGAGTACATGATGTGTCTCTGTATATGCAATTGTAAATTCTGTACCATGAGAGAGCTAGTTGGATATTGGTGTTCTTATTTCTATCACCATTCTCATACTTTGTAAATATTTGTTCCTTCCTCACCTGACTAAGGTAAACTAGAATTGTATCTGATTTGCTTTAAAAAAAAGATTTGACAGCCAATAGCTCAGCCAGAAGTGGAAGGTGAACTTCTGGGCAGAAACAAGGAACCTAAGAGAAGAACCAAAGTGTAGGAGATTCATCATAGGACACAGTTCAGCAAATAGAGCAGAGGGGTAGGCCTAGCTACACTGCTGAATGTAATACCAGGTTTTCTCAGGATAAAGTGGTAGGGTGACTGCTCAGTCTTCTTAAGACCTAGATTTAAAATATTAATAAGCCTCTCATTATCTATATAGCTGGTGGGTTCATGAAAGTTCTGTTATACTCAGGTATTAGGGAGGACTTTGGCTTGCTACATAATAACCTCATATGAAGCTGGGCATGGTGACATATGTAATCACACAATTAGGAAGCAGAAACAGGAGGAACTGGGATTGCTGACTAGTCAATGGAGTTGAACAAACAAATTCCCACTCCTAATTAAGAGTCCTTTCTACCAAATATTAAAGTGGTTGTACTTGAGATATGACACAAAAGCTGACTTCTGTCATTCATACAGAGAGATAAAAATAAATTACTATAAGGTTAATTAAAGACCAAAGTGAAGCATGCCTGAGAAAGAATAACTCCTGAGATTGTCTTCTGGTTTCAGCACACACATGAACCTGCACACCTGAGCAGATACAAGCTCATACAAACACAAGTGTGTCATTTATGAAGGGACAAGAACTATAAAACGTAATAAATCAAAATCATAACAAGAGTATAAAATCAGATATATTAGTGTTCTTACCAATTGCTCACATGTATGCCTTACAATCCAACCACAATATATTAAGAGACTTATTCTAAATATATTCTTATGAATGAGAAATTCTTAGAGTGTTTGCTGAAGCCTATCTTCCATTGACTGAGAGTTCGGGTCAATTAAAGGATCGTTCAGTTTAGAAGAGATGACACCAGTAGAATACAGAATAGCCTGAGAGGCCATGGAAGAAGGTACACATAGCAACATGAAAGGATATTTTTTATTGAATATTTTCAGTATTTACATTTCCAACGTTATCTCCTCCCCCCTACTCCCATCTTCCCTCCCCCTCCCCTTGCTTCCATGAGGGTACTCCCTATCCCAACCTTCCTCTCCCATCTCAGCACCTTGGCATTCCCCGACACTGGGAAAATGAAACTTCACTGGACCAAAGGCCTCTTCTGCTATTAATGCCAGACAATGCTTTCTCTGCTACATATGCAACTGAAGCCATGGGTCTCTCTGTGTGTACTCATTGGTTGGTGTTTTAGTCCCAGGAAGCTCTGGAGGGTTTGCATGGTTGGTAATGTTGTTCTTCCTATGGGGTTACAACCCCTTTCAGCTCCTTCCGTCCTTTCTCTAGCTCCTTCATTGGGGACCTTGTGTTCATTCCAGTGGTTAGCTGCAAGCATCCTCAACTGTATCTGTATGACTCTGGCAGAGCCTCTGTGGCGGAATCCATATCAGGCTCCTGCCAGTAAGCACTTAATAAGCATCAGCAATATTACTTGGGATTGGTGGCTGCATATGGGGTGGATCCCCAGGTGAGGCAGTCTCTGAGTGATCTTTTCTCCAATCCCTGCTCCTCTATTTGTCCCTGTATTTCCTCCCCTGAATATTTTGTTCTCCCTTCTAAGAAGGACTGAAGCATTCTGGCCTTGGTTCTTTTTGAGCTTTATAAGGTCTGTGAATTGGTTCTTGGGCATTTTGAGCCTTTTGAGCTAGTATTCACTTACCACTGAGTGCATACCTCATGTGTTCTTTGATGACTGGGTTACCTCACTCAGGATGATAGATTCTTGTTCCATCTGTTGGCCTAGGAATTAACATGAAAGGATCTTAAGCACCTAAACCTAAGGGCATAAACAACACAGTAAGAGCTTTTCATGGTGCCATCAGAGTAAATATATATTTCACAAAGACAAATAGCAATGAATGTTTCACGAGAAGACAAATCAGAAATGGTAGATAGCAGGTTAATTGAGATGAAAAGAGGACATACATGAGAAATAGAATTACAAAATAGACAAGTGAAAATGGAAATAAAATATCTACATTTCACATTCTAGAGGCTGCAGTACGGAGAACCCCAAGCTCATGTCTAACTGATCTGATGTTCAGGAGAGAAAGAAAGCTGACTTTGTTCTATCTCCTTAGGAAGACGATTAGGAGCCCTGTTGCAAGGGCTGCAAGTGGGAAGTGAAAGGGTTAAAGCTGGGCTGCACTGTGCCCAGATCCTTAAGATAAATGCGGAGAGGATAGCACACCATTGGTCCAGTACTGTGTCCATCTTTCTCGCAGCACAACAGACAAGACAGGACACATTGATTTACAGTAAAAGGGCCTATCTCTGCAACCAGAAGGGTTTCAAACTTTATTTTTTTTCCCAGTGAAAGCAAATCATTCTTTTAAGAAAGTCACTGAACATCTAAAAGGAGTCTTTTGAAAAATAAGTTGATAAAGTAAGCGATTTCTTCATGTGTCTTCTCAAACAGCCTCATCACTTTCAGCTTGGTAAAGCTATGTTTTCTACCTTAACTGGTCCAGCTGAAGCTCAGATGGTGGACAAATTTGCAGCAGATGATCCTGAAATGGAGAGCGAGCCATCAGCTGTGGCACTAGGGTGAGTGTGCTTAAGGCACAACGAACGATACATGGCATGATTATTATGTCTTAGAAAAACTACAGATTGGGACTGGACCATGGAGAAATGAAGGCAGAGACTGAGATATGTCCTAGAGGAAACTGGGGTTTTAGAAAAAATAAATGGTTCTTGTTAATTAACAAAACGCTGTCAGTGGAGCCATCTAATGCAACAATCACTTGGCTCCCTCAGCCCTCATAAGGAACTGACCTTTCTGTTCAGGAAGTCAGTTGTATTCAGTTGATGCTTTTTTTTTCTCATTACATGAATTTCATATAATTTCTACTTTGAAAAGGAGAGATAATTTTAGCTTCTTTATAAAGTGACCAGTTTTAGAGGTAAAAATAATAAAAGTGTCTCAGATTTTGACAAAGTCTCCAAAATCCCTTTTTTAGAAATCTGTAATGACATCACTAAACATATTGATAAAAATATTTATTGCATTAAGAAAAATTAATGTTGAGAACGGGCACTCAGACCATCTGCCACCAGCAACAGCAGCAATCCAGGGACACAGAACAGGTAGGAGGGCATTCCAACTAGCTGGGTGCAGAGAGATCGCTTCAAAGAGATCTCTGCCGAGCATGCATAAAAGGTGCCCCCTCCGCCCCAGCTTGGTTCAGGGAACCAGTAACCCAGCATCCGGCTATTCCCAGCTGGAGGACATTGAGTGCAGAAAGGGCACTCAGATCATCCACCACAAGGAACAGCAGAGATATAGGGACACAGGCCTGGTGAGAAGGCGTTCCAAGTAGCCAGGTATGTATCAGGAGATACAGAGACACAGGTCAGGTGCAAGGGAGAGGCAAGAACCAATCACTGACAGCAACACAACATATAAACACGGACAACAAGATGTCAAGAAGAAAGTGAAAGAACTTACCCCAGGGAAACCAAGACAACCTGGCAACACCAGAACCCAGCTCTCCCATCACAGCAAACAGAAGAACCCCAAACACACCAGAAAAAGAAGATGCAGACCTAAAATCATACCTCAAGATGATGATAGAGATCGTTAAACAAGAACAGAAAAAAAAGCATAAAGAATTAGAAGCTTTTAAAGAGGAAACAAGAAAAATACTCAAAGAACTCAAAGAACTAGAAGAAAACAGAACCAAAGAAATGAAGGAATGGAAGAAGGAACTTAAAATGGAAATGGACACAAAAAAGAAAAATTAAAAGAGACAACCCTAGAGGTAGAAAACCTAAAAAAGAAATCAGGAGCCACATATGCAAGCATTTCCAACACACTACAAGAGATGGAAGAGAGAATATCGGGGGGCAAAGGCAATATTAAATACATAGACAAAACAGCCAGAGAAGGTACAAAAACCACAAAGCTCCTAACCCAAAATGTCCAGGGGTCCAGGACACAATGAGAAGAACAAATCTAAGGATAATCTGAATAGAAGAGGGCAAAGAATATCAACTAAGAGGCACAGTAAATATCTTCAACAAAATTGTAGAAGAAAACTTCCCTACCCTTAAGAATGAGATGACCATGAACATAAAACAAGCCTACCGAACTCCAAATAGATTGGATCAGAAAAGAAACTCCTCCCGACACATAATAGTCAAAACGCCAAGTGCCCAAAGTAAAGAAAAAATATTAAAAGCAGTAAGGGGAAAAGGCCGTGTAACTTATAAAGGCAGACCAATCAGAATCAGACCCGATTTCTCAACAGACTATAAAAGCTATAAGATCCTGGGCAGACACCATGCAGACCCTAAGGGAGCACAGGTGCCAGCCAAAGCTGCTATACCCAGCAAAACTCTCAACTGCCTGAGATAGAGAGACTAAGATATTCCAAGACAAAACTAAATTTACACAATATCTGACAACAAAACCAGCACTACAACAAATTATAGGTGGAAAACCCAATACAACCAGGGGAACTACATCCTAATAAAAACAAGAAAACTCCTCAGCAAGAAAACCAAAAGAAGAAAGACATACAGGCACAATTCAAACTCCAAAACCAAAAAAAGCAGAAAACAACAACCACTATTCCTTGATATCTGTTAATATAAATGGGCTCAATTCCCCAATAAAAAGATATAGGATATCAGACTGGATACATAAACAAAAACCCAGCATTTTGCTGCATACAGGAAACTCATCTCAGAGACAGAAACAGACACTATCTCAGAGTAACAGGTTGGGAAAAATCCTTCCAATCAAAAGGCCCCAAGAAGCAAGCTGGAGTGGCCATTCTAATACTGAATAGATTTTCAAACAAAAGTTATAAAAAAGATAAGAAAGAACACTTTTTACTCATTACAGGGGAAATTTGTCAGGAGGAACTCTCAATCCTTAACATATATGCACCAAATACAAAAGTACCGATATTCATAAAAGAAACCCTACTAAAGCGCAAAAAATACCTTGCTCGCCACACAATAATAGTGGGAGACCTCAATAACCCACTCTCACCAATGGACAGATCATGGAACAAAAACTGAACAAGGACACTGTAAAACCACCAGAGGTTATGAACGAACTGAAATTAATAGATATCTACAGAACATATTATCCTAAAACAAAAGAATACACCTTCTTCTCAGCACCTCACAACACCTTCTCAAATATTGACTCCACAATTGGTCACAAAACGAGCCTCAATAGATATGATAAAATTAAAATACTCCCATGCATCCTTTCATATCACCATGGTTTAAGGCTCGTCTTTAATAACAACAAGGACAACAAGAAGCCCATATGCATATGGAAACTAAATAATGCTCTATTAAACAATAGCAGGGTCACAGAAGAAATAAAGAAAGAACTTAAGGATTCTCTAGAATTCAATGAAAATGAAAACACAACATAACCAAACCTATGGAATGCAATGAAAGCAGTACTCAGAGGAAACCTCATAGATCTGAGTGCTTCCAAAAAGAAACTGGAGAGAGCATACATCAGCCACTTGACAGCACAGCCGAAAGCTATACAAGAAAAGAAAGCAGATACACCCAAGAGGAGTAGACTGCAAGAAATAATCAAACTTAGGGCAGAAATAGACCAAATAGAAACAAAAAGAACCATTCAAAGAATCAACAAAACCAAGAGCTAGTTCTTTGAGAAAATTAACAAGATTGAGAAACCCTTAGCCAGACTAACTAGAGGGCAAAGAGGGAGTATCCCAATTAACAGAATCAAAAAGGAAAGTGCAGAAATAACATCCGAAAATGAGGAAATTCAAGAAATCATCAGATCCTGCTCAAAAGCCTATACACACCAGACCTGGAAAATTTGAGGAAATGGATGAATTCCTAGACAGATACAAGATACTAAATTTAAACCAGGACCAGGTAAACCATCTAAATAATCCCATAACACCTAAAGAAATAGAAGCAGTCATCAAAAGACTCCCAACCAAAAAATGCCCAGGTCCAGATGGGTTTAGTGCAGAGTTTTATCAGACAATTATTGACAACATAATACCAATACTCTTCAAATTATTCCACAAGATAGAATCCGATGGAATACTACCTAACTCATTTTTTGAGGCTATTACAACACTCCTTCCTAAACCACACAAAACCCTACAAGGAAAGAGATCTTCAGACCAATCTCACTTAGGAAGACTGATGCAAAAATACTCAACAAAATCCTTGCAAACCGAATCCAAGAACACATCAATACTATCAATTCACCATGATCAAGAAGACTTCATCCCTGGGATGCAGAGATGGTTTAATATACAGAAATCCATCAATGTAACCCACCATATAAACAAACTCAAAGAAAAAAACCACATGGTCATCTCACTAGATGCTGAGAAAGCATTTGACAAAATTCAACACCCCTTCATGTTAAAAGTCTTGGAAAGAACATGAATCCAAGGCCCAAACCTAAACATAATAAAAGCAAACCAACAGCCAACATCAAACTTAAAGTTGGAAAACTTGAAGCAATCCCACTAAAATCAAGGACTGGACAAGGCTGCCCACTCTTCCCCTACCTATTCAACATAGTACTAGAAGTCCTGGCAGGAGCAATTAGACAGCAAAAGGAAATTAAAGGGAGACAAACTGGATAGGAAAAAGTAAAAATATCACTATTTGCAGAGGACATGATAGTGTACTTAAGCGACCCCACAAATTCCACCAGAGAACTTCTACAGCTGATAAACAAGTTCAGCAAAGTGGCTGGATATAAAATTAACTCAAACAAATCAGTAGCCTTCCTCTACTCAAAGGACAGACATGTGGAGAAAGAAATTAGGGAAAAGGTACCCTTCATTATAGTCACAAAAAATATGAAATACCTTGGTGTGACTCTAACTAAGCAAGTGAAGAACCTGTATGACAAGAACTTTAAACTTCTAAAGAAGAAAATCAAGGAAGATCTCAGAAAATGGAAAGATCTCCCTTGCTCATGGATTGGAAGGATCAACATTGTAAAAATGGCCATCTTACCAAAAGCAATCTACAGATTCAATGCAATCCGCATCAAAATACCAACCCAATTCTTCATTGAGTTTGAAAGAGCAATGTGTAATTTCATCTGAAATAACAAAAGACCTAGAATAGTGAAATTTATCCTCAACAACAAGAAAACATCTATACTAATCACTATCCCTGACCTCAAGCTATATTACAAGGCAATTGTGCTGAAAACTGCATGGTACTAGTACAGAAATAGGCACATGGATCAATGGAATAGAATAGATTATCCAGAAATGAGCCCTGATATATATGGTCAACTTATTTTTGACAAAAAAGCTATAAAAATTCAATGGAAAAAGGACAGCCTATTCAACAAATGGTGCTGGTCCAACTGGCACTCAGCATGCAAAAGAATGAAAATATACCCTTTCTTATCTCTTTGTACAAAGCTCAAGTGCAACTGGATCAAAGATCTCCACATTAATCCAGGTATACTGAAACTATTAGATGAGAAAGAAAGATAAACCTTAGAACACAAAGGCACAGGAAATTTTTCCTGAATAGAACACCAATGGCTTCTTCTCTCAGGTTAAAAATTGACAAATGGGACTTAATGAGATTTCAAAGTTTCTGTAAGGCTGAAGACACTGTCATGAAAACAAAATGGTAGCCAACAGAGTGGGAGAAGATCTTTACCAACCTTACAACAGATAGAGGCCTAATATCCAAGGTATATAAAGAACTCAAGAAGCTAGACACCAGAGAATCAAACAACCCTATTAAAAAATGGGGTACAGAGCAAAACAAAATTTCTCAATTGAGGAATATTGAATGGCTGAGAAGCATCCAAGGATGTGCTGGACATCATTAGCCATCAGGGAAATGCAAATCAAAACAGCTCTGAGATTTAACCTCACACCAGTCAGATTGGCCAAGAACAAATATTCAGATGACAGCAGCTACTGTCTAGGATGCAGAGAAAGAGGAACACGTCTCCACTGTTGGTGGGGTTGTAAACTTGTACAACCACTCTGGAAATCAGTCTGGTGATTCCTCAGAAAATTGGACATAATTCTACCTGAAACCCAGTTATTCCATTTCTGGGCATTTACCCCAGAGATGCTACAACATACAACCAATACACTTGCACCACAATGTTCACAGCATCTTTATTTATAATAGCCAAAACTGGAAAGAACCCAGATGTCCTTCAGTAGATGAATGGATACAACAATTGTGGTACATTTACACAATGGGCTACTACTCACCTATCAGAAACAATGACCTTATGAGATTCTTAAGAAAATGAATGCATCTAAAGAGTATCATCCTGAGTGAGATAACCCAGTCAGAAAAGAACAGACATAATTTGCAGTCACTGATAATTGGATATAACCCCAGATAGCTCTGAATACCCTGGAATCAACTCACAGACTGTGTGACATTCAAGGAAAAAAAAAGAAGAAAGAAAAGAAAAAAACATTATGCTCAATCCTTACACACCAAGAAAATCTTGACTAATTCCAGGTTACATCCTGTTTTACATGTACTTTATGCTCATTGTTACTTGTAAGATCTTAATGCACACTATTAAACCTTATTTAAAAAAGCCAAGCAATGACAAAAATATATTCGTATACTTTTATTCAAAAATGCTTAAAATTTGTATATTTATCTTTGTTTTGTTTAAATAAAGTTCTTCAATTAAAAAAAAAGAAAAAAGAACTAATGTTTTCTATTTACCAGGTGGGGGATAGAAAGCATCCATTGAAGGATATACAATGTGTCAGCAAGCTGATCTCCAGGGCTTAGATTCAATGTACTCAGGATAATAAAATGCAACTGTTTGAGTTTTGTTTATAACCTCAAAGTTTATGTCAGTGGATAAAGCTCATAGCTATGAGGATCTAATATATCAAGTTATGGTAAGGGTTGTAAAATATCACACAGATATTATGATATAAGCATTCCCTCAGCCCTGCTCTGAAGAAACTGAAATATCAAACCTTACAACAAAGATATACACTTGAAATTATATTGAAATATGTGAAGAAAGATGACACAGTAGCAAGTCAGAGCAAGCAGCACAGGCACAGAATGGAATGCAGTCATATTTGCTTCTGACAAACAATCTGGAGTAGGCCATGGAGCAATAGCATGTGAGCAGGAAATCTGAGCTTCTAGGGCGACAGTCAGCTGATGAGGATGTCAGCTCCATAGGAACAACACCAGAATGCTCAAGGCAGTCACCATATAGTGCATACATTTGGGAAACAGATTTCTCTCTGTGTCTCTGTCTTTGACTTCTCCCTCTTCCCTCTATCTCTGCTGTGTGTGTGCGCATCCACCTGTGGGTGTGTGGGTGCATGCCCCTTCAGAGACTAGAACAGTATCACTTTTCACCTTATTCCCTGGAGATGAGGTCCCTCATTGGACGTGGACCTAGACTAGATGATTGCAACCCCTAGCAACACTCCTATCTTCTTCCCCAACAGTGATGTGCTTCTAGGTGCCATGATCAGATTTTACATTAAACTCAGAGCCCTGTGCTTGCTCAGTAAATGCTCCCAATGACCGTCTCCTGATCATGGAACACATATTCATGCTGAAACTGTAGTATAAAAGAATTTTCCAGAACACAAGGGCAAGGTCCTGTCGTGGAAGTCCCAGTTTTTATTCCCAGGGGCCTGGGTTTGTGCTGTGGAAAATGTTCTGCCTTCTAAATTTGTCAGAGCAGGAGAGCAAATGTGACTCTGATTCTTAAATGACTGCAAAGATAAATTTTTAGGACTAGAATGCATTTAGGAGTAGAATTGCTTAGGGATTTCAAACATTTCCAAGACAATGGAGAGGAGAGACTGCCTTCAGACACCATCCCAGGATCATATTTTGAAAGACATCGAAGTTCACTCTTCTCTTTTTCTTTCCATTTCACCTGTTCAACTACTACAAGTGTGCATTTAATTTGAAATAATTAGGTTTGTAATGGTAGTTATGAATGGACAAGATGAAAAAAATGGAGCTGATCCTTAATCACCGAAAGAACATCTTGCCAGTGTTTTTAAAGTGGAACCCTCTTACTCCAAGAGCATTACTTAAGAAAAAGTGAATACATTAAATCTAGAAAGACTGGGATCTGTTGCAGGAGAAATGTTATAGACTTGAAAGAACTCAGAACTATCAGGTTCAGCTCCCAATAACTATGTCCAAGCCACAGCCATTATTAGGTCAAAAATAAATGAAGCTAGAAAAAGAATAAAAAGCTATAAGTCCTTTTGCACAAGATCAATTCTGTACAGAGCCATCAACATATTCTCATGGAATTCACAGGGCTGGAATAAAAGAGGAAGAGGATGGAAAGCATAGTAGCTAGGCTTTCAACACGGTTTTACAGGGAGCATGACTGCAAAAGTAGGACTTGGAAGATCAACTCAGAATCTTTTGTGCAGAAAACATCAACAGCACCCACGTGTTCCAATAGACAAAAGGGCAATGGTGTTCACCTAGAACTGTCCCATCAAACTGATATTAAAGCTCCCTGGAGTGAAATGCTAGTGGATGATAAAACAATTTTTCTACCTGTGGAAAAATCCTTTTGGAGGTGTGCGTAGTAAAAAGGAGGGGAAGCTGGGGCAGATGTGCAGAGTCCTCAAAGCGTCAGTAAAGGAAGGAAGAATAGCAGGGAGGCTGTCAGTGAAGAGGAGTATTGAGTAAAAAGGCTCAAATGCTGTAAAAACGGTAAATAGAAGACGATACCACAGCCTATGGCCACCAGTCGTCCCTGGTGATATCATCTGAAAGACTTTAAACTTCAACAACACCTGTGTCTGTCAGCATTGGTCTCTAAATGACAGTATCACAGGAGCACTCGAAAACACTTCATCTGTACCACCTTACCCTCTGCTTATCTACGAGTGGGATGGAAGAGGACAAAGTTGTTCAGAAAGCTGGCGTTGGGAAATTAAATTAAGACCTTCAGTAAGAGTTGCTCTACTGACCAAAATTATGGTCTTGAGACCTGTCCTAGTTAACAAAGCTCCCTATGTGCTTAATTAATGGGCAGGCAACAGTATTTTCAAAGGGGGATTTCCTGTGCCATAAGCTCCTTTCTGGCGATACGTTTTCTACAAAGGTATCAATTAGTGACCTGCAGCCACTAAGTGGATCTTTCCTTCCATCTTTCACTAAATGACCCCTAAATTTACAATTGCTATAATCAGCCACCATGATGTATACATAGTACTTAGGGCTGGCTTCCTGTGATATTTGTAAATTACCCATATGCTAGCATTGAGTATTTGAATTCAAGCACTCTGATTTCAAATTTCCAACAGTATCCCTTCACCCTTTATTATAATGTCAGACAGGTCAATAGTAAAAGACAACCCAACCAAACAAGTATTTGAAAATAAATGTGTGCTTGTAGGATCAGACCAAAAGGCAGTGGTTGTTTTTGCTCATGTGGACACAAAACTATGAAACCCAAACATGACTATGCTATCATTTAAAATCAAAACAAATGTGTACACATAAATAGCATCAGACTAACTGAAATAATTAGGACCATATCTAATTGTATGAGAGATTTTAAATGAGCCCCCTCAACATTTTGCAGAATTTGTGAACAACTTAGAGAAGCCCTGCTCAGTTTTGATAAGGAAGCCTGAAAACAGCCAGTGCTCCTTTTCCATTAGTGCTTTATTCCTTTTCAAAGAAGCCAATCCTGACATAGGGGAGAGCTGATAAGAAAAGACAAAACCAGTGGAGCGTACAAATACTTAGATTATTAGGCAACAAACAGTCAGGCTTATTGTGTGTCTCACTGTAGCTTTAATTAAGGAATAATGACGGCGATGGAGGAAGATGATAATGAAGGGAGAGCACAAGGAGGAAGAAGAGGAGGAGAAACATCTCTTTGTTCATTTCTGCTAGCACTGCAGATACCTTGCATCAGCCTCACCCTAAGTCTCTAAGTCAGATATTACAATTTTCTATGCCAGTAGATATTATAGGCATCACTACTATTCAAGATAAGAAAGCTAGGTTCACAATGCTAGATCCATATACTGTGACCATTTACTATCTATATTATTAATTATTATTATTATTATTATTATTATTATTATTATTATTATTATTATTATTACTATTATTGAAGAACATGTTCTCCTCATTGCATGGACTTAGTTTATATATTAATGTTCTTAGAAAGTGCAGTCTCTGTGGAGTGGGAGGTGTGTCTCTTCCTCTTCAGATCACCTGTGATTCATGCTTTTATTTTTCATTGATTTTCTTCCTTCCCTTGTAGATAATTCTCAGGTCCCAGAGCCAAATCATATTCAGTATTCATTTGAGCCGAGGGAAGAAGTCATCCCTTGAGTAACACACACTCACTCACACACGGAAGCCGTGAAGCACTACTTTGTAGAAGACAGAGTAGAATAGTGATCACCAGTGTGTGAAGGATGGGAGGAAGAGGTTAAAAGGAGGTGACAATGGGGTCTGGTGATGTGCAGCTCTTGGGTAGGACTATGTCTGGCCACTGGAGTTCACTTTGCACTTTGCTGCCCCTATTTTGGTTTAGGTGTCCTGGAGAGATATTTCTACCATGTAACATAAGCAGGCCTGGAGCTTACTATAGAGGAAACTGAGTTCCACCCCAAGATTCCCCTGCCTCCCTAAGCAACGGAAGAGAAATCTGTTTTACTCCACCCTGCTCTTGTTCTACCACTCAAAAAGAAGAACAGAGAAGTCTGAAGAAGCCCCACGTGAAGTGCAGTGGGATATTTCAGGATAGAAAGCTAGATTCTGTGACTTGCCCCTCGTACATCATTTACACATTTAAGTTACCACTCTGCTGCCCCTCAGTGTGTACCATTACATATGAACTCATTTTCCTTTCTCTTATTTAATGGGTGGGGATGAATTCTAGCTCAGATGCTGAATAGCTTCAGACAGTTTCCTCAGCTTTCAGCTAATTTTTCTTACTGAGAAGGATGACAGCAAACGAAAAACATGCCATGAAACATTTTTTAAATAAAATGTAACGTTTGCAATTCATCTTTCAAAATTCTAAATTGGATTTGATTGCTCTTATAGACATTACAGATAAGCTATGTTAAATATTTAAGATGTCATAGAAGTGCTTGCTGTCTCTAAGCACCTCCTTTGTCTCATTCCTTCCATGAAGTATAGTTTCATAATTATGAATGTCTTTCTTCTACATAGCTCACTGTTTTGGTTGAAGTACTCAAATGATATAGTGAGTGAAAGGTATTTTGCAAACTAAAGCACATCTTTAAATACAGTTGTTTTAGCCACCTTAACTTGATTGGAATAATCCACTATGGTATTAATGCTTAGTTCCAGTGGTAGAGGTGATACAGTATGCAACTGCTGCTTTTGTAAAAAACAGAAGGAGAAATTACTAGACACATGATGGCCTATTGGACCGTGATTCTCGGCAAGTCCCCATTTTTTTCCTCCCACCTTCCCATACCTCTTTTCTTCATCTTAACTAGTTTTCTTCCCTCATTGTGTGTGTGTGTGTGTGTCTGAAGAGAGAGAGAGAGAGAGAGAGAGAGAGAGAGAGAGAGAGAGAGAGAGAGAGAGAGAGAGAGATTCTCATTTTCTCATTTATTCTTCAACTCCAGACCCAAATGGGAGGTGTGTGTGGTTCTTTCTTTCTTTCCTTCTTTCTTTCTTTCTTCCTTTCTTCTTTCCTTCCTTCCTTCCTTTCTTTCTTTCCTTCTCTCTCTCTCTCTCTCTCTCTCTCTCTCTCTCTCTCTCTCTCTCTCTCTCTCTCCTTTCTCCCTCTCTCTCTTTCTTTGTCCCTGTTATTCTTCTCATAAATAATTTAGGGCACATAAGAGTTCAATTATTTGCAATCTGTCTTTCATTATTCAACGTATATACATAATAAAGAGTTCAGAAGACACCACTGCCAAGAGTCTTACTCCTGCTTTAAACTAACTCAGTTGCTATGTCGTTGGGCACATGATCATTATTTTAATAGAAAAGACATGTTGCCACTTAGTAGAGATCTTTTTCATATCAAACAATGTATTGGGTTATTTAATGCCTCAGATACAAGTATTAATAACTTACAGAGGAAATTATATTACCCCCATTATCTGAATGAGGAATGGAGGCTCAAATTTAGTTTTGGCTGACACAAAAGCCATGGACTAAGGGAATCTGATTTTGTTTGTTGTGAAATCATTCAGTAGATTTAAACACTGATTTACTTCACAGTAGAGAACTGCTCTAAGCCTACTGATGTTATACTGAGGCCACTTTCTCCAGTTTCCTTCGTAGTTGAATGGCATGTGTAATAATTTTGACTTTCTTACTCAGGTTTTATTTATATGTTCCTACAATGCAGCATCTTAAATTCCATATTTTAACATCAGTTTAATTATGAGAAGATGTCGTTCATATTCTCTCCCCTCCATCTTACCACTCAGAAGTACCCTTTGTCCATAACAAAGCCTAAGTGGGGTTTTAGTCAAGGTTCATTGATCATCCAGGGCCCCTTCTTCCTATAACTATGTTCCTATTTCTTTCTGCAAACACTGTGTTGTTTTTTCAGTAAATGTTCTGTTGAACATTAACTTCCCCTACTGTATAAATACTTTGAAAATTCTCTTTCTTCATACACTGTTCACTAATTCACGAATCACATCTTGTCTTCTATTATAGACTCTTTGGGATGCTCTAACAAAATACCATAAAGTAGATGTCTTAATAAAAAGGAGAATTATCTCTTACAGTCTGGAGGGCATTAGCAAGTTTGGGATCAGGGTTCTAGAAGACCCATCATCAGTGAGAGAGCCTGTTTCTCACAGAAGGTACTTTCTAGATAGTAGTGTATGGATCCTCTTGCTGGCTGCTTTTATAAAAACACAATCTCATCTATGTGTCCTTTGTCCTAACTTAATTATCTCCAAGTACTCCCTGCTAGGGTATGAATTTCATATTCAAATTATGAGGGGAAATACACTTCCTGAATACCACATCCACTTTGCACTGATCAAATAATCCCTTCAACATTTTTTGCAGTTTTATTTGAGCCAATAATCTAATTATTTTATAATATTTTGTACCTCTATATTTTTCATATTTTCATTCAATTATAACTCTTTTGGGTTTTTTTGTTGTTGTTATTGTTGTTTTCAAAAAGGGGCTTGCTTTATAATCCAAGCTAGCCTTCAGTGTCTTGCCTCAGCCTCCTGAGTCCTAGTATTGCAGGCCTGTGATACCACACCTGGCTTAACTATTACCTTTTCAAACAGCAACAGGTATTATTTCTTCAGATCATCACAGTTTCTGTGTATGTTTGTAGGCATATAGGCAGGTGTGAATGTGCCTGTAGAGGTCACAGGACAAACTACCATGTGGTTCTTTATTCACTGAGCACCATTGTTTTGAGATGGATCACTGGCCTAGAAGTCGGCATGTAAGTTAGGCTGACTTGCCATCAAGCATGAAGGATCTGACTGGCTCTGACTCCCCAGGGGAAGCTCTGAGCTCAGTGAGACACCCTGTCTCACAATGAAAACTGGAACATAATCAAGAAAGACACCCAGTATGGAGTTCTAGGTTCTGTACACACTGGGATACCTACACGTGAGCATCTACACATAACTGTGCACACATACATAGATATGTAGTCACACATGCTACACACACACACACACACACACACACACACACACCACAATCTACATATATGTAGAGGGATTTTTTTCCAAATTACATAAAAGACAAATAAATGCAACCACAATGATACATAGTTTCTTTTTAAATTGTGAGTTCTGTTTCCAACTTGAGAAACAAAAGGGTTTGTTGTTTTAAAAATTGTAAAGGAAGACACATTTTAAACAGTTTTCTTTCTTTCCTTTTTACTTTCTCACTATAGCAATTTGATTTCTTCAATATGGCCCATATAATTTGATGCTATTTTCCATATATCACAATAAGTACCTACTACCTGACAATAGCTCCTTTTACCATTTTGTCTAGATGAAGTGCTCAAATATGTTTTCCCATTCTGTGAGTTTGGAACCTCGTTTCAAGGTGGAGTGAAAGTTTATAAAGTTGAATCGCATCCAATTCTAAAACCCACATGAGGTTATAAGAAGGGTATGAATCACTCACACTAAGAACCATGCATATTTATGAGTATCTAAGCCTAAATGGTTATTTGGTCATTTGCCAAGAACAAAACTTGTTGCTTGAAAAAATGTGGAAAATACCCAAGTTTAGACACTCTTTCCTGAAAAATGTTCTTCTGCTCCCCATAGGCAATTTAATAAAAAACTTTGACCTTTTGCCTAAGTTTGGGTGTTTTCCCAAAAAAGGAATCCTATTTGGAGGTTTCTTATACATTTTTCCTTCTTATATCTACTCCTTCTTCAAGCAAGGGCACGTAATGGAGTCAGCCTTGGCTCCATTAGTGCCTTTTTCCTTTACACAGATCAGAGTGGTATTTGAGAAATAGACTATTGCCCCTGCTTTCCTGAGCACCCTTTCATGGCACATAACTCAAATGTCAGCTGTTGGTGAAGGATACTAGAAATAAACTTGAGCTGAGTTAAGTCTACTGAAGAGGTAAATGTGAGGTAGTTTGCAATAAACAGTGAAAGAGCATTTCTGTCTCAGAAAAGACTGACTGTCAGAAGTCTACCAAATTCACAGGTTTTAACCTTGGATACAAGGATACACCTCACTGTTGTAAACTCATGCAGAATGAATTTCACCCTTTCTCTTACCATTAGATTTTATTTAAAATATTTATGGGCAGAGGAATAATTACATAGTGTTGAACACTTTCTAGTATCCTCCATGCATTTCACCCAACTTTGAGCCTGCAGGATGGCTGAGTCAGACTTGACCTCATAGTCTTTACAGTTAGTATAGAAGGTCAGTATGAAGGAAGACCCCCATTAAATGCCTCAAGGGAAGCTACTGAATACGAATATCTACTTAATACTGTGGC
The DNA here is from genome assembly GCF_963924665.1 of Micromys minutus. NCBI lineage: Eukaryota > Metazoa > Chordata > Mammalia > Rodentia > Muridae > Micromys > Micromys minutus. Next base: position 26,136,562 of record NC_137974.1, on the reverse strand, counting down.
TTCAAACCCAGAAATATTTAAGTTGTATTAAGCCACCAAAATAAGGTATTACCAATGTTGGGTTCACCTAATTAGTACAAAACAAGTACTTCCATAGGAAACATCTGAGCTATCATTCACTGGCTTCATTCTAGGATGTCATTTATATCAGAAACTTGGAGAACTCCTAAGGAGAAAAGTGTTTGGCATTCCAGGGTGGTCAAACCAGAATACCTCATTAGTCAGAGAACAATGGGATATCTCTTAATTGATGAGAAATAGTATGCCCACACAGTGCTTGCAACTGGTAGGAAACCTTCAAGCTTTGCAGAATGAAAATCATAGGATGAATTTCAGTGCTACATCACAGCAGAGTGAGCTGGAAAGAGACAAGGGTAGACCTTGGGATATGGAACTTTGAACACTGTCCAGATTTCTTGATAAGACCTGAGAAGACTTCTAGCATCAGGACCACCAAGATTAGTATGACTGTGTTAGTTATATCTTCCAGAATACATGGAGTTTTTGGTGTACCACTCACCGCACTGACAATAAAAAAAAAAAAAAAAAAAAAAAAAGAAAGAAAGAAAGCAGGTTGTCAACACAATACAATAACATCCAGAACGTCCATGTAAAACATTTATAATATTCCTTACGCCATTCAAAAGAACTAATAATATAAAGATATCAGGTACCACAACTCACCCTTAAGAGAAGACAGTGAGAGTCAGACTTATTGTTACAACAATTTTCTATTCTGTTACTTGTTGTAACAATAAGGCTTGTTTTTAATAGCATGCCTTGAGTTTATTGAGAAGATTATCCAAAATTTTAAAATTCAGTGCATGGCCTTAAGATAAAAATGAGTATGGAGTACTAACTAGTATACTGAATTTGAAAATAGCTCCATAGACATTTCCCAAGCTCAAATCCCAGAGGAAAATGGTTAGGAAAAAAAATAGAAATAATCTCAGATGCCCATAGAGTAACAGCATTAGCTAGAACATGTGAGTAACTACAGCCCCAGTAGATGATTAAAAACAGAACGGCCAGATATTTAGATAAATAATGATCAAATTCTACCCTAATTTTGTAAAAGGTACAAATTTATGATTGTAGAAGCTTGGTGAAATTCAAGAAAGATAAATGTGCATGTAATCAAATTTAGGATTCTCAAGATTAATTGCTGAAGACAATAAAGAGAAAAATCTTGGATGCAGCTAGCAAAAACTGACATGTTTCCTGCAGAAGAAGAGCAGTTCAATTGACCTCATATTATCATTAGAACAGTAAGACCAGAAGATAATTCAAAGGTCTTTAAAATGCCAGAAAGAAGGTTTAGAGCACATAGCAACATACAGCTTGACAACAGAAAAGCCAATAAGGTTCTCGTGAATCCAGGCAAAAATAAATATCTTTAAAAATAAAAGTCAGCTAAGGAAATTATACACTAACCGTGTTATTCACAGTGAAATCAAAGGTATGCGGTGTGTGTGCTAAGGCTAAGATGGATGGGTGGCGGTGGGAAACAGAGAAAGGATATGTCCTGTATTTACATTAGTCTTTGTAGAAAAAGATTACAAGAAAAGTTGTTATAACAGCAAAAATTGAGGAGGAAGAGGAAGAGGAGGAGGAGGTTGTGGTTGTGAAGAGATGGAAGAGAAAAAGGAGGAAGGAAAAAGGGGAGAGAAAAGAGGAGGAGATGAGGAGGAGGGTGTGGAGGGGAGTGGGGAAGAAGGAAGATAAAAGCCCAGGAACTAAAGGATTTGGAAGCCTAGGACAACAAACTGGATTAATTATAGGAATAAAATTCTGTTTTATAAGCCCACTGAGATTTGAGGTTTTTCTGTAAGAGCTCCATTTATCATAATTAATACAAAGATTGTAACTTACTTTCTTTTGATGAAAATCTGTCTGTGTGCACATGTAAACCAGGATAAGGAGCCTGCTTATGCCTCTTAATTCTGTCATAGTGTTTTGTGTTTACTTAGCACTTTGAGAACTGGGATAACAATTTAATAATTTCCTTTTCATGTTTATCTTGTTAAATCAATCCTGCATATGGAAAGATGCGATTAAACTATGCCGTTAATGAAGTGTAACAAAATGAAAGGAAAATCTATTACATCTAAAACAATAATCTCAGAAAAGGCTTTTTATTTCATTCTCATCATTAACAAGATGTTATATATATATTTTTCTTATTCTAAATAGAATGGGAGTGTTCCTGTTTCTAAAGCATTGCAAAGGGTTACCTGGAAAGTGGGTGGCTTATGCAGGCAACTAACACCTTTTTTTAAGAATGTCATATTTATTTCTTGAGTACAGAGAATAATCGTTTCTATTCTTGTCAGTTATCTCTTCTTTTAAATAGTCCAAAGGTACCGCAAGTTTGCCTTAAAAAAAAAAAGATACTTTTAGGCTCTGTAAAGACATGGATATGAATCAAGCTTAGCTAAGTACTTAATAATCAGTGAAGTGTAAAAAGCAGAGTTTACTCACCCATTTGGTTTCATGAAAGAAGAAATATTCTACCTCATCACTCAATAGGACTAACTACTTTAGTTTCAGTGTAAATAAAAGTTTAAATCCATGCCACAAAGAAAATGTAGATTATCTTTACTTTTATTTTTGCAGTGACTAACCCCATCTCTGACCAAGCAACCATAACTTTCCAGTAAGGTCGAGAATTATGACTGAGTCAGACATAAAACACTGATCTCACCTTCTCTACTGATTCTACCTTCTCTTTGCTCAAGCGCACATTTTGCCGACAGTAGAGGAAACATTCAGTGAGAGCAGAGCAGAGACTCCTCTTCCTGTCTTGCTTTTTCTGAACTGAAAGCAATGGAATTTATTGGGGGTCTAAGAAAAAGAAAGTTTTTTCCCTTTAATGAAACACTTTGTTAGGTTGTCCTCATTTCTCCAGATCTCTTTGTCCATCTCTGTTTATTTGTCTCTGTCTGTCTGTCTATCTCTCTTTCATACTCTATCTATCTATCTATCTATATATATATATATATACACACATAGTATATTATAGATATATACATACATATGTATATGTATATGTACATATACACATGCACATATATGCATATTTATAACATATATGTGTGTATGTATGTGTATGTGAGCTCATGTGCATGTGCATATGTGTGTTTCCCAATGTGGGAAATGAGTGAAGTCTTAGAAAAAGTCTACCCGTTTGAACTGAAGGTAGACTAGCAGGATTGTATATGTGGGGAGGGAAGTATGGAGCCAGACCTTTCACACTGATCTAACTGCAAAGGAATGGAGAAAGTGGGGATTCTGCTAGTATATTCCCACCTGTTACAGAGTGTGAAAACAAATCCACCATTTCACTTAAAATCCACACATTTGTAATTATGTAATGCTTTTAATGGGTAAAATAGAAAAAGCAAACAATTTTAAATAGTTATTATAATATCCAATAAATTCAGGAATCTAAATTCACTAAATCTTATAAGTGAAATGTAACATTCATGTTATGATAGTACGTTAAAAAAGTCATAAGATGAAATTATTTAAGGAAATACCTTGTTGGTGTGTTTTTCATGATAATAATGCTCTTATTGCTAAATATGCACTATGCATATGAGGAATATGATTATAGGGTCAGTAACAAATTGCATATTGTATGCTGAAATTCTCCTCACTTTGTATTCAATAAATAACATTATCTAATATTTTTACATTGTTTTACTGAAGGCAAAGCAACTTCTTTAAACTTATTACATTAATAAATTAATGTAAGAAAAAATTTTAACTTTCCCTTTTCCACAGAGATTACAAGCAACTACACAGACTCACATATACTGACAAATAATTCAAACTGGAATTTAAAATTTTATCCTTTTATATAGAAGTTTGATCCAATACTACCAGTTTATCCATTTTTTAGGTGAGTTAAGCAGACCAGACCATTTTAAAATGCATTTCAGATATGTGTACATCAGGTCAAAAGATATTTATTGATGTATTTTCTCAAACTGAGAAATATTAAACATACCAAGTAGATAACCATCCAGTGTGAAATATTATATTAATTATTATATATAAGTAAACCTGATCCATGTCTATGAGTCCATGCTTCACTTATTGTCTGAGGATACCTATCAAAATGCTGCTTCAATGGGATGGGCATACGACTCAGACTGACAGACATGGAGATGAATCCAGGCAGTGTTGGTCACTATTTGTATAATTAGATTCATGCCTAAAACATCAACTATATAATTTGTAAAATGATGTTATGGAAATGATGATCATTATATAAATTGGCTTGTCACTTCATCAGAGCCAGTTCAGCTGGACCCAGGCTGTCCAAGAGAACCTTGCTTCCACATTTGGCAATTGCACCTTACCATTCTAACAAAATCTTCAGCTAGAGGCTCATCTCTATACCGTATAGCTTATGGTATATAAAAATGTAATCTAAGCCACTTCACACCACAGTCGGTCTCAGCACTATAAATGGAATGGAGGGTGTGACAAAATCCCATGACACAATATGTTTAATTTCTTGGTCCACCTAGTATTGCTTGAATCTCAACAAATTGCCAGCCAGATCACAATTGTCCTAAGTCAGTATGGAATGGTACAGTAACATTGTTGAGACATGGAGAGATGGTGTAAAGCCAGCAGGTAGATGCTTTTATAGTCCACTGTATTTTCCCTGTTATCTTGACTCTCCTTTACAATAACCAGTTTTCAAGTCTGCATTATAATTTACCACCTGTTTTACCTCATCCATTTTATTGATCCTGAATGTGTCTTAATTCTTTTAGTCCTAACTCTATTTTCCAACAAACAATAGGTGCAGAGGTTGTAATATTTGCACGTGTCCTAAATTTGTATAGCTTATTTCTGATAAAATGACGACAAGGTACTAATGACTGTCCTGACAGGTTACAAAAACAGAAAAATTTATACTGTCTGATTATCAGGCTGTGTCCCAATGATCATCAAAGCAGTTGCTTAATGTCTGTTCCTTGGGCCAATGATGTGTCCTTTTCCTATCTGAAGAATGTCACTCTTTACTGTAGACAGAAATTTTGCTCACACTCAATTGCCCTGACCTTGACTGCTGAATCCTAGTACATTCTCCTGACAGCAGTACTTCCTCCGTTCCAACCTCTGATGTGTTATTATTGCGGGCCATGAGTGCAGTAAGTGCTTCAAATACATCCGAGTGCTCTCTTGTTCTACCCCTATCCTTAGCTTAATCTAAGCTATTTTTCCATCCTTTTATTCCTCCATTTCTCATAAACCTCAAAATTTCTGAGCCTAGCAGGGGTCAATTTTCAATTTTTCAGATCATATCTGCGGAAAGCCTTTACTAAGGGAATGTTACAAAACGCTGTTTATGAAAGACAAGACCAGAGCTCCCCAAACAACTCAATCGGGATATTTACAAGTCTCCCCAGCCACAGAAATAAGAATGGACATATCCACAACACAGGATAAAAACACAACTCCGGGATATCAAGGTCCAAACCAAAATCAGCTATGCCTGCCTCCAGGGATGGAGTGACTAGAATATCAGGTGAAATTTAAAATATAAGACTACCAGTTTTCTGGGCATGATGTTGTTTTCTGAAGCTTGATAGCAAATGTGGCCTTAAGTAAGAAAACTGTGTCTTCTTGGTAGAGTGTAGCATTATTTACAGTCTCTGAAAATGGTGAGGCGTCTTTCCTCTCCTGTTGGTTTATTTGAAATTGTGAAGCACTTTCCCCTGAACACGACCTAGGCTTTCATTGCTGTCCAAGTTGATTTGACTCCAGTTTCATGCTTTTTTGACCACTGCCTGTTCTAGGAATCCCTAAAATTGCTTTGAATCACAAGGGGTCAAATCAAGAAAGACTAGTCACAATATCAATAAAAGGGAAAGCAATTTTGGGTTAGTAGACCTGTCAAGAAAGCTAGTATGACAGGCCACGCGCTCTTACAATAGCTACAAAAGGTGAGCTTGCTCCATCTTGCTGCCTGTCTCCTGCACGGCTGTGCCTGTCACTAATGGAAGACATTTGTCTTTGCCTTCACTGAGGCACTTTCCCCACCACTCTGATTTCCAACAAGACAGGTGTATCCCAATATTGCCGTAGAGTACTCTTTTGAACAGTACCTAAACATCTTGGCTTTGATGTAGGGCTTGTTTATGGTTAGCACATAGTTGCTTCCTTAATCTCTTTCCTGGGTACTGAACTACCCAATCTCTAAATATTCTCAAGAATTCTAAGAAATCTAGGGCACCTCCGAGCTAATAGAACACTTAACAATGTGGGTGGCTGTGGCTCATTTCTAAATACCATGCAGATTAGTTTGTTAGCCCCTGAATCCTCCTGTTTCTGGGAAAGGCAAACTAATGTTCTCATTTTCTCAACCATGGATGCCTCAGACAGCCTTTTACGTGGAAGTTTGTTGTGGGTCTTCCATAATTATATTCCATCAGGTGAAACTGTATATAGGTTTTATTTGACAATAAAAGACACACTTAAGGCCTCATGGATAAGAATCCTTGGATTGTCCTCTAGATTCTGCTCTACCCTTTCTCCTTTGTATCCTGTACTTTTTGATGCATTTCTCTCATCCACCTTCCCCCCACTTTTGTAATTTTTTCTTCCCACTATGCATTTTATGTCCTGCCTCTTATTGGGATGTCTCTGTAGAGATTTTTTGCCGTCTACCTACTTTACTTTCTGTATGTGAATGGATACTAACTAGTGCTGATGGAGGAATCTGTCAAAAAATGAACACAGTGGGAACAGAGATGGGGACTGTAGTCAACCGACACAGAATTCTTCTGACTGGCTCAGATGTGAGTGTATCTGAAAAATTCTCCCCGAAAGTAATCCAGTGGACCTTTGTTAGTTACAGACAATGATGAGAAATCTCTTCAGTGTTAACTCAGAATCTTTCAACATTTAATGTACTTTTTATTTGCCCCTCCAAGGCTTTTAAATGCTGGAATAATTCAGTTTATACAAAATGCATAATTTACTCAAGTAATGATTATTTAATTCTTATCTGTAAGGTAGATTTTCAATGGCCTGCCTTCGTTTTCCTTGTTCTCTTCAGTTGGGAGCAGCTTTTTTTTTTTTCTACCTGATCTGTCATGTGCATTTTCAATGAGGCTCCCTGAGGTGAGAACGGTGATGAATAAAGGCGGCAGTACATTTGTCCTACACAGCCCTCGCTGATTTAATGAGAGCCTTGCCATGCTCCTAAATCAAGCCTATCATTTCTGAAAGCCTTTGATTTCTGTAAGCATTAATACCAATTACCATGTTGATGTCAGCAAGACAATAAGATAGCCAGGATAAAGCTGGTCACCATTTTATTTATGGAAGAGAGGATGATCATGTGGATCAGATATCATGTTAGCTTTCCCAAAGAGAAATGTTTTCCTTCAGAAAGAAAAATAAAGAAAAAAAAAAAAAAAACTATTTTAGCTTCTCAGAGAAATGGAACACAGCTATGCTTTGATTTTTTTTTTTTTTTTTTTTTTTTTTTTTTTTTTTTTTTTATTTCATTCAAACAAAACTGGGTGGGACTCAGCAGGGTAGTCCTAAGGACAGTTTCCAATTTTCTGGTCTGGTTCTGCTGAAGCATTCTAAGCTTTCAGAAGCACCAATCAGGAGACAGAGAATTGATTTGGGGGGTTTGAGGTAGGAACCAAAATTATCCCAACATTGCCTGTTCTGTTTCCTGTGTTGTTTTCTCCCCCGCTGCTGTGTTGCTTGGCTGGCTCTCCTGTCAGCTTCTCCGATCTCTCTTACACACTGCTATGAGTTCACTCACACCAGCACCCAAACAGGAAAGCTTCTACACGGCTGCCAGGCCACCCACCCGATCACATATTCTGTCGGTCTGTCTGTCTGTCTGTCTGTCTAGTGTTCTCCCACCAGATAAGCATGAGTGGTGTGAAGGATTAATATTGTGTCATTTTACATGTTGTTTGTGTGCTGCTGTGAAGTGCAAACAGGATGACTTGATGATGTGGTATGTATGGAACAGATATCAGAAGATCATTTTGTGCCTTAGGATCCTTAGCAAAGACGCTCACTTTGAAGGCAGGAACTCAGGAGAAATTCAGAGGAGTCCGAGCAGCAGAAGAATGGGAATATTGTTTGCTAGAATAAGCTGTCTTTCTTCATCTGTGTTCTGAAAGCTTATCTGTGGCTTTACTTCAGAAATTTCCACAGCACATTACTGCTAGATTTACTTAGCCTTATGGTAGACATCCTCTCAGCAGGTTCTCTTATGGGAAGAAGAAAGGGCAAACTGCTGCCCAGCCAAAGCAACAGGTGGAAAAACTAAAGAGTTGAATCTTTTATCAGTAGCTGTGAAGCCAGATGGAGGATTCGAACAAGGGGAAATGCCCACTCCTCCTGTTTTCACTTTCCCTGAGCGAACAGCATTCAGATGCTAAGTCATTGGGTCGTACATATGTGGAGTCATCCACTGCTGAGGAAGCTTTATCCACTTAGGTCACCTATGAGGAAATGGCATCAGACATCTTAGGGCCGGAGCTTGATACCTATCGAAGGGTAACCACATCTGTGTCATGTGACTGACTGCGTTGAGTCTATTGCTTCTTATCAGAGACAGCAAGGTTGTTAGCCTATACCCTTTGAGCTCACTTTTCAATTTTTTTCTTGTAGTGGAGAGTAAAAAAACAATAACAATTATGATTCACATTGTAGATGATTATTTAACGATAGCTTTGCTCTATTCTCATGGTAACACTGTAGTTCCCAAAGTACTAAGCAAATTATTTTGTGAAAAGTTTCTAGCTGTATATAAAGAGTTATTTACAAGAAAAATAAAGAAATAGTATTTGACACAAACTTAATGATTTATTTTTAACATTTGCTGTTAGAGTTCTCTGGCTCTCTTGACCTTTAAAAGCTGAATCAACTGGAATATTTGAGAAGTTCATTAGTGAACAGATTTTAGAAGTTATAAACCCAGGATCCCCACATATAAATACAATTTAAATCTAGTATTTTGAGCTAAGTGTGATAGTGCAAACCCATAAGTACAGTACTTTGGAGGCAGATGATGCAGGAACACATTGTAACATCACTCTTTGTTTTATTGTGAATAAAAGCAGTCTGGACAACCCTGTATTTTTAAATCAATTAATAATAAATTAATCAAGTAATAAATAGCAATCCACAGAGTGAAAGCAGAGAAAGAAAATTTATAATGTTGTTATCTTGACTATGTTTTGGGAGCAACATCAAGTACCAAAGCCTTTTGGAATTTTGAAACAATCTCTTTCCATTTTACTTCTAGGAAATTCAATCAAGAACGAGTCCTGTCTTACTTAGTCAATAGTAACCACTAGGGTAGTGATCAAACACCATGTCCAAAACCAATCTATGGAGAAGAGGATTTATTTCACTCAGAGTTCTGGGTCATGCTTCATTTTCAAGAGCAGCAAGGGCAGGAACCCAAGCAGGGCAGGAACCTGGAGGCAGGAACAGAGGTCATGGAGGACTGCTGCTTAATGGATTATTCATCACAACATGCTCAGCTGCTTTCATATAGAATCCAGAACCACCAGCCTAGGATGGTACCACCTAGATGGGCTGGGTCCTCCCCTATCAGTTACTAGTTAAGGAAATGCCCCTACAGCCTAGTCTTATGGAGGAATTTTCTCAGTTGAGGTTCTCTCCTGTTCAGATAACTCCAGCTTGTGTCAAGCTGACCTAAAATTAGTTTGCCCAGGCCCATATCCTTATATTCTTTATGTCAATTTATTTGGCCACACTCTGTTCTAGTTGTATGCTACTGGTTGCTGTCAAGAGTCAGCATGACTCTATCCTGATTCCTAAACCGAGGGCAGAATAAGCACTTTCCAGAAATTTGTGGAATAGCCTAGGACTTAACAAGTGAATAACAGGCCACACTGATAAATAAGAGAACAGTTCAAAGTGTCTTTAAGCCTCAGTGGTTTCCATGATTTTTCTTCTGCCGCCTCCACTATAGAATTGGAATGAAAGGTGGCTGGGTATGAACAGAAAAGCTTGAGGCATCCCGAAGTTTTGTGTGAAGAATAAGGAAGCAGTCATGAGCAGAAAGAAATGTTTCCTTATTTGCATTATTTTTTTTGGTGCTTCAGCCTGTAGACAGTCAATCTGTAACATAGCTGCTGCTTGGACTTGTGTGTGCATAGAAACTCCAGGTGGAATATCATTTCTACCTCGAATGCCTCTGGTCTGGATCTCATGGAGCATTGGATGGTGTTTTTTTTTTTTTTTTTTTTTTTAGTCTTCTCTCCTCTAACCTGATCTCAAAACTGCAGACATGATTGTAAGAAGTATATGCAAAAAAGATAGAAAAGAAACTGTTCTTTGACCTTCAGCCAAAAAAAGGAAGAATGGAGTCTAAAGAAACCAGAAAGGTAGTAAGGGGATCCTGGAGAGGACCAGATTCAACAGTCACATTATGAGGTGTTACATACATATTCGGCTCACCAATGCTTACATTATACTCTACATAAGAATAGAGAGGTAGGACAGAAGGGTTTCAGTGGGACAAGTATAGGATAAATAGCAGTTTAACACCCAAATCTGAACATATGTTGACATCACAGGGCACCAAATGCTAAAGTAAGAAAGAAATGTAGGGTTGGAGCTATAACTCAATGAATAAAGCTTTTGGCACCTAAGTGTGAGAAACTGAGTTCTGATTCCAGTCAAGTGCCAGACAGGCTTGGGAGGCCTGCAGGTAATATCAACACTTGGGAGGTTATAGTAGGAGCTCTTCAAGGCAAGCCCACATAGATAGAATTGCCAGAGAAGTTAGCTTCTGGCCCAGGAAGAGATCCTCTCTGGGTACATGAGATGGAGAACAATAGAAGAAGACATTTCTTTATAGTACCATTTCTCTCTCACTCTCTCTGTCTCTCTCAAACACACACACAGACACACACACTGACACATACACACACACACACACACAGACACACACACACACACACACACACACACACACACACACACACACCCTGTTTTGCTTTTCAAGAAAAATGATGATTGGAAAATAAACTTCAATTATCTGGAAAAAAAAAGAATGTGAGCTTCAGCATTGTCATGCGAGAGAGACACGAATATTCAGTTCACAGCAGTCCAAATATCAAGAAAAAAAATTTGGCAATAAATTTGACACCATGTGCAAAAAATAAATAGGATAAAAACATCATAGATTTAAAGATGAGATCTGAAAATATAAATCTGGTAGCATAACAGACTTTTTTGTGTCATAGAATAAGGTGTGCAGGGTTCGTTAGTGATGCATACTGAAATGTAAATGCTTTGCTCTGTGAAAGTCACAACAGCGAGATCAAAAGGATTTAGTACAATGTGTGGGAAGATACTTACTAATAGGACAAATCTTTTGTGTTTAAAATATTTAGTATTCTTAATTAACCCTGAGACTTTTATACATTGTGTTTATTCCCATATTCACCTTCCCCCTAAATAACCTCAAAGATCTATCTTCCCTCAACGCACACCCTACTTTGTATACATAACGTTTGGGATCCCGTCAAGTCTAGTTTGTGCTGTTAATATTCTGTTAGGTGTGTGATTCTCCACTGGACAGTGATCTACCTATGCTCATTCATCCCCTTAACAAAAATGAACTCTCTTCTAGCAGCTATCAATGGCTAATTGCGATCTGAGCTTGTGCTGGTCTTATGATACTTGGCACACTTTCAGCATAGTATATTTTTAAAGAACTCCAACACATTCAAAGGTAAAATAAAACAATTCAATTAGGAACAATTAGATCATATACTTAATTTTTTGAAGAGGAAATTGTTTATTTGATTTATGCTTTCACATCAGTGCTCATCTTTGCAGGTAGTCAAGACAGGAACTAAAGCAGGGAAAGAGTCTAGGGGCAGCAGCTGATATATGTACAATGGAGAAACGTCGCTTACTAGCTTGCTTCCTCTCACTTACTCATCCTTTCTCCTTATAGAACCAAGGACTACCAGCAGAGTGTGGAAACCCAGCAATAAGCTGTGCCCTCACAAATAAATCACTAATTAAAAATTGCCATACACAATTGCCTATAGCCCAATCTTATGGAAGCATTTTCTTTTGTTATTAATTTATTTTACAAAATATTATTATAGCTCACACATTTTTCCCATAATATATGATGAATACACATGTTATTTATTTATTTCTTCTTTCTTTCTTTCATTCTTTCTTTCTTTTTTTTTTTTTGTTTTTTTTTTTTTTTTTTTTTTTTTTTTTTTGTTTTGTTTCTAAGAAGGACTGAGGCTTCCAAATTTTGGCATTCCTTCTTTTTGAGCTTCATATGATCTGTGAATTGTTCCTTGGGTATTCAGAGCTTTCTGGGACTAATATCCAATTATCAGTGACTGCATATCATGTATGTTCTTTTGTGACTGGGTAACCTCACTCAGGATGATATTCTCTAGATATATCCATTTGCCTAAGAATTTCTTAAGTCATTGTTTCTTATAGCTGAGTAGTACACAATTGTGTAAATGTACCACAATTTCTGTATCCATTCTTATGTTGAAGGACATCTGGGTTCTTTCCAGCTTCTGGATATTATAAATAAGGCTGCTATGAACGTAGTGGAGCATGTGTCCTAGTTATGTGTTGGAGCATCTTTGGGGTATATACTCAGAAGTGGAATAGCTGGTTTTCAGGTAGTACTATGTCCAATTTTCTGAGGAACTGCAAGAATGATTTCCAGAGTGGTTGTACCAGCTTACAACCCCAACAGTGGAAGACTATTCCTATTTCTCTGCGTCCTTATCAGCATCTGCTGTCACCTGAATTTGAACTTAGCCATTCTGACTGGTGCAAAGTTGAATCTCATGGTTGTTTGGACTTGCATTTCCCTGATGACTAGGGATGTTGAACATTTCTTTAGGTGCTTCGCAGCCATTTAGTTTTCCTCGGTTGAGAATTCTTTGTTTAGCTCTGCACTCCATTTTAAATAGGATTGTTTGATTTGCTGAAGTCTAACAATCTTGAGTTCCTTGTATATATTAGATATTAGACCTCTATCAGATGTGGGGCTGGTAAAGATACTTTCCCAGTGTGTTTGCTGCTGTTTTGATTTCTTTACAGTGTCCATAGCCTTACAGAAACTGCAATTTTATGAGTCACATTTATCAGTTCTTAATCTTAGAGCATAGGCCATTGGTTCAGGAAATTTTTCCCCTGTGCCTATGTGTTCTAAACTTTTCCTCACTTTCTCTTCTAATAGTTTCAGTGTACCTGTTATTATGTAGAGATCTTTGATGCACTTTCACTTGAGCTTTGTACAAGGAGATGAGAATTAATTTGCATTCTTTTGCATTCTGACTGCCAGATGAACCAACACCATTTGTTGAAGAGGCTGTCCTTTTCCCATTGAATGTTCTCAGCTTCTTTGTCAAAGATCAAGTAACCATAAGTGACATACCTGCCTATCTCTGAACCAATACCATGCAGTTTTTAATACAATTGCTTAGTAATATAGCATGAGGTCAGGGATGGTGATTCCTGCAGAAAATTTTTGTTGCTGAAAATAGATTTTGCTATCTTAGGTGTTTTATTATTCCAGATGAATTTGCAAATTGCTCTTTTCAACTCTATAAAGAATTGAGTTGGAATTTTGATGGGGATTGCATTGAATCTATAGGTTGCTTTTGGTAAAATAGTAAGAAGCAGATGCACCCAAGAGGAGTTGATGGCAGGAAACAATCAAACTCAGAACAGAAAATAACCAAGTGGAAACAAAAAGAACCATACAAAGAATCAACAAAACCAGGAGCTGGTTCTTTGAGAAAATCAACAAAGTAGATATACCCCTAACCTGACTAATCAGAGGACACAGACACAGTATCCAAATTACCAAAATCAGAAATAAAAATGGAAACATAACAACAAAAACTGAGGAAATTCAAGAAATTATCAGATCCTACTGCAAAAGCATATACTCAAAAACCTGAAAATCTAGATGAAATGGACAAATTTCTAGACAGGTACCAGATACCAAAGTTAAATTAGGATCAGATTGACTATCTAAACACTTCCATAACACTTAAAGACATAAAAGCAGTCATCAAAAGCCTGCAAAACAGAAAAAGCCCAGGACCAGATGGGCTCAGTGCAGAATTCTATCAGACCTTCATAGAAGACCTAATACCAATACTATTCCACAAAATAGAAATGGAGGGAACACTACCCAACTCATTCGTCAAAGCCACAATTACTCTCATTCTTAAGCAGCCCAAAGACACTACAAATAAAGAGAACTTCCGACCAATCTCTCTCATGAACATTGATGCAAAAGTACTCAATAAAATTCTTGCAAACTGAATCTAAAAATATATCAAAACAATCATTTACTATGATCAAGTAAGTTTCATCCCAGGGATGCAGGGATGGTTAAATATATGGAAATTCATCAACATAATCCACCATATAAACAAACTCAAGGAAAAAAGATCACTTGATTATCTCTTTAGATGTTATGAAAGCATTTGACAAAATTTAATACCCCTTCATGTTAAAAGTCTTGGAGTGATCATGAATCCAAGGCCCATACCTAAACATAATAAAAGCAATATACAGCAAACCAGTAACCAACATCAAGTTAACAGTGAGAAACTTGAAGCAATATCATTAAAATCAGGGACTAGAAAATCTTACTTTCAAATGCTGAGTGCAGAGCAATTGGAGCCCTATGCTGGATAGTTTTATGTCTACTTGACACTACCTGAAAAGAGGAAACCTGAATTGAGCAAATGCCTCCCTAAGATCCAGCTATGGGATTTTCTTAATTAGTAATTAATGAGGGAGGACCCAGACCACTGTGTGTGGGGCCACTCATGGGCTAGTGTTTCTGGGTTCTATAAGATAGAAGGCTGAGCAAGACTTGAAGAGAAAGCCAGTAAGGAACACCTATCAGCTGATGCCTTCAAATTCATATTCTGTTTGAGTTCTTGTCCTGATTTCCTGCCATTATGAACATCAATATGAAAGTACAAGCCAAATAAACCTTCTCTTCCCCGACTTACCTTTTCGTCATGGTTTTTTCATGAGAGCAATAAAACCCTAATTAAGACAAACCTTCATACATTATAGGTTATTGTTTAATTTCTGTTCCAAAACTCCATGAATATGTTGAAATTTGATATTTCATGAAGTATTTGTTTGAACATGGGTTCCTGGTAAGGAAGTCAATGCTATTAAATGAGGTCAGGAATATGTAGACTGATCCAATAGAGGTAGTTATAGTCCCTTAGATCAAATTCCAGAGAGCTATACTTTTCCATTTGTGAAGACACTAAGAAGATAGAGAGAGAACTCCATATCATAAGCCAAATTGGTCAGAAGCTTTGTCTTTTGTTCATAGACTCTAGAACCATTAAAAAGTAGGCCAAGCAGTCTTTGCAGCTAGTTTAGTTTAGTTATTTAGTTTAGTCTACTTTAGCTTAATGTTGGAGGAATGTACATTTGGGCTGGCACAATGTCAAACTAGATATAGGCAACTGCAGCCTAGCCTTGTGATCTGTGATGGAACATTGTGATTGACATTGTGTAAGAAAAGAAATGACTCTACTCTGTAAATTGCTCTCTGACATACTCAGGTGTACCATGGAATATAGACCGCACAGACCCATAAATAAAAAAATGCATAAATGCATTCTTAAAGTGTGCTCATTTTTACTCTATATACATGAGTATTTTTTGCTTGCATCTGTGAATATGTGTACTATAATCAGTTCCTAGCCCTTAGAAGCCAGAAAACTGTGTCAGATCTCCTGAAATTGGAGCTGCGGAGGTACCATGTGTGTATTGGGAGCCAAACTCAAGTCCTCTGAAAGAGCACCCAGTGCTATAAGACAAAGTGCTTTCTCTTGAGCTCCAAATAGATGCAATTTTAAAAATAATAAATAAAGTGTAACCACTTTATAACCAAAAAAAAAAAAAGTACAAAATACCCAGGATACAGTCAACCGAACTCAAAAAGGTTAAAAAGCTGAAGGGCCCAAGTGGAGGACTCCTCATTTCCAATTGGAAAGGAAAAGAAAAGAATGACAGGAGGGGGAGGGAGGAGGGGTCCCAGGGGGGGACATAAAGTGGAAGAGGGAAACACAATCAGATATGGGGAGAATGAAGCCCTGAGAGCCAACAGAAAACATAGAAACTGGCAACCTCAGGAGATAGGAGGGCAGACCCTCCAGAATATAACAGGAACTTAATAGGGAGAGACTCTCTCAGGCTCAAAGGGAGGGACCTTAGGTAAAATGTCCTACAGTGGGAAGAGGGAACTTGTTGAGCCCACCTCCAGCAGAAAGACAGGGCATTAAGTGAGAGATTTGGTTGCCATCTTACAGTCAAAACTCTGACTCATAATTGTTCCTGTGTGAAAGAACTGTAGGAATAAAAACTGAGAAGAGCCTGAGGAAAAGGAGGTGCAGAGTCAGGTGCAAAGTAAGATCCAGCTCAAGGGGACATCCCAAGACCTGATGCTATTACTAAGGCTATCAAGTGCTCACCAAAAAAAGTCCAATTACGGCTGCCCTCTGAAAGACCCAACAAGTAGCTAATATCAAGTCTGATGCAGATATTTACACCCAACCAATCAACAGAAGCTGGTGACCCCTGTGGTTGAATTAGGGAAAATCTGAAAGACATTGAGCAGGAAGGAGACCCTACAGGAGGAACAGAAGTCTCATTTAACCTGGACCCCTGAGATCTCTCAGACACTGGATCACCAACCAGGCAGCACATACACCAGCTGGTATGAGGCCCCAACACATATACAGCAGAGGACTGCCTGGTCTGGGTTCAGTCAGAGAAAATGCACCTAACCCTCAAGAGACTAGAGGCCCCAAGAAGTGGTGAGGTCTAGTGGGATGGTGAATTGAGAAGGGTGAGGATATCCTCGTGGAAATGGGGGAGGGTAGGACATAAGGTTTATGGAACAGTCTGAGGGTTGACTGGGAAGGGGACAAAACCTGGAGTGTATAAAAGAAGATTAAAATAAAAGTCAAATTTTGTCTCTTACTTGTAAACACAAGATTTTCAGGTTGAACAATTCCATGCCGAGCCATTGTATTCTAGAGATGCCATATCAAAGATCATGACTACGAGTATTTAAAAATTCTCTAGGCATCCTCAACCAAGCTACAATAAACCAAATATGCTTCAAATAATGAATAGGTAAGTGATCCGGCACAACCAGACAGTGGAGTGAAAGGGAATGGATTGTCTGTCCATGTAAGATCATGGGAACCTGAAAGTAGTTTCAACAAATTACAAACTCTGTTAGATATGGGTGTCATGTTAAAAAAGTCACAGTTCAAGTGTCAGTAAATACACGAGATATCAAGGTTTAGGCAAGGAGTGGGATTACCAAGATAGCAGTGTGATTCTACAGTTGTTTTGAGATCACAGAACTATGCTCCATTCTGACTTCAATGCTAGTTAGGGTAATCAATAGGTGTATTAAAGTTTCTTATTTCAAAATAAAAAATAAAAAAATAAAACCTCAGTAGGCATGGCAAGTGTACTTGATATTAACTTCAAAAGTAAAGAATAAATCTGTTAACAAATTGAGTAAGATTTTACTAATAGCAGGGGTTTAACCTCCTGTTTACTGTGCTTGGGTCGTATCTGTGGCCAATGGGCTGTGAATGAAGCTAGCATGTATCATTTCCAAAAGAAAATGTAAAACATTTGGTCAGATTGGTGCAAACATGCTGGTTGTCTTGCTATTGCCCATACAGAGAAGCTCTGAATGATGTAGACTGTAAACAGAGCAAGTAAAACAAAGGAAATTTTGGTCTGCCTGAGTATGAATTCATGAGTAGCTGTTTATCAGATCTATCTTCCAACTAACTCTGATAATCATGGCACATTTGAAATAAAGGTATGCAGCCTAAACATTGGCTCCATTGAGCCACCAAGTTGAATTGACCAATACAGAAATTAGTCAAACAAGCTTAGTGTGTCTGTAGCAGAAAGCTAAAATAGGTTAACTAGGCATGGCATTCATGTAAGCAGCAATAAACACATCAGAAGCTATGATTAAGAAGCCTTACATTAAAATGGTGACCAAGCTATGTCACTCGTGGAACAGATAATATTCAAATTGCAAAGCAAGCCTGGGACAGTGGCTTTGAGATGAGCAATTTGAGGCCTTCTGAGGCTGTCAGAAATTTTAATCAATCCTTCAGGAAAAAGAATGTCCTATTCTAAATACTGCTGGTGTTGTGCCTGAGACACTCTGGTCTTGAGAAGACACGTTCACTATGCTTGGGTTTGAAGAACTGAGAGGAGATTCTGGATAGTTTGAAAGTAAAATGGCAAAGAATAAAATACTGCTGTCATCAGGCTTTCTCAATATTGGAAGGCTGATGATATTACATCTTCATAAAGGGAGAGAGAGAGAGAGAGAACTGAGAAGACTCCATAAAAACTAAGACTTTTGCCAAAGGGTTAGCCAGTAGTTTAGCTGACACGTCTGTGACTGACACCTCTCAATGGAACACAAAATGAGCCACAGGTGAATGGCCCACCTTGAGACACAGCGCCCGGTCAGCCTTGAGACTGACAAAGAGGCAAAGCAGAATGATTAAAAGGAAACAGCATTGCTTTTCTTCAGAAAGCTATTATCTAGTAAGAGAAAAAAAAAAGATAAGCATAGCAAACTTGTGAACTCTCTCAAAAAGTACTAGAATAGATTTTCAGAAAATTGGAAATGACGGGGATAAAAAATAGATTGTCTAATAAACTTCTTAAAATTTGTAGTTTCACAGTAGACAAGACCTGGGTGCCTTTCCCTAAGGAAACCTATGCTCAATGAGACACTTAAAACAACACTTGGCTTTCCAAAACTAGAATAGGAAAGAAGCAGACTGAATGTTGTCTGGCTTCAAAGTAAGCATATGACCCAACAGCGACCTTCTAGGTTGACCAGGACGACTAAAAGTAAAGAAAACGGGAAGATGAAGATAGCATGTCATGACTGGGGCCACAGTGAGTAAGGAATGTCTCTGAACTGAATGCACCAGTCCACAAAACACTCTTTTGTTTGGATGTGCCCTGCAATGAGAATAGCTGGATGCTGTTCTGAGCAGCTGTGAAGTTGACGGTTTCTTTGCAATGCATTATTCTCAAGAAAGAGATGGTGCTTCCTTATTTTTCCATAGTGTGTATTCAATAAGAGTTCATAATTAGAAAGAGCAGTGGACATGTAGGTTCTTTTTCCCACTTCTTCATTAGGAAAGACTACGTATTGCTGTTATTATCTTTCCTGTATTCATGCTGTGTAGACACACACACATGTACACATACATACATACCTAAGAATCGAGAAACTAATATTTTATTTCAAAATTGCCAGAGTTAAAATTTCACATGGTCCCACTTCAAAGTAAAGATCTATAGTCAATTAGTAACTGTTAAATAGAAAACTAGTCTGCTCCACTGACAGTCCCCTGATAGATTATGTAATCCCAGACATTCAGCTTTAGCATATATACATACAAAGAACATTAAACAGATACAGCAGGTTAAATACATTCATACATATTTATTTTATAAACATAATAATAATAAAGAAGAAAGATTCTGAAGTCAAGAAGGAGGACAGAGAAGAAATTGAAGGGAATAGAATCTGGATAGAAATGATGTAAATGCAGTGGTCATGTGCTAAATTTTCAAATAATAATGAAATCAATGTTTTTACAATGTGTCGTACTTGCATTAAAGAATAGGACTCACAGCTATTTAAAAACACTATCAATACACTGTTAGCTAATTAGATGCAGAAGGCCAAAATGTCTTTCCATATGTTTGTCTAAACAACATAGAGCAGCCTCTTAGATGCTGGATTCAATTTCCAAATTTTAAATTATTCAAGACGTTCCAGAGCTTTGTAATAAATAATATAGAATCACAACGTTTCTTCAATGCTGATGTGGAAATGAAGGTGTTTCTCTTTTAACATTAGGTGTTAGTGTAAAAATGAATTTGATTATATTAGCAAAATGTTAATATTAAAAATCAATACCACCCCCCCCCCAGGAAACACACCTCATCTCCGCCAGTTGTAAGGGATGTCACCACTCTGAGGGAGTGAGTTCAGAGCTCAGAAGTAACTGAGTCCAGGGGTCATGAGGATAAAGGAAGGTGGTATCATGAGGAAGAGGTAGGTGAATTTCTTATTAAATAGAAACAGTCAACTTAAATTTTGGTGACTAGAAGACAGCCCTAGTACAAGGGTGGCTCTGGTAGAAGTACGTATGAAGAGGAGTGATAGGGTCCGACATCATTTTCCTTTGCTGTGCTGTAATGGCTAGTGTAAGCTGTGTGCAACTGCAAGATGGGTACTCTTTATCCCTGGGTGGCTACATGGAACATAGACCACATCCTCCCTTCCAGCTGTCCTCAGGTATGTAGCAAGAATATATGTCCTAATTCATTCTGGTATTTTTGTAAACCATTTGGGAGATGTTGAAAAGACTAGCAAAAATGTACACACACACACACACACACACACACACACACACACACATACACACACACACACACACACACACACACAACAAAAACAAAAACAAAACAACTACACAACATAGTGACTGGAGGGCCACAATACACAGATGTCTACTCAAAATGGCTCTGAGGCTCACAACAATAATTGCTTTACATGTTTCAGTGTCCTGAGATGGGGCAGACAGCATTGCACACTGCAGTGGTTTGATAAGAAATGCCCTCAATAGGCTCAGGTAGTGAGCACTTGGTCTGCAATAAGTGATGCTGTTGGGGTAGGCTGTGAATCCTTGCTGAAAGAAATACATCACTGAGGGTAGGGTATGACAGTTCATAGTCTCACTCCACATCATCCACTGATTTGTGGTTGTTATTGCTGTGACCCCTCACCTCCCTGTGCTTTTCCCACTGTCATAGACTGTCACAGAACCACAACCAGAAAGAACTTTCTAGAAGTTGATAGCAGTATACCACAGCAATAAGAAGTAACTAAAAAGAAAGACAGCACATTCCTGAAACATTTCCACTCCACACCAGAAATGTGAGTGGTATGGTCATAAACCAGGCTTATGAAGTGACTGATAAAAAACATGAGGAAGACAATTCATGATGCGTGCCACAATTCACACACCCCATATCTGCCGCCATCTTAACTTTTAGGCTAAATCCAACACTTATCAGTAAGTCTCTGCTAATAGGGATCTATGCAATTTGCTTCTTTCATTTGGTTTCAATGTTTTCTCATGTGAATAGGTAGTGTAGGAGAAGGTCGGCAACCACTGTCTCTTGGGGAAAACACTGGTTTTTATGAGGTTGGTGAAGAGAATATTTTGTTTCATTTTTCTGCCTCTGCAACTGGGACTGTGTGTTAGTTTCATTTTGATAGATGACAAAGAGATGTACAAACCACAAGATATATTTTTTTAGAACATACTTGATGGAATCAGAGACCTTTTGCCCTTTTATATACTTCCTGGAAAAGTCAAATCAGACAAATGTAGTAATTTGGTTTCCCCAGACTTTGTTAAAGGAGCTAGGTCTGAGAGACAAAGCTGTATCTGGTTTCTTTGTTCTCTGTTATGAAACACAATCATAAGACAACTTCTTAGATCAAAGGCTGCACAAAAGATGACATATCTGGTTTTCCTTCATAACAGATTTTCTGCTATGGTATAGATAATATATACAGTCAGAACGAAATACGTAAAGTCTTGACAAGTTAACACCACAAAGCTGCATTCTCCAAAGATTTATTCTGTTCCCAAAATTTTCTCAGGAGCAATAATTCTCCTGTTCTTAAGAACTAAATTACAGGGGGGAGGAATTAAAAAACATATCTCAAAGCTTCCCATTTGCTATTCCTGAGGTCTAAAATCAGAAAATAGAGGTGTTAACATATGTGAGATGCTTCCGGTGGTCTAATAATAGTTTGCTGTTCGAAGGTCTGATAAAATTGTAGTTACAAACGGGCGTCAGGGAGAATTGTTGATGAAGTTTTCTTCCCTATCTGCTTACCTTTAAAATTTTAGCCTGTATGAACATGATAGCGTAAAAATGTACTTTATTTAAAAAGTAAAGGAAATGAAAGACAAATGAAATTATTGAATGAGGCATGTTGGAGTGCTGAACGACCCTCATGCATGCAGTCCATGAGCTTCAGTTGCTCCTAGATCCCCAACAATCCTCCTGGCTGGAGTGACTAGAGGACACATCTTTGGCAAAGCATCAAACTTGCCATCCTCAGTGAGTCAGGACTTGCTCTAATGCCACCATTTCTTGCTCGTGCCTCTATCTTGCAGTAATTTCCTCTCTCCATCTGTGTGTGTCCTAAAACACTAGTTACACACTTACTGGATGTTTCCCAGATGTCAAACATTATTTCGTTTGCTTGTGCTAGACAATTTGAACTTCTGTAAATGATTGTTCCATTACCCCAAAACTGAAGTGGTAGCCTTGTATCTGCAGGAAATCGACTTTCAGACTTCCACAGACACTGAATCGCAAAGGAGCCCAAAAATGAGGGCTGAGAAGGTGGCTCAGTCATAAGTGTGAGGACCCAAGTCTATTCTCTAAAACATCTAGGAGTTACATCACCTGTAATTTCAGTTCTTGGGAGATATAAACTGGGGAATTCCTAGAGATTGTTGGTCAGCTTTAGCATGTGAGTTTGTGACACCGAAGCCAGGAAAAGACTCCATCTCATAAAAACAGGGCAGATCGCCCTACCAAATTAAACCACAATCGTGCATGTGCTTACACAAAGGCAACGGACAGTGTATAAATGTACACAAGTGTAGCTCCACACACAACACATGAAACACATATACAAAATAGCCATGTGTCATGTAACTTATGCATGTCCTTCCATAAATTTCAAATTATCTCTAAATTTCTTATGTCTAACTTAATGTAAATGCTGTACAGTTACATTATTTAGGAAAAACAAGAAGTCAGTACACTGTAGTACAGATGCTTTATGAAAGCAGATATCGTATCCATTCATACTTGCTAAATCCATGCATATAGAGCTCACGTGCACAATGGACTGCTCTTCTGTCCATTTGATTGTCACCTAAGAAATATGGTCATCAAGTGCAGAGTCATACACTTGCTGAGGTTGTACACCAAGCCAATGGCTAAGCCAGTCTGTTGAGTCAGTGGCTTTACCCAGTTTTTTCCATTCAGCATCTCATCATACTGCCCAAGGTAAGTCAATATTAGAAAAATGTTCTGTCCTCTACAAAACAAACAGCAACAAACTAACACATACCAATCCAGGGAAGGAAACGGATAACTTTCCGTTTAATCTTCAAGATTAAATAACATTCCGGATAATCTTCAAGAATTTTATGCTGCCATTTTTCAAACTTCTCAGGCAGAAGAAGAACATGAAAAATGAAATAACTAGAATGGGAACAGAAAAGATTGAGGCAAGGTGGACAAGGGGTTTAGAAAAGCCTCAGGGAGAATTTCAGAAAGATGGTATTCAAGTCAGCAAGAACAACTTATCACTGGTTCACTTCTGCATCTATCTGTGAGGACAGTGAGTAGAAGTTAGGTAGGTTGAGAAAAACACTGCATGAGAACTTGCAGGGGGAAAGGGGAAAGAAAGGAAATAAATTAAACAGAAAAATATAGGAAAATGCCAACAGAGATGGTCCACTCTGAGATTTAAAGAGCAGCTTTTTGTAAGCAAAAGAGAGAAAGGAAATCAGTTGAAGGGTTCATCTATGGGACAAGCCTATAATTATTGATACCTGTTTTTCTTTCAGAGCCCCTTCAATCTCTGGGGTCACTGATGTAGTCTAAGATGAGTATCTCTCAGGGAACCTGAGTGTTTAGTTCTATACAGAACGCTTTATTCTATGTAACTCTCAAAGTATAGTCATACTCTATTGCTTGCCCATGGTCTATGCATTTATTGATATATTATAGGGGGTTCGATTATATTTTTGCTTCAGAGAGACATTACCTCACCATTTCCAAATAGCATTTATGACTTTAAAAGAGTGAATAGCTCCTTGTTACCAGACTATCAAATACTTCACTTGAGAAAGTGAGGTTTAAATCACAATTTTGTACATAATCAGAGCAAATTATAAAAAAGACATTACCATATAAAACTGAATAGGACATTAGCTGATGGCTTCCAGAGTAGTATTTTAAACTACATTAAGTTTTTCAAATGTATTAACTATATCTAAAAAGTTATATTGAGATTCTAATTGCTTCTCAAAAGAACAAAAACTTTGAAACTTATCAAAGGCCTCTAACTACACATTCAATTAATTTATTTTTTGCTGCATTTGAGTGAGAAAGTAAAAACCGGTTGATTCTCTTTTCCCAGATAAAGCAGTCATACTTACCCACAAGTGGGCAATATAAAGACAGTTAATGCCATTGGAGCATTCAGTCTCTCTCAAAATGTCTTCATTAAATCTGGCCTCTCTAAGCCTGGGGAGCAAGGCTAAAGAGGAGGGGTTTGATGACCCAGGATAGGGGAATATTAGACCACTGAGGCAGGGAGTGGGTGGGTGGTTGGGTTGGGGTTGCCTCATACAGGCAGGGGAAAAGAGAAGGGTACAGGGGGCTTGTGGAGGGGAAACTAGGAAGGGGGATACTAATTGAAATGTAAATAAATAAAATAACCAATAAAAATGAAAATAAATAAACACATATCTAAAAAGAAAAAATAGAACCTTATCATTTCTTTGAGTGATTTAAATAAGGATGGCATCCATAGGCTAATCATATGGCTTTTCAAATATTGGAACTCTTTGGGAAGGATTAGGAGGTGTGACCTTGTTAGAAGAAGTAGGTCACTAGGGATGGGCTTTAAGGTTTCAAAAGCCCATGTCATTTTCAATTAGCTCTTTTTTTTTTCTCTACTTTGAGCTTATGGTTCACAGGTAAGTTTTCAGTTAATGGTCCTGCAGCATGCCTGCCTTTCTGCTGCCATGCTCTGGGCAATGATGCTCATAGAGTGACCCTCTGAAACCATAAGGCCAAAGTAGCAGCTTTCTTTTATAAGTTGCTTCAGTCATAGTGCTTTGTCACAGCAAAGCACACAGCAATGAATCTCAACAAGACAGCTACCTTAATAAATTTTATCTTACATTTTGTTATGAAAATTATTTGTACTATGATTTAGGTCTTGTGCTCAGTAAAAGTGATAGCACTCTTTGGCATTGGTTTATATTTATTCTTAACTGGAACACTACAACTGCATAAACATACAGGGTGTAGTTCACTATTTGGATGCATATGAAGAGTACAGGTTGTGTGGTGATTCAAATAAAATGACTAGCATTTCCTTTGTCTCACATGTTCTATAAGCAGTTTTAAAAATCTCTTCCTCAAAATTTTGATTGTGAGCCTAGCCTCTGTGGAAGAGCCCTGCAGAGATATACCAGGCTAGGGGCAAACACAGAAAGAGCCTTCATCCTCTTAGAAGAGAACGGAAGGGTAAATGGTAGAAGACATTGTAACAAGAAGGACTGGAAAGATGAGTGGCAGAGATCCAGATGTAATGCGATTAAATAAATTAATGAGAAAAAATCTTTTCCTTTGTAGATGAACCTATTTTTTTTATTTTGATCAAATTTATTTATCCATTCATTTATTTCAGCCAACTCTTTCCAGGCCTGTTCCCCACATTCTTCTGTATGTGTGTGTGTGTGTGTGTGTGTGTGTGTGTGTGTGTGTGTGTGTGTGTGTGTGTGTGTGTGATAAGACTATGTGTGTAGTGTGTGTGTGTGTATGTGTGTGATAAGACTATGTGTGTAGTGTGTGTGTGTGTGTATGTGTGTGATAAGACTATGTGTGTAGTGTGTGTGTGTACAACTAGTATTGCCTATATGCCTGTGTCTATGACCTAATGTATTATGGGAAGCCTAACAAAAACCACACTCCTGAAGAAAACTGACTGTTTTCATCCAGCAGTTAAAAACTGCCTATAGCTTCTTATACCTCTCTTAATTTTCAAAGACATCCCAGTATCTATATTTATTAGTTGATGTTCGTTATGTCTCACTAAAATCTAATATGATTTTAAATTTTCTTCATTCTTATGAAAGCTAAGACTCAGCAAGAGACCTACAGCATTATGTTGATAAGAGAAATTGGCATAGCATAGTCAAGAACAGTGAATACTAAAAAGGCTTTTTATACAGTAATCCTTTACATTTTAAGAGCTTATCTTTTGTTATTTTCAAGGTGTGTGTGTGTGTGTGTGTGTGTGTGCGTGCCTGTGTTTGGGTGTCAGTGGAACTTATAGGAATAGATTTTCCTGGACCTAGTATTATAGCTGTCCCTTAGTTGCCTAATATGTGTGCTGGGGCATGAATTTGGGTCTTCCTGAAAAACAATATGCTCTCTTAAATTCTAAGCCATTCTTCAGCACCTTCATCACTTTTTAATTCTTGCACCATTTTAAATCACAACTGGAAATTAGGGACATGGACGTGAAATGGAGAAACTGTCATTCTAGTTATAGACATTTAAGAAAGTCTATCACTCCTAATCTGGAAAGACTTTCAGAAATCATTGAATCCATCATTATTTTGGTTTAGCTACATAGAGAACATTTGATATGACATGTCCAGCTGAAGTTTGAATGACTAATCCACTGCTAACAGAACAGAACATGCAGTGTGAGACCAAAACTCAGGCTCCCTATGTTGCTTCACATTCCTGTGTCTAAGTTCATATTTTTTTTATATCTTTTCTGCTTTCTGTCTGTGGTCTCTCTGTCACTTTAGGTCCTACATTGGTTTCTGTTGTTGTAATAAACACCATGAGAAAAATCAACTTGAGAAAAAAAGAGAAAAGGTTTCATTTAGTTTATGAGTTACTTGTCCTGGTTGAAGGAAGCAGGGCAAGGGCTCAAGGCAAGAACGGACAGAAGCATATCCCATCAAAGAAAGATGGTTACTGGCAAGCTCCTGGTTTGCTTAGTTTCTTATGTGGTCCATGCCTACCTACAAATAGTTAACTCTGATGGCACTGAGCTTGGCCCTCCTTCATCAACTAGTGATCAAGAAAACACTCAGTGGCCAATGTAATGGAGACAATTCCTTACCTGTGATTGCCTCTTCTCTAGTATGTCAAGGTGACAAAAATTAATCTGCATGCCTACTAATTTGTTAGCTCTTAGTATAGCTAGTAAACACTTCATGAAGCACTACTTTGTGCTCAGGACAATGCAGAAAATGTGTCAGGTCATCAGCATTTGTAGCTGGCCACACACTGAGATGAAACTCTGTGGACCTTGTCCAGCTCTGTGTCTCAGTTCACATCTCTCCAAGGACTTGCACTGAGCACCTCAGTTCACTATCCCAGGCTGACATTTTCGAACTAACAAAAAAGACTTCAAGTCTCTCAGATCTGAAACCTCACTAAAATCTAAATGCCTACTCCTGCTTTTCCGACGGTTTTTGAAAGATTATTCTTTATTTATAGGCATGCAACAAAAGGAGAGAAAAGATTAAAAAGTCACGTTGAGTGCCTACTCTTGCAAATTGATAAAAGCTCATTTCTACTTCTAGACAACAATAGCTGGTTCACCAGGACAGGCTTTCAGCTTTTGTAACTTTCTTTTGTGTAACAACTGCCAAGCAGTGGGGTCTAATGATCTACAGAGCTCTGAATCTCACCTTACTTCCTGATTGCTGTTTCCTTGTAGCGATGCCATAGCAACAAATGTAACTACAGCAGTAGCAGCTTCCCACAGCAAGCTGCCTCAACGAAAATATTCCTATTCCTTTTAGAGGAGGAAATATACTTTGAGGACTACTTTGTGATAAGTTGATAAATACTTTAACAGTGTGATACATCCATATGTTAAAACACAGAATTAACCTAGGGACATAGAAAAAATAAAAATGACTAAAATATTTAATTTATTTGCTTTTGTTAATGTTTGTGCATTTTAAATTTGGTGTGTGTGTGTGTGTGTGTGTGTGTGTGTGTGTGTGTGTGTGTGCATGTGTGTGTATGTGTATCTACAGATGAAGTGGGATTAATAGAATTAGTTGGATTAGTTGGCTGAGGGAATCTGGGAAGAGTTGAGGGAAAAATTATTGGAATTTTTTATTGGAAAAATTCTAAAAATAAAATTGGAAAAATAATGTTTAAAATAACCATAAAGATGAAGAAACAAAACAGAGATAACTTGGAAAACAGGAGACTAGGGGGAATTGGAGGCAGAAGTGCGGTTGTGCTTTTGAGATGTTTGACATTCTGAACTCAGCAAATCCAGCTCAGAACTAAGGTCTCTTTGACCTGCCCAAAAACCTTCTGAGCTCAGACCCTCTTCTATCCTTTGTCTTCTTCAAAGCACAGAGACTCTGAAGTCTCTTTATCTAACTGTGGGTATTTCCTTTCCTGAAGAAATGCCATTGTCACGATTTCATATTAACCAGGGAATTTTAACAAGAGACACGTAAAAAGTCAAGCATCACATCTAAGCCCCAGAATAAGGCAGTTTCTAGTTTTAGGTCCATTCACTTCCCCTAAAATATAAATTACTTCCTTTTTAGCCTTGCCTATGGTAACTTTGTTGTCTCTCCCTCATGAAAAAGGCTTTTTGTTTTTGTTTTTCAGGCAAGATTTCTTTGTGCAGCTGTTATAGAATTCACTTTGTAAACCCTGATAGCTTGGAAGTCTGAGATCTACCTGACTCTGCCTCCCAAGTGATGGAATTAAAGGCATACACCTGCATTGTCCTGCATGAAAAGGTTTTAACCCTCAATAGTGTACACTTTCTTAGACATTCTATTTTGTATGGCTCTTGTACAAATGTACACATCAAATGCATTATTCTGTAAGCCTTCAGAAACAATCTTTAAACTCCACAACTGTGACTAAGACAACCTAGAGATGGTCATTCAGAAACAATTCTTATGTCTTTGTAAATACCAAGGTTGGAACCTGTGCTGGATTGAGTTACCAGAAAAGAAAAACTTTGATTGACAGATTGCCTCTTTCAACCTGTTGGTAAACAACCCTGGGGTGGGGGAGGGGCATCTGCTCAACTTTCTTTCTTATACCACCCAGAACTGCCTGCCCAGGGGGCACCATAACAAGCAGTGCCACCCAGTGCAGGTGACCCTTTATGGTATAGGAAAGCAAGATGAGCAAACCATGGGGGACAAGCCAGTAAGCACTGTTCTAGCCTCTGCTTCAGTTCCTGCCTCCAGGTTTCTGCCCTGAGTTCCTGCCCTGACCTTTCTTTGTGGTAGACTGTAAGCTATATGATAAAACAAAGAAACAAAGATAAAACAAACAAAAGAACAAAACTTAAACCAAACTCATTCTTCCCCAAGTGTCTTTCACCCATACTGTTTAGGCCAGTAACAGAAGGGAAACTAGAACAAAACCCAAGCTGTAGTACATGCAAAGCATTGTCGTGGGTTTTATCTACAAGTATGCAAAGAATCTTGGGAAAACAATTGACATGAGGTGTGTAAAATAAGCAAGGTACCTTGGATCCATTTCTTTTCTTTTTTTTTTTTTTTCCTTATGTACTAGAAGTTTTATTAAACCAATCGAAACACTTTTACAATGCCGCACAGCTGAACCATCACTTCTGGTGAGAAAGAAACCATGGCTTCAGGTACATATAGCTTAAGTTTAGCCATACAGCATCATAAATACTTCAGCATCTCCAGGGACTGAAAACTCAACAAGAGGACTCTTTCCGAACCTCTTTTATGAAAGGTACTTCTTCAATTCTTAGACCACCTCTTGAGGCTCAGGAAATTTGACCTTTCATTGAGGGCTCTTTTTCCCCCCCTTTTTTTCACTCTTACAACTTTATTTTTTAAAAAGAGGGATACATATACAGATTTTTAAAGGCATTTTGGCATAACATTATATGAATATTTTTGTCAGTACTCAATTCTTTTAGAGGTTTGATAGAATGCATTGAAATCCCACTAGTTACCATAAGAATAAAGTACATTTAGGACAAAATGTAACATTGAAAGAGTTTTCTTGGTGAGTATAGATTAAGCATAATGATCTTTGAATAGGAATATTTGCCACAAGGCTATATTCTTAGCTCTTGGATTGTTAATGATTTAAGGTCCAGGTGTACCACACTTTGAGAGGGTGCTATACATTTTTTTTCCTAAGAAGGACTGAGGCTTTCATTTTTTGGCCTTTGTTTTTCTTGAGATTCATATGGCCTGTGAGTTGTTTCTGAGGTGTTCAGAGTTTCTGGTGTTAGTATCCAATTATCAGTGACTGCATATTATGTCTGTTCTTCTGTGACTGGGTTACCTCACTCAGGATGATATTCTCTAGATGCATCCATTTTCTTAGGAATTTTATAAAGTCATTGTTTCTGGTGGCTGAGTAGTACTCCAGTGTGTAAATGTACCACAATTTTTGTATCCATTCATCTTCTGAAGAACATCTGGGTTCTTTCCAGCTTCTGGCTCTTATAAATAGGGCTGCTATGAACATTGTGGAGCATGTGCCCTTCTTAATACCAGTGCAGAGCTTAACACGGCTCTTGTCTGGGCGCAGCAGCATCACCTCACGTCGAAGCTGCCCCTCCCCGGCTTGGACAGTTCACTTGTGCAGGGAGCTCTGGGGTCTCCAGTTGCGGAGCCTGGCTCAGGGCATCAGCATGGCGGCCATAGATACAGCAGCTCGTACAATGATCAGTGTCCACGGCCACGTCCTCTGCTAGTTTCTCATGCTTGTCCACTGTCTCTCGTGGCCCCAACCTTATGCTTTCTTCCGAGAGGGGCCCTGGCAAGGATCTCGGGATGGAGTGTTGGTCGGATCGGATTCATTTCTTAAATCCACACAGTGGGTCAAAGATCCCAGATATATACTCTATTCAAGGATAAATATGAGTTGAGAATTAGAATTTCTTTCTCTAGAATTAGGACAGATTTGGGACAAAATAGACAAATTAGGATACAAGATGATATTAAAATATCTTCTTCTATCATATCTTTTCTAACTTAGGTCCAAGCGCTGCTTTCTCTGTTGTTCACTTTTGTTGGATCAGGTACAACACGCAACAGTGCGACGGAGCACAGGAGACAGTGAGAAGCGGAAGACACACCCCCAATAGTGTTTGGTTACTGGGTTTCCAAGTAAGTTTCTCTGCATTCGTTTTTATTCTATTTCAGAGTTATTTCAGAGATAGCAGGGGCTGGGAATGTAGCCTGGCATGTGAGAGAGTTTAGCAAACATATGAAAAAAGTATAAATTCAATTCCTGTCATTACTGAATGAGGAAGAGAGAGGGGGGAAATAGGAAGAGTGGGAGAGAGAGGGAGAGGGAGGGTAGGGGAGAGAGGAAAGGGAAAGGGGGAGGGGGAGAGAGAAGAAGAGAGAGAGAAATTCCAGTATATTTTTGCCAGTTATATTGTCTATATAGAATGAATGTGAGGTATCAACTTGAGGTCATTGATGACTTTTATTTATTTGCTCTTGTCTTTTGAAAACTTACCAACAGACCAGAAAAAAACAACCCAACCAAAACATTAAAATGAAGCTGGTAATAGGAAGGTTTGGCATATTCACAAATTGGCAGGGATGTTTAGTTTGTTTGTTTTTTGTTCAGGATTTTCTGAAATAACTTTCATCACAACAGCCTCTGGCTATTAACACTGGAAAAGGAAGAAAAATAGTCAGTGTTCTGGAAATCTATTAGAATTATAAAATGCACTATTTTCAAAGACTCTGGGCATATGTACAAAATAAGCATGTGAGTTTGCTCCTGGGGAAATTATTTTACAAAACCTCTATCTAATTATAATCTCTCAGGTAGCCAGGATAAGCCCTGATAAGGGATCATTATTGCCTAAGACCCCACAAAGCTGTTGGTTTTTTACTGTAATGAGTTAAGATACATTACAAAGCTTTAGACAAAACTCCATCAGAAACACTCAACTCTGTTTTGTGAAATAGGTTTCTGTGACACATGAAAATGCGTTTGGACTTTCATCTCTCCAATTTCCTGCTGTTAATAGACGCCTTAAACTTGAGGAATCCTTAAGTACTATGATGCTAGAAACATCTGAACATCTAAATTGTGTCTTTGACTCTGATTTCTGACTGAGAAGTTTCTAAAAACCTTTTGAAATACCTATAGAGATGAAATTTTGATATGCTAATGATATTACTAGTAGCATATCTGGTAGCGGCAAAAGAAGGGCTGATCACAAAAAATGCCATGGCATTATTAGAAGGTGGAGTTTCCTTCCCTTCTCCTAATGGAAGGATGTATCCTGCTTCCTTGAACACTCAAGCTTCGCGGTCATCTGAATGGTCAAAGGATATTGATGAAGTATACACTTGGACTTTGTTATGGAGTTTTTGAAGCTTTGGTAGGTGTATAGTCATCAAGTCAGAACTCAATGATTCGATCCCTGTACCTGGCAAGATTATATTTCTTCTTTGAATTTGTGTTGAATTAGCTTTTGCCTTTGTATTTCTGAATAAATATTTAAGTATTCTCATTTCCCATAGAAAATGTACTGATGATTTCATCATTATTGAGATGAATCTACTGAATGGTTGGAGGTTAATAGTTACCTATACAATTCAGAGTCCTTTCGACTCATGAGCATATATGTGTTTATTTCAGCTCTTTTCATTTATTTCAGTGATATTATCTTCCTTCTAGAAGTCTTGCCTGCCTTTCTTAGATTTATTGCTGCTTACTAGGTATTTCTTTCTAATATAAATGCCAGGGTTTTATTTTTATTTTATTTTCCATTTGTTGCTGCTATATAAAAGTAAAATTAACTTTTATGCCCATCATTTTCAGCCAACGTCTACGCTCTAGTATCTATATAAAGTTTCTTTTTTGCATAAAAAGAAAGATGTTACCTACTAGATAAATATGACATAGTTATAATTGTATTTCTCAACTACTTTAAGACATAACTGACATGAATATTTGTTTGCTTGCCTTAATATTGTAAATAAAATCTCTTGTGTATTGTAATAGTGACTTGGCCTCCAGACAAGATCATGTTATAAATATTTCACAACATTAAGTATTACATTCGTGGTAATTTTTCCTCAATAGGTTTTACAAATATTTAGTTATATAGACATCCATTCAGTTTATTATTACCATAATTTCTAGATTTGTTTTATCCAGAAGCTCTTCACTTTATGATGGGTGTGCCTTCATAAACCCAACTTTAGTTCAAAAATATTTTAAGCTGGAGATATATTTAAAATCTCTAACCTTGTGAATATTACACTGACCCTAGCCTGTATTAAACACACCCAGAACCTGAGAGGATACCTATAAATATTATCTAGCATAATGACTATTTTATAATATAGAGTTGAATAATTCAGCTTATTTAATATTGTATTGAATATAAAAAGCAGAACAGTTGAAAAGATAAACCTGATAATAAAGCTAAAAACTATAAACAAATGGATTGATAGTTTTGATAGGTATAATAGTCTTGGGTAGTATCTGTGGTATTTCTCAATTTGAAAATCATCTCTCTGGAATCTTTTGGTTTTCAGCCTTCTTTGAAAAATAAGTAATATTCTAATGGACCTACCTATGTCTAAAACTTTGTCTCTTTTTCTTGGAGATTTTAGTATCTTTGCTTTGTTCTGTATATTTAGTGTTTTGATTATATTTATAGAAGGTAGTTTCTTTTCTAGTCTAGTCTATTTGATATCTTGAATGCTTCTAGCACCTTGATATATAACCATTTCTTTACAGTTTTCTATGGTTTTATTTAAAATATCTTCTGTGCTTTTGACTCAGTTTTCTTCTCCTTCCTCTATTCAGATTACTCATAACTTTTGTCTTTTCACAGTGTCTTTAATTTTCTGGCCACTTTGTGCTGAAGACTTCTTGGATTAAATATTATTTTTGACTGAACTATTCAATTTTTTCTGCTATGACAGCAAGAATGTAAATTTTCTCTTCTACTTCATTCAGTCTGTTAGTGAGGCTTATCTCTGAAAAATTTTTTGACTTCTTGAATTTTTTTTCTTTCAAGTTTTATTTTAGTTTGGCTTTTCTTTAAAGGTGCTAATTCTTTGTTAAGTTTTATGTTCATATCTTGAATTATGTCTATAATGTCATATATGGTGACTGACACACAAAGAGACTCACAACCGGACAATATGTGGTAAGTGTAATATATGGGGCATCTACATCACACCTCCCCCCACAAGGCTGAAAGATCTGTGTGGAAGAGAAGACAGAAAGATTTTAAGAACCAGCAATGGTAGAGAACTCAAGGAAACAACACTTTTCAGACACAACAGGGCCAATGTACATAAGAATTTATAGACACTATGTCACTGTGTGCAAGCCCTACACAAGTTTAAGCCAGACAAAATCCCAACATGGAAAAGCTATGCTCCATGCTCAGGAAAAGCTGGCCAACAAAAATTTACTCCTAGGGCAGGGGTGTCTTCCTTTGTTTGTTTGTTTTTATTTTGTTTAGTTTTTGTGGATATTTTTTGGCATTTTGTTCTTAAGAGAAGTAAAGAATATTAAATGTGGTGGTTAGGGTTGGAGGAATTTGGGAATATAAGCTTAACACATAGTATAAAATATATTAAATATATAAAATAACAAGGGTTAAAACAATTTTTGCCACACTTACTACATCATCATTTGCATATTTCCTTATGCTGTGTCATTAGCATTGAACCTCCATCAATTTTTAAATATTCAATCGTTCAGTAAATGATACAAAATATTATTTATTTGTGAATGTGACACTTGCATGCCAAATCAATACACACTAAAAATAGAATAAAAGAAATAAGTAATAGTGGGTAACCACCTTGTCTAACACCAGATTTTCCAGTCACCAAGCTTTTTCAGATGCCTTAATGGTTCTGGCTCCCTTGGGAATTCCTGAGGGATTAACTTAGTTAGTTTGAGCAATTTCATGTTCTCTGAAAACTTTCTCAGTCATGTTAATGTGACCTGGGACAGAGACTGCTAGTATCCATTTTTTCTTTAGTTATTAGAAGCTGAATCCCCTTCCTAATAGGCATCAGCAAGGTATATCATTACCCAGATATAGATTACATTCTTCTACCTTCTTTGTAGTCAAGTGTGACTGCTTGATTAATTTCTGGTCAGTGATATTTGAAAGAAAATGATAGTGTGATCTTTGAAATCATGTCCTTCAAGAAGGATGGTGTTTGGTTTTTTTTTTTGTTTACTGACCAAATGCTTTATTACCTAACAAATTCAGTCTTTTCTAAGATATTACCTTTTAAGCTTCACAAAACATTCTTTTCCCCCAGCTCACCAAAGTTCTTATAATCAGCTGAAAATGACAGTTTTTAAGTATACCAGCCTAGCTTGTACAAAACTTAGAAGAATTTCTTGAGTTTTATTTCTGTGAAGTTGATTGTTTCTAGTTACCTAGAAAATGAGTACAATGAAAGAGTTAATGAAGAGTGAGAAATGGTTGTTTCTTGAATACTCTGATGTTCATTTGCAGGATTATTTTTCTTAGCTAAAGGAAGGTATCTATCTATCTATGGACTGCAATTCGAACTTTGAATTTTACTGTGTTAAGGCTCTGATAGAGCCTGACCAATATGGATTCAGATGTAAGCAGCCCAACATAGGACTGAACAAAAGAACTCCAATGTAGAAGTTAAGAGAAGAACTGGCTGAGCTGAAGAGGTTTGCGACCTCATAGTAAGAACAACAATATCGGTTACAGAGCGGAGAGAGTGAGGAGGCTGCGTCTGGCTCCCGCTCTCACAGCCATTGCAGTCCATTGAGCTCCATAGAGACAGCGCCGGGGCGAGCGAGAGCCGACAGGCACTGGGCGACTCTGTGCCTTGCGGAGGAAAATCAACTAAACATGAACAAAGGAGATCCTAAGGAGCCGAGAGGCAAGATGTCCTCATATGCATTCTTTGTGCAAACCTGCCGGGAGGAGCACAAGAAGAAGCACCCGGATGCTTCTGTCAACTTCTCAGAGATCTCCAAGAAGTTCTCAGAGAGGTGGGAGACCATGTCTGTGAAAGAAAAAGGGGAATTTGAAGATATGGCAAAGGCTGACAAGGCTCGTTATGAAAGAGAAATGAAAACCTACATCCTCCCAAAAGGGGAGACCAAAAAGAAGTTCAAGGACCCCAATGCACCCAAGAGGCCTCCTTCGGCCTTCTTCTTGTTCTGTTCTGAGTACCGCCCAAAAATCAAAGGTGAGCATCCTGGCTTATCCATTGGTGATGTCGCAAAGAAACTAGGGGAGATGTGGAACAACACTGCCGCGGATGACAAGCAGCCCTATGAGAAGAAGGCCGCCAAGCTGAAGGAGAAGTACGAAAAGGATATTGCTGCCTACAGAGCTAAAGAAAAACCTGATACAGCGAAAAAGGGGGTGGTCAAGGCTGAAAAGAGCAAGAAAAAGAAGGAAGAAGAAGATGAGGAGGAGGATGAAGAGGATGAGGAAGAGGAGGAAGAAGAGGAAGACGAAGATGAAGAAGAAGATGATGATGATGAATAAGTTGGTTCTAGCGCAGTTTTTTTTTCTTGTCTATAAAGCATTTAACCCCCCTGTACACAACTCACTCCTTTTAAAGAAAAAAAATTGAAATGTATAAAAAAAAAAAAAAAAAAAAAAAAGGACAACAATATCAACCAACCAGAACTTCTACTTCTTGCCAATGTTCTCAGGGTCTAAACCATCAACCAAAGCTTACACATGGTCTTATCATGCATCATTGGGAGGGAAGCAAGCCCCTTAGTCCTATGGAGGCTTGATGACCCAGGGTTGGGGAATTTTAGGGTGCTGAGGCAGGACTAGGTGGGTCGTTGAGGAAGCACCCTAATAGAGACAGCAGAAATGAAAGGGAGTAGAAGGTTTTTGGAGGGGAACCTGAGAAGAGGGATGACATTTGACATGTAAATGAATAAAATTATCAATAAAACTGAAAAAATATGGTATTTGGGTTTTTCTTACTGTAAAATCATATTCTATATTGTGTTATGCCACTGAGTATTCAAACTTGTTCATGCTCTATCATACACCGTTTGAGGCATGGAACAAATAGCATTTGTGTTGTTGCTGGAAAAACACTGCTCATGCCAGCACTAAGTTGTAGGAGCTAATTTAAGACTTAGTGACAACACTAAAGATGTATGTAACAGCTTAGAAGAGTCTTAGATTTATTTTCTAGGCAAGACTGCTCCTTATTACTAAATGAACAGATCGCTCTTAATGAAAAACTAGAATCTCAATGTAATTCTTTGAAATTCTTTCTTGTGCATCTTCATGGCCACTGTGCTCACATGCATGAAGCCAGCAGAAGAGCTGACATCATAAAAGATCATTCATGGAGGACTTGATAGGCCATGTGTAAAGTCTAAGGTATATATGCTATTGCCATTTCTGTGATTAGGTATCAGTTACAGATTAGTGCTGTAGCTCAGTAGTAGAGAAGATGCAATGCTACTCTGAGGCTTTGGGTATACTCTCTATCATTGCATAGATAGATAGATAGATAGATAGATAGATAGATAGATAGATAGATAGATAGATGGATGGATGGATGGATGGATGGATGGATGGATGGATGGATGGATAGATAGATAGATAGATGTTAGTGGCACAGTATAATAGGAGAATTTAAATGCTTCCTAGCCACCTGTAGTCTAAGTACATATGAGTTGATACAGTGCGAAGATGGGAAACTGTAGCATATTTTACAGTGAACTTACTTTCTTGAAATGGATGCTACCCACATTGTTTATTTTATTCCTTAATCAGGATGCAAAGCATCTCATCCAATATGTCAATTTTTCTATTATCCATTAACACAGTGACATTCTGTATACAGCAATATTTGATAGTGTGTGTGTTTTGTGTGTGTGTGTGTCACTCTCTCAGTTTAAAGGTGCAATAAATGCCCTTGAACTTCCAAAAAAAGACCCTTTCAATCTTCAAGGTCTTAGGACTTCTTTTCAGCTTGCAACCATTCCATCAATGGATTAACTGAGAAACTGAGGACCTTTACTCAGAGGACTGGGAAAATGAGAACTGAAGTATCCATTACCTTTGGAAGGAATTCACCCTAACACTTCTGCAGTGGTTATCATTCTCCTGTGGTGAAGGAAGATCATTTGAACCGGGATTCTCACTAACCGAGTTGACAATGAAAACAAGTTAGCCTTGCTGAGGAATTCTGTCTTTTGTGTGCAGTTTTGGCCAAAAGGCATTTTTACCTCTCCCAGAGAACATGACATTTTACCATTTTGAAAATGCACACAATGAATGCATACAGCTTTAGGTCTACATTCACTGCAAATGGCACACATATGTTTTAACATAGCAGTTAAGTAGCATACCTGTTGAATGATAGTCTTTTTCCTGGGTAGAGGTAATACCTTAGATAGGAATTCCATAACAACCCAAAATTCAGATATCACTAACATCCAATTTGGTGGTAAAAAAATTTATTGGGACTACATACAGGAATATGGGTAGAGTTACTTACAGAAGCAAAATGACTCAAGAACAGCTGCATCATGGAAGCCTATCCCAGCGTGGGTGACAGTTCACAAAGGTGGAAACCAAAAGCACTCTGCACAGTGTAAAGGCAGCCCAACAGGTTGGAGTGTCCTTCCCAGGTGACTTGGCCATTCTGTGCCAATTCTAGACAGCAGCTAAAATGCCCTTTGCTTCCCCCAGCCAGGTCCAATACTCTTCTTTGCAGCCAGATTCTTTCTCTTCTGAAAGGTGGCTTACAGAAGTCTCTATAGCTTACTCTTTGGGAGGGAGGAGCCTATTGAATCCTGTGATTTTCAGGGTCTTTCTCAAACTATTTCTAGTTGTTCACTTTCTGTTAAAGAACTTGGCTGAAACATTCAACCTCGAGGAAACTGTTATACAACAATGCAGTCCACATAAAAATTAATGAAAGTAAAAGTTGAATGAAATCAAAGCTTCAAGGGCTAGAGAGAGATCTCTTGGCAGTTAAGAGCAATAGGCTCTCTTAGAGATCCATATTCAGTCCCCACCTACAGTGAATTATCCCCAAATGCCTGTAAAACCAGTTTCAAGTGACTCTATAACCTCTTCTAGCATGTACTAAAAGTCCATGTACATGGTACAAATAACATGAAGGTATAAATACATAAATAATGACAAAGATGATAATGACTATGGCAATGATGGTTATGATGATGGCGATGATAATGATGAAAATAGAATTGTGGTACCATAGTCTGTCTCCCAAAATATAGTAAAATAATTTAACCAATATTTTAGCCACTGCTAAATGTAGATGCTTCATATTCACAGATCCTTGTCATGTTTCATATAAATATAAACTGTTTAGTAACATTAAGTTAATCTCCCTTAATATTATAACGTAGAAATAAGAAGAAGGAGTAAGTTTCACATATGCAGAGTTTAGTGGTTTAAAAAAAAAAAGACCTCCACATTTCACAAAAGGAATCCGGAGCTTATAATTATAATTATAATTCATTCATTCAGTTAGTCAATAAATCTGTTGGGATCCTGTAGGACTGTGTTAATCAAAGTGTAGTCTGCAATGCAGCAATGCGGGCATCACTTTTAGCTTGTTAAGAATACACCACATTAGAATCCAATGCAGAGATCCTGAATTAGAACAGGACTTTAACAAGATCCCCAAGCGACATCCATACATATTACAGTCTGAGAAACCCAACACATCCAGAGAGAGGAAGGAGAGAGACAGAGACAGAGACACAGAGAGAGACAGAGAGAGAGAGAGACAGAGACAGACAGAGAGAGATTCACATTAGTAATCATTTCCCCAAGAGAAGGTTGGAATCGTGGAGGTTCTCAACTAGACTGAAGTAGCAATATCTGAAGATGTTAGGTAGACTGCTACTAAAAAGTTATTATTGATATCAAGTGGGTAGTGGCCCTAGACATTGCTAAATACATCTCCAATGTACCAGACAAAGAATTATCCCGTCCAAAACAGCAAGAGTATGCTATACAGGAACCAGGTAGTTGGTACAATTTGTGTTACATCACAGTGATATACAGAATACTGTTAAGACACGTTGCTTGGTGGGGCATAGTACCACCTGAAATGTCATAAACTGGAAGGATGACAAATGAGGACCATTGACTTCAGTGCCCGCATAGACTACACGATTATACTGTCAAAGAAGAAAGTTGAAAAGAAGAGCTCAGTAGGCTT
This sequence comes from Micromys minutus, assembly GCF_963924665.1. Lineage (NCBI taxonomy): Eukaryota > Metazoa > Chordata > Mammalia > Rodentia > Muridae > Micromys > Micromys minutus. The sequence continues at coordinate 26,096,321 of NC_137974.1, read as the reverse complement.
GGCACTAAGCATGTAAGTTCGTGTTTAGTGTAAGACTCTTGATATTCCAGTGTACCAGTATAGAAGCCACTCCAGTCATTTGGAAAACATTAATGTTGAGTTCCAGGGGATGCTAAGTGGCCTGTCTAGTTTTCTCCTTTATCTTCTTCATGATTCTGAATGTCCCTGCTCCCCAATCACCTGGACATTCTTCTCTCTTTAACTTATTCACATTACTTCCTGTTCACTGACCACCTTCCAGTCACCCCTCTCACAATATCTCCCTGCATCCCCCCCTGCTCTTCTCAGAGAGGGGGGTCATCTCCTAGGTATCCCCCCAACTCTGGCATTTTAAGTCTCTGTGAGGCTAGGCACATCCTCTTTGACTGAGGCCAGACAAGGAAGCCCAGCTGGAAGAACGTGATCCCACAGACAGGAAAAGAGCTTCTGAGGTAGTTGCAGCTCCAGTTGTTTGGGACCCACATGACGACCAAGCTGCACATCAGCTACATATGTACAGGGAGGCCTATGTCCAGCCTGTGCAAGCTCTTTGGTTGGTGGTTCAATATCTGAGAGCCCCAAGGGTCCAGGTTAGTTGAATTTGTTGGAAGTCCTAATCAGAGATTATCAAGTTACCTACAGCGCAAAATACATTGATACTTACAGGTTGACGGAAGATAGGCCATTGGATGCTTGCAAGGGTGGCTGGGAGCCACCGTCAGTATTCACACAGAGCTCAGTAAAGAGAGCCGATACAGTGTTCATGTCATTTACAGATGATACCAGATGGCAGCTAAATTCAGAGTCCAGACTGCCTGAGGGGCTTGCTAATTACAAGAGGTTTCAGCTGCAGGAAACACCCTAATCACCCCAGTGGCAGCTGGACAGCCCCAGGAAAGGCTCCCCACTGCCAGAAGAAACACGCGTTTGTTATAAAGTAGGATTTGAAGGATAGGAAACCCTAGTACAATTAAGACTGTATTTAAGAGAGACTCGGGGTGGGGATAAGAAGAGGGGACAGCCAAGGAACCATCAGGGGACACAGGTAGGTATGCTTCCGCTGAAATGAAAACCCAGGAGAGATTGGTTACTGAATCCAGGTCAGGCTCGAAGCTACCCCTCCCTCTTGACCCAGAGAGCCAGGCAGAGAAGAACAAAGGCCTTTGCAATAGAATTTATGGTTTCCGCTTACCACCTGCCTTATGCTCTCCACTGCCTCTTATTCCTTTCAAAAGAAAAAAAAAAAACTTATTGATTTATCACCTTTAGGAAAGTGAAAGGCATCCTCTGCTTTGTTTCATCAGCTGTTTTTTTTTTTTTTGACTGGCAACCAGCATTTCAATTTTGTTCAGTTGGGTGGTGTTTAGCAAACCCCTATGACAATGAATAAGGAAAAGCAGCAGGCTAGGATAAGGAATCTGGCAGCTGCTTGTAGGTGACGTCTCAAGTTTTTGGGTCTGTGCCAAGTCTGGAATGGGCACCTCTCCTGGCAATGTTCATAAGATTTTCTATAACCTTGGGATAAACTGAAGAAATGCATGTAATTCTTTCTGTAGTTTTACGTAGTAG